>NC_059074.1:84881902-85184932 GCF_020497125.1 Mauremys mutica | reverse complement strand
CTCAAAACCAGCCTGGATCTGAAACTCCAAGGCCCCAATTTTGTAATCAGATCTGCGGGGGCAGATAGTTATGCCCAAATTTGGTATGTAATGTGCACAATCTTCAAATTCTGTAGTGAATAATGGAACCTTACAAAGTCTGAAAAGAATACACAGCAAAAAGGTGAATCAAAGTTTATTATGCGCTCTAGTCAGTATATGTTATCACGTAACTGATAAAATGAGCAGAAAAGTGAATGTAATACATTAAAATTCCACAGAGCATGCATCAAGAATACATATTTTAAGAAACACTGCAAAGACATCATTAACATAAATACTCTCAAGCAGATCTCTGCTTTATATCTTATAATCTCATTTAAGTGGGAGCATCCAACTGTGGCAGGTTATAAAGAGATCTCTCTTCCGGCCTGCAAAGAGCAAACAGAAATCTTATTCATAGCTCATTCTTTTACCTCCTTTGCTTCATGTCAATAATTTTGAAGACTATATTGCCACATCAAAGAATGAGATTTGCCAAGAGCCTCTCATCATGTTGTTCCAAATTAGCTATAGGATATAAAATAGTAGGGCCAAATTCTGGTAGGGCATGGTGCATAGGCACCCACCCAAAATATTTGAGCAAGGAAAGTGCAAGGTTGAAGTTGTCTGCCTCCATTCCAGTGTTATCCTGCAACGGGAGCCGTGGAGGAGGGGCTGTCTAGGATGGAGTTGGGGGATGGGTCTGCTCCACATACTAGGCCTCTACTCATACTGCTTCTGCCCCACCCCCCAACATTATTCCTGCTTGTGCCATCAGATAGAGTGTTGTGTGTAGGGTGATTGCTGACCAAAACATATTTGCTTGTCAAGACTGTGTCAGTATGAAATTTTCAAATGCACCTAAAGGAGTTAAGCCCCTGCTTTCAGTTGACTTTCAGATAGAGTTGGGCATCTAACTCTAGTATTGTCTAAAGTGCCTAGTTCTTGGTGTATACAGTAACTCCTCACTCAACATTGTAGTTATGTTCCTGAAAAATATGACTTTAAGCAAAACGATGTTAAGCGAATCCAATTTCCCCATAAGAATTAATGTAAATGAGGGGGTTAGGTTCCAGGGAAATTTTTTTCACCAGACAAAAGACTATATCTATATATCTAGATAGATATATAGATATATATATATATATATATATATATATACATACACAGTGTATAAGTTTCAAACAAACAATTTAATATTGGTACACAGTGATGATGATTGTGAAGCTTGGTTGAGGTGGAGGAGTCAGGGTGGAATATTTCCCTTACTGCTAAATGATGAACTAGCAGTTGGCCGAGCCCTCAGGGGTAACTCTCTCACTCTACAAGGCAGCAGGAATGGAGGGAGCTTTGCGAACAGGGAGTTTTGCAAGGGAGTTCTCCAGGTAAAGGAGGAGCAAATACAGCATCTGTGGGGTAAGTGACTGTCTGTAGTGTGTGTCTGTTTGTGTTTGGGGGTTACCTGCTGTGTGCTGAGCTTGTGTTTGTCAGTCTGTTTGTTTGTTTGGTTGTTTGAAGGACCATGTACTGTGGCTGGCAGTTGGAGGCTGTGAGCTTCAAAGGAAGGTTTGAAAGCTCGAAGCCTCTGGTAATTGGCTGAGCCTTAATCAGTGGGCGGGGCATTCACTCAGGCCGGGGCTTTATAAAGCAGTGCACAAGTGACCAGGGGCTGCTAACAGGGAGTTTCGCAAGGGAGCGGGGGTCCCTTATCGGTCCTATCTGTTCCCCTGTAGTCCCCTTAAAACCCATAATCCAAACCACATTTCAAAACCTCTTTCTTTAAACCACCCTTCCATTAACTAGGAGACAATGCAGGCAGAAGCCCAGCAGCAGAGTGGGGGCTATCCAGTTTATTGTACTGAGTGTAGCATGCATGATTACCTGCCCTGTGGGCGGGTGGCGTATGTGTGCAGTCGGTGCAAGGAGCTCCTGGCCCTCAGAGACCATGTACGGACTTTGGAGGCCAGGGTGGCGGAACTGGAGGAGCTAAGAGAGGCAGAGAGGTATGTTGATGAGGCTTTCCGGAACACTGTAGAATTTTCCCACCTCTGCTCAGACAGCCCCTGCGCTGTTGAGGAGGAAGAAAGGCCCAGGGAAGCAGAGCAGTCAATGGGAGCAGAGAGAAACCTTCCCATAGTTGGGATCCTCCTTCCAGATGGTGCTGGGGTTGCCTCTCGCACTGAGGTTACCTCTCTGGGGGAAGGAACTCCAGTTTCTAGGAAAAGGCAGGTGTTAGTAATGGGAGATTCGATCATTAGAAATGTAGATAGTTGGGTTTGTGATGACCGGGAGAACCGTATGGTGACTTGCCTGCCTGGTGCGAAGGTTGCGGATCTCTCAAGGCATCTAGACAGACTTATGTGTAGTGCTGGGGAGGAGCCGGTGGTCGTGGTACATGTAGGTACCAATGACATAGGGAAGGGTAGGAGAGAGGTCCTGGAAGCCAAATTTAGGTTGCTAGGGAAGAGACTGAAATCCAGGATCTCTATGGTGGCATTCTCAGAAATGCTCCCAGTTCCACGCACAGGGCCGGGTAGGCAGGCAGAGCTTCAGAGTCTCAATGCGTAGATGAGACGATGGTGTAGAGAGGAGGGGTTTATGTTCATTAGGAACTGGGGAAACTTCTGGGATGGGAGGAGCCTATACAGGAGAGATGGGCTCCACCTAAACCAAAGTGGAACCAGACTGCTGGCACTAAACATTAAAAAGGTTGTAGAGCAGTTTTTAAACTAGGAGATGGGGGAAAGCCGACTGCTGCAGAGGAGCATGTGGATCGGACACAGACTTCTCTTAGGGGAGAGTCTGATGATAGAGAATCTCCAGGTTATAGTCAGGAGCAGAGGATGGAAGAGGATAATGTAAGGGCCAGATCAGATGATAAACAGTCACATAAAAAAGAATCTGACACATCAGAAAAGGGCAGACAAATAAACAGGGACAAGTTTTTAAAGTGCTTGTACACAAATGCTAGAAGTCTAAATAATAAGATGGGTGAACTAGAGTGCCTTGTGATAAAGGAGGATATTGATATAATAGGCGTCACAGAAACCTGGTGGACTGAGAGCAATCAATGGGACACAATCATTCCGGGGTACAAAATATATCGGAAGGACAGAACAGGTCGTGCAGGGGGAGGAGTGGCACTATATGTGAAAGAAAGTGTAGATTCAAATGAAATAAAAATCTTAAGCGAATCCACATGTTCCATAGAATCTCTATGGATAGAAATGTCATGCTCTAATAAAAATATAACATTAGGGATCTATTATCGACCACCTGACCAGGACAGTAATAGTGATGATGAAATGCTAAGGGAAATTAGAGAGGCTATCAAAATTAAGAACCCAATAATAGTGGGGGATTTCAATTATCCCCACATTGACTGGGAACATTTCACTTCAGGACGAAATTCAGAGATAAAATTTCTCGATACTTTAAATGACTGCTTCATGGAGCAGCTGGTACGGGAACCCACAAGGGAAGAGGCAACTCTAGATTTAATCCTGAGTGGAGCGCAGGAGCTGGTCCAAGAGGTAACTATAGCAGGACCACTTGGAAATAGTGACCATAATACAATAGCATTCAACATCCCTGTGGTGGGAAGAACACCTCAATAGCCCAACACTGTGGCATTTAATTTCAAAAGGGGGAACTATACAAAAATGAGGGGGTTAGTTAAACAAAAGTTAAAAGGTATAGTGACTAAAGTGAAATCCCTGCAAGTTGCATGGGCCCTTTTTAAAGACACCATAATAGAGGCCCAACTTCAATGTATACCGCAAATTAAGAAACACAGTAAAAGAACTGAAAAAGAGCCACCGTGGCTTAACAACCATGTAAAAGAAGCAGTAAGAGATAAAAAGACTTCCTTTAAAAAGTGGAAGTCAAATCCTAGTGAGGCAAATAGAAAGGAGCACAAACACTGCCAACTTAAGTGCAAGAGTGTAATAAGAAAAGCCAAAGAGGAGTTTGAAGAATGGCTAGCCAAAAACTCCAAAGGTAATAACAAAATGTTTTTTAAGTACATCAGAAGCAGGAAGCCTGCTAAACAACCAGTGGGGCTCCTTGACGATCGAAATACAAAAGGAGCGCTTAAAGATGATAAAGTCATTGCGGAGAAACTAAATGGATTCTTTGCTTCAGTCTTCACGGCTGAGGATGTTAGGGAGATTCCCAAATCTGAGCCGGCTTTTGTAGGTGACAAATCTGAGGAACTGTCACAGATTGAAGTGTCACTAGAGGAGGTTTTGGAATTAATTGATAAACTCAACATTAACAAGTCACGGGGACCAGATGGCATTCACCCAAGAGTTCTGAAAGAACTCAAATGTGAAGTTGCGGAACTATTAACTAAGGTTTGTAACCCGTCCTTTAAATCGGCTTCGGTACCCAATGACTGGAAGTTAGCTCATGTAACGCCAATATTTAAAAAGGGCTCTACAGGTGATCCCGGCAATTACGGACCGGTAAGTCTAACGTCGGTACTGGGCAAATTAGTCGAAATAATAGTTAACAATAAAATTGTCAGACACATAGAAAAACACAACCTGTTGAGCAATAGTCAACATGGTTTCTGTAAAGGGAAATCGTGTCTTACTAATCTATTAGAGTTCTTTGAAGGGGTCAACAAACATGTGGACAAGGGGGATCCAGTGGACATAGTGTACTTAGATTTCCAGAAAGTCTTTGACAAGGTCCCTCACCAAAGGCTCTTACATAAATTAAGCTGTCATGGGATAAAAGGGAAGGTCCTTTCATGGATTGAGAACTGATTAAAAGACAGGGAACAAAGGGTAGGAATAAATGGTAAATTCTCAGAATGGAGAGGGGTAACTAGTGGTGTTCCCCAAGGGTCAGTCCTAGGACCAATCCTATTCAATTTATTCATAAATGATCTGGAGAAAGGGGTAAACAGTGAGGTGGCAAAGTTTGCAGATGATACTAAACTGCTCAAGATAGTTAAGACCAAAGCAGATTGTGAAGAACTTCAAAAAGATCTCACAAAACTAAGTGATTGGGCAACAAAATGGCAAATAAAATTTAATGTGGATAAATGTAAAGTAATGCACATTGGAAAAAATAACCCCAACTATACATACAATATGATGGGGGCTAATTTAGCTATAACGAGTAAGGAAAAAGATCTTGGAGTCATCGTGGATAGTTCTCTGAAGATGTCCACGCAGTGTGCAGAGGTGGTCAAAAAAGCAAACAGGATGTTAGGAATCATTAAAAAGGGGATAGAGAATAAGACTGAGAATTATTATTATTATTATTATTATTGCCCTTATATAAATCTATGGTACGCCCACATCTCGAATACTGTGTACAGATGTGGTCTCCTCACCTCAAAAAAGATATTCTAGCACTAGAAAAGGTTCAGAAAAGGGCAACTAAAATGATTAGGGGTTTGGAGAGGGTCCCATACGAGGAAAGATTAAAGAGGCTAGGACTCTTCAGCTTGGAAAAGAGGAGACTAAGGGGGGATATGATAGAGGTATATAAAATCATGAGCAATGTGGAGAAAGTGGATAAGGAAAAGTTATTTACTTATTCCCATAATACAAGAACTAGGGGTCACCAAATGAAATTAATAGGCAGCAGGTTTAAAACAAATAAAAGGAAGTTCTTCTTCACGCAGCGCACAGTCAACTTGTGGAACGCCTTACCTGAGGAGGTTGTGAAGGCTAGGACTATAACAATGTTTAAAAGGGAACTGGATAAATTCATGGTGGCTAAGTCCATAAATGGCTATTAGCCAGGATGGGTAAAGAATGGTGTCCCTAGCCTCTGTTCGTCAGAGGATGGAGATGGATGGCAGGAGAGAGATCACTTGATCATTGCCTGTTAGGTTCACTCCCTCTGGGGCACCTGGCATTGGCCACTGTCGGTAAACAGATACTGGGCTAGATGGACCTTTGGTTTAACCCGGTACGGCCATTCTTATGTTCTTATTATGTGAGTATTTCCCCTTTAAGTACACTGCCTTGTTAATTAGACCGCAGCTGCTGCAAGCTCCCTCCATCCTGAGCCCTAGTGTGTCCTCCCTGCTTTATGGAAGATGGGGTAAGTGGGGTGCAGGAGCAGGGGGGAGGGAGACACCCTGACATTAGCCCCCCTCTTCCTTCCCTACCCCCTGCAGAGCAAGCAGGAGTCTCGAGTAGCAGCTCCAAGGCAGAGGGCAGGAGCAGCACATGGCAGTGGCAGGAGGGACAGCTGCAATTGCTAGCCTGCTGGGCAGTTGCTGCACAGGAAACTTAGGGGAGTGGGGAGCTGATGGGGGGCTGCTGGTCCACCCTGATTCCAAGCCCCCACCAGCTAGCTGCAACGGGCTGCTCTTCCTGCAAGCAGTGAACAAAGCAGGTGGCTGCCAAACGACGTTAGAATGGAGCATTACACAACTTTAAACGAGCACGTTCCCTAATTGATCAGCAATGTAACAATGAAACAACGTTAACCGGGATGACTTTAAGTGAGGAGTTACTGTATGTGCACCCTTTGGGGCAGTATTTCCACAGTGAGGCAGAATTTAACCCTTAGCCTATAGGATATATTTAGATTGATCACACAAGCATGCTTTAGACTTATCTTCAGTTCCATAGTCTCAGTACAGAAAAAGGATAAATATAATGTCTGTCTTCACATTAAAGGGGGCAGCATTTAGTATTATTTAAATCCATAGAAATACAAATTTTAAAACAACTCAGTTTTCTCTGTATCTTTGATAGTAGCCCTATTTTAATAAAGTTGCTCTATGTAAACAGTACTTAATAATATGGAAGTTGTTGGCCATTTGTTTGGCACTTGCCTAACCCTTTCCCAATCAATATTCATGAAAAATAACAGTTTGTACGGAATGATTCCTGAAGAGTAGCATGGCAGATTGTCATTTCTAAATGCTTGAGATAAGAGTTTGTCAGAAACTTGCATTTGACCTAGCACCCATTTGTAGCAGACCAGTACTGTTTTTTGACTAGTTATGGTGTGCATTGGAGCCTCTCATGCTAATATTATTGGTCATAATAATTTCTTTTCTTTCTCTTTGTTCTTTCATAACTTCAATAATATGAATCCCAGCGCAAGATTGTATACATAGCAGCAGGGAGGAAAATGTTCATTTTTGTATACATGTGACTTTATTTCTTTGTGTGATTTAGTTTGCAATAACTTTACAGTTAATTTGATATCAGGAGTCCAATTAAACTAGTTAAGTTTTGTCAGAGTGCTATACTGTACATTTTCCACCATGTTGCTCTTACACAATTGTGCTGATTGTATATTTGGAGGATCCTCAAGATTTTGATAATGGAAAAACAGTATGTACAGAATGTGGGTAAATATATTAATTTTTATTCAGCACAGTTCCATGCGTCTTGGAAAATCAAACACTCAAGTGAAAGAGTTTTTTAAATTTGAAAAATGATTAGAAATAACCATTTGATCACTAAAATTTTACACTGAATAGTTACTACATATTACACCTTTCCTGAATTCAGCCTAAAGTTTCTGCCTAAAAAAATACAACGAACAATTTGGTTCCTTAGTGCATCGTCCCTGAAGTATTCCCAAAATCCCCCCGTAGACATGGAGGCAAAGACTTCAAGACAGATTTTTGGGAAAATAATCACTTTATAAATAGCTGTTTTTCCTTTCTCTTTTCCTTCTCTAAGATTTCCACATAAGGACTTATTATTTTAACCTAATTCAGTCAGTCTAAACCCACTGAGCAAAATCAGGCTTGTGATGAAAATGGATTAATTTTGCAACAATGTCTTTTATTTCTATATTATTTATCATAGAAACTTTTTTTATTCTTTGCCTGCCTTAGACTAACAGAAGAGTGACGTATCAGAATTTTAATATCTATGATATTTGGTGAAGTACAATTAACAACATGTTTTATGATGATTGGCAGAGCTCTCATTTTTAGTTATTTGTACTTTGATTAGCTAAAGGCCTCAAGTTCCTGTTTTAATATTCTCCTTAGGCCATGCAGAATAGCCAGAATACCATACAAAACAAATACCAGAAGTTGACAATAGCTGAATTTATTGCCATAGTTCAAAGAATTATCAGAGATGGCAATTATGATACCTAATTCTCAAGGCAAAGAATTGTAATGAAAATAGAACAATGCAAACAAGCACAAGAGTTGCAACAATGGAAAACAGGTGTAAATCACTCATTTGAATGCCCTAATCTCATTTCCTTCCTTCATCAGATTCTAATCAAGAACTATTTAGGATAATTGGTGAGGTTTTTTTAATATTAGTATTCTCCCAGACTTATAGTCTCTCTTTTTAGTTTTTGCTATTAAATTAAGGACAGTGGCAGTGTATCATTAATTTCTGGAAGTCCTAGTTTAAGACTATATAACCGTAAGTCCCATCTCAGTATTTTTTGAGTCAGATCTTTATTCTACATTTAGAAAATAAAGGTAAATTAGGCACATCTTCTGGTAAGGAGCAATGTAGAATTATGTTGACTTGGCCATAGCATCCTGGGGCATTCTGAAGCAGAATGTGTTCCGGAGCTATTACACAAGTAGAGGCAGTGACCTATTACTACATCTTTTATGGGATGCAGCTTACTTCCTCCACATTTCTTTGCAGGTGGTATGTCTATGTGGATAGAACAATGGTCTCATCCCCTTTGAGGTGCCATTTGCCCATGAGGGAGCAGCTTGGGAGCAGTCTGTGTATTCCCATGAGCACAGGGTTTGAAAATATAACTGGCCCTTAAATGAGTTAGGAGGCTGGGGCAATCTCCTAATACTCTCTGTCCTCTCCTCCTCCCCCAACCATATTGCACATCTACCTAAGGACCACACAGAATCTGGCCCTAAATTGTCCAATATTGCGACGTTCCATGGGAATTGAGCTAGAGTGGATTGTGATTTGTCGAGAAACCTTGAGATAACATGAATGTGTTGTTTTGAACAACTGCTTCCTTTTGATTTTTTTAATTAAAATTATTTCACTCCATTTCTCTCCTTCATATTTCTTTTCTTCCTTGCCCTCCCCAAAACACCACTTAGGTATTTTAAATTGAAGTATACTGTTGCAGAATCAGCACCAATAAGTGCTTTTGGATAGATTATGTTGCATAACAGCTTTAATTTAAATTGTGTTGACTGTTTTGGAATTCTATTTTTTTTTACAGTTCTTTTCTCTGTAACTTTAACTGCATTGTCATCAACTGGAACAAAACAAAGAAATACATTATGAAGTAAAGTACTATGAAAGTATGCTCAGCATCCTGAGTCTTACTTTAGTTTTAATTTTGTCTTGCAAAGATTCTTCAACAAACAGGCATCCCTAGGCAACCTGAAGAAATCCCTGAGTCTCCAGAATGGTATGTTCGAAGAGGATTCTTTCATTTATGAATCCTTCTATAGTTCCATACTTTCCACTCTTGATTGTGCTGACCTTGTTTACCCTGGATATCAGCAATCAATTTTCCAATACCATAACTTCCTTTAACTGCTTTATTTTTGTTCATATACTTCAAAACAATTTGTTACATCTAGCAAAACCATATCTTTCAGTTCTGATCATACCACTTCAGTTTATAAGTTAACCATACGTTTTATAGGAATTGCTCTTTTGCAAGAGATCACATCAGATCATTAGTTAACAGTGATTTATATAAGAAACCGCAAACATTCTGTTTGACATTTTTGGGCAATATTAGGAAGGTAGACGAGATAACATAAGAATGGCCATACTGCGTCAGACCCATGGTCCATTTAGCCCAATATCCTGTCTTCCGACAGTGGCCAATGCCAGATGCTTCAAATGGAATGAATAGAACAGGGCAATCATCAAAGATCAATCCCCTGTGATCCAGTCCCAGCATCTGGCAGTCAATCTTAGGGACACTCAGAGCATGTGGTTGCATCCCTGGTCATCTTGGCTAATAGCCATTGATGGACCTTGTTACATCCTGACACCCCAATATTCACCACTGTCATGTAATTAGGATATGTCTTATACAAAGTATGCCTTGTGAGGTGTCATTCTAAAAGTCTTGATCTGCTAGACATAATATCTCATTGGATTGTATGTGCTATCATTGTGTGGGAAATTATGAAGTTTGGCTATGTATGTGTTGCAGAAACATGTCCTGAGGTTGAAAACACCCACAAGCAGCCTTTCAGGTACAACATTAAAAAGGCCAAACAATATTAATGGCTTATTGAGGAAATGCACACAAGCACAAGGATTACCTCGGGAACTGTGTACAATAGAAACATCTCAGAGATAGCACTAACAATGGCAATTGTTTGACCCAGGTTACAGCAAAAGAGCTTTCCAGCAAGTGGGGAGAAGATATAAAAGGGAGAAAATGACATTATGGAGGACCCCACTGTTCCCTACAGCAACGCACCTGGAAACACCCGAGGAACAAAGAGTGAGCTTGTGCTGTGCAGATCTTTCTATACAGTGCAAGACAGTATTATTTTGGGTTTATTGCCCAAAAGAGGTGTGCATGTGAGTGCTGGGTGAGTCCTCTCACACAGAGCTGACTTCAGGCTGTGTCTGCAGGTGTGTGTGCGTGTGCGTGTGCGCACGCGCGCGCTGCAAGAGGGGAGAGGGAATCCAGGCTGGTGGAGCAGAAGAGGCTCAGTGAAATCCCATTACATCAGGTGGCATCCCGGATGGGGGGTGGGTGGAAGGGTGTCCAACCCATCATAGACCTATCCTCCATAAACTTACCTAAGTCTTTTTTTAAATCCAGTTATAGTTTTGGCCTTCACAACATGTCTTAGCAATGAGTTCCACAGTTTGACTGTGTGTTGTGTGAAGAAGTGTACTTTCTTTTGTTTGTTTTAAACCTGCTGCCTATTGATTTCATTGGGTGACTCCTGGTCTTTGTGTTATGTAAAGGGGTAAATAACACTTGCTTATTTACTTTCTTCACACTAGTCATGGTTTTGTAGATGTCTATCATATCCACCCTTAGTAGTTTCTTTTCCAAGCTGCATAGTCCCAGTCTTTTTAATCTCTTTCCTCATATAGAAGCTGTTACATATCCTTAGTCATTTTTGTTACCCTTCTCGGTACTTTTTCCGTTTCTAATATATCTTTTTTGAGATGGAGCGACCAGACATGCACACACTATTCAAAGTGAGGGCATACCATGGATTTATAAAAGCAGCAAAGAGTCCTGTGGCACCTTATAGACTAACAGACATGTTGGAGCATGAGCTTTCGTGGGTGAATACCCGCTTCATCGGTATTCACTCATGAAAGCTCATGCTCCAACACGTCTGTTAGTCTATAAGGTGCCACAGGACTCTTTGCTGCTTTTACAGATCCAGACTAACACGGCTACCCCTCTGATACTTGACACCATGGATTTATATTACACCTGAGGAATTTTGCACCAAAAAATTAAAAATTCTGCACACAGTATTTTAAAATTCTGCATAATTTATTTGACAAAATAACACTATATAAACGTGCCAGTTTCAGTTATTTTGGTAATTTATTTCAAAATACCTGTCAACAACAATATCTATAACAATACAGACACACAAAATTCCCCCAGGAGTAGAGAGTTAAAGAAACCCCTGTGACCACTCAGTTCCTGTTTCTCTGCCCCCTCCCCGGCACAGCCTAGTCCAGGGGGCCAGACATTCTCACACCCTACCTCCCTAGAGCCCAGCCATAGGACACCCCCCCCAGCCCAGACACTTGCTCCCCCAGAGCCCAGCCACACACCCCCAGACCAGAGACATGCACCCCTTCCACCCCAAAGCCCAGCCATGCCCCCCAGCCCAGACACTCACATGCACCCCCTACCCTTCCAGAGCCCAGGGATCCAGAGGGAGAAACAGTCTGATGCTGGGTCCTGGGATTGTGTGGAGTTTCCTGCGTGCCGCCTCCTTCATTCAGGGTGTGCCAGGAACTGCAACTGCCTGGAACTCTCCCACTCTGTCCCCCACTCCCTGGCAGTGTCTTCTAATTGCAAGGTGTAGAGCTGGGCTCTGCTGTGTCCAGTGGCTCTGCAGTGTCTGTGGGGAGAAAAAGGAAATTCTGTGCAGAACGTTAATTTCGGCGCACATTCTGCATTGTGCAGAATTCGCCCAGGAGTATTATATAGTGGCATTATGATATTTACTGTCATATAATCTATCCCTTTCCTAATAGTTCCTAACATTGGTTAACTTTTTTCACTGCTGCTGCACATTGAGCAGATATTTTCAGAGAACTATCCACAATGATGCCAAAATCTCTTTTTTGAGTGGTAACAGCTAATTTAGACCCCATCATTTTATATGTATAGTTGAGATTGGGGAAAGTGGGTTGGAGGGGCATGGGGGCACAAGGGGAAGAGTTTTGGGACAAGGGCTGGTGGGGGGTGGGGGGCGAGCGTGGTAGTGTTCTGCCTGCATGGCGACAAGCACCTGGATAGAGTCTGCTTGGCACTCCATTATGCTAGTCAGTCATTCCGTGCTTTGCCGCCGGTGCGTCGTGTTTTCCTGGCAGATCCTCCTTTCGCTCACCCTCCACTCTGTGCCTTTCGATTCTCGTTTACAGACTGCGGCATGACTTCATGCAGCATGTCTTCTTTGCTTTTATGCGGCCTCTTCAGGAGTCTTCTCAGTCTGTCGGCTGGTGATAAGAATGATGGCTGAGATCTCAAGGTTGCACCTAGACAGGCAAAATGCAACATTTAACAGAGGCAGCGTTGTACACACCAGACAGAGCAATGATTCCCCAGCACTTAAGCAGTGCAATCACAAAAAACATACTTTGCCTGTCCCAAAGTGAGCGCACATAACCCATGGGAGCCCCAGAAATGGTGAGTAAGCACAGGGTCCATGGAGACTGATTGTTTCATGGCTGTACTGTCCTCTGGGTTTCTGTGCCTTGGGGAGAGCCAACAGCTGCAGGGGGCACCTACCCTGAACACTGTCCCAACATTCTCCACAGGAGTGTGTCCTGGAAGATATCTCGCTGCTGAGGGTGACCAGGGAAGCAAGGGTGGGTCTTCTCCTACAATGCGGCTTCTGCCCTGGCCCATACGCAGCTTGCCTGTGTGCAGCAATGGTCCCCTGCCTCTCACTTCACAGTGGCGCAGACACGTTAGCCTGACTGGGACAAGAACCATGCTGGCTCTCTCAGTAAACCTGCTCATGCGCATTGCCCATGTTCTGGCTGAGACTTTTGAAGAGACCACTGATGGCAATTACCGCGATGTGATAGAACACATCAATGCACTATTCTGCATCTAGGCATGCATGGAACCCTTACCCTCCTCACCCAAAGAGCCCGTACCTAAAAACAAGAAAGCCGCTTACCCGGAACCTCCTCTGTTGTTTGTCCTTCCCCAAGCATCGGATGCCGCGACAGGCTGCCTTCCTCTTGGCTCGAGAAGAGCTTCTGGTTGAATGCATCTAGGGATTCTGGGGTGTCTCCCCCTGCCTCAGCACCATCACTCACGCTTTCCTCCCCCGCCCCCCTTGCTGTGCTGGGCTCGGAAGTGTCCATGGTGGTTGTTGCAGTGGAGGTGGGATCGCCCCCAAGTATTGTGTCCAGCTCTTTGTAGAATTTGCAGGTCGTGGGGGCAGCACCGGAGCGGCCGTTTGCCTCATGAGCTTTGCGGTAGGCATTCTGCAGCTCCTTCACTTTAACCCGGCACTGCACCGCATCCCGGTCATGGCCCCTGTCCATCATGGCCCTTGATATGTGCCCAAAGGTACTGTAATTCCTATGGCTGGAGCGCAGCTGGAACTGCACAGCTTCCTCCCCACAAACACTGATGAGGTCCAGTACCTCGCCATTGCTCCATACTGGGGATCGCCTGGCTCATGGAGGCATGGCCACCTGGAAAGATGTGCTGAGAGCACTCCACGCCTGGCTGAGCAAACAGGAAGGAGATTTTCAAAATTCCCAGGGAATTTAAAGAGTGGTTTTGATGCTTGGTCATCTGAGGACAGGGCAGCAGAGTTCAAAAGTGATGACCAGAGTGGCTAGAACAGGGCTTGTGGGACACTTCCGGAGGCCAATCAGAGCGCATTAGGTGTCCACACTGGTGCCATGGTGCTCCAGCAAGAGTGCAACAAACGTTATTCCTCTCGGGGAGGTGGAGTACCAGGAGCGCTCCAGCTGCGGAGTCGAAGTGGAGTCAGAGCGCTCTACGTGCCTTGCCAGTATGGATGGGGAGTGAGGTAGAGCGCTCTTGGCGGCTTTATTGTGCAATAACGTGCAAGTGTAGTTTCATCATTCTTCTGCTGAGAGCAAGTGTCTGTAAAAACCCACTGGTAAAGTGTCCCATCCCACTTCTGTCAGTTACTCTGTTAGTTCAAGTGTCAGAGGTCTGTGCAGTGGATCTAAAGGTTGTGGGTTATCTGTATGGCATCATATGTTGGAATTTCTTTTTTTTTTTTAACTAAGGAAATTATACACAAAAATACTTTAAAAGAACATTGTTAAGCACACAAAAGTTAGGAAATGCCAGAATTAAGGCTGCTTGTGTACTCTTTAATTACATGATCACATACTGTTTTTTTCCCTCAGGACCCTTGCATCTTTCCATGCACAGGATGGAGGCTATTCTCACCATATGAGCAGCTATTCAATATTTTGATTTCTCCTCCCTGTTCAATGTGTGACCCTAGGTCTTTTTTACTGCATAGTGTTCAAACCCTGCTCTGAAGACAGAATTATTAATTTCATCTTGGGCTTTTATATGGCTCTCAACACTATGGTATCTGAGTTCTTCACAGACAATGCCTTTATTTTCTCAACACCCCTTTGAGATGGGTGGGTATTATCCCCATTTTATGGATGGGAACCTGAGGCAGAAAGAGATTAAAGTCAAAAGTATCAATTAATGTTGGATGCCCAATATGAGACATCTAGAACCTGATTTTTCAAAGTACGTAGCTTTATATTGCGTTTTGTATGTTCAAAACACAGCTCCCATTGACTTCAGTTGCAGTTTACTGTACTTGGCACTTCTGCAAATCAGACTCAAGAGCCTTAAGTGAGGCACCCAGAAAATGAGGAACACACAATTAGTGACCACCTATGAAAAGTTTGGTTTAAGTGACTTGTCCACCATCCAGATAGGAACTCTATGGTGGAGACAGGGATGGACTTAATTCTTCACAACTTCTGCAACAAATAAGGCACGGATTCCACAGACATCAGCTTCCTTCAATACACAACCTTGATTCATCCATAAAGAACGGTGGAAAACATTATGTGATGACGTAATTAAAGGTTGTATCATAATGCATACACACAAGGGAGTTGAATTAAGATTTCATAGGCATTTCCTAACTTTTGGGTGCTTGACTTTGCAACCTTAAACATGTTCTTTTAACATAGTTTTTGTGTATGTAATTATCTATCACACATGCTCCCTCAGTTTAGAGTCTGATTGATTGATTATCTTTGGGATTGATCATCTTTAGAATCAAACTGTGATATGAGGACAGTCTCTCTTGACCTGTGCTCCTTAGCCTCAGACAAGGATCTGGTCCAAAGTCTATTATTAACCAATAAGTTTCCTGCAAAAGCTTTTTACTAATCAGTTAGCTTATATCGTGTATTATTTGCTTCTGGTTATACAAAGTATTGTAATTTGTCCCAGAGCGTAAGGCAAACTGTGTACTTCCAGTTGCCGTTGGAGGAATTTCAGGTCTCCAGAGTTAGCTTTTTTGTTAATCCAGCAGTTGTGGACAATAGAGAAATAAAAAACTTAGCTCTGCAACACTAGCAGTCATCACAGCTCACAGTTGCCTATTTATCCTCTCTTCTACGTCTCAGGGAAATCTGTTCAGTAGTTTCTTGCTTTCAAATTCAGAACTGCACTCTTTCTTTCAACTGTTTAAAAATCAGTCCCTTGTATATTTCACTTTAAAACTACCATCCTGTAGAGCAGAGGTCTCCAAACTTTTTTGATTACGCACCCCTATCAGTAAAAATTTTTTGAGCACGCACCCCTTGCTGCGCCGCAGGGCCAGGTCTACCATTTTTACCGCCCCAAGCAAAAGAAAAAAAAAAAGGCACTCGGACTCCCGCCCAAACTACCGAAGCTTAAAAAAAAAAAAAAAAAAAGCTGCCCGAACTGCCGAAGCAGCGCTGCTCCGGTGATGCTCCTCCTGCCGCGCACCCTGAAGGATCCTCTTGCGCACCCCACTTTGCTGTAGAGGAAGAGGGTAGATGTCTGACTCAGGAAGGGAGAAGACAATAAATGCTGTCTTCATTATCAACTGTAAAGAAAGGGCATAAGGTGAAATTAGGTTCTGATCCTTCAGAATATGATTGAAGCATATCTCTGTGGCCAAAGTTGCTGCTTCTCTGAGAACAAACAGCACATGAATATGGAATTTTGAAGCTACACTTCTTTAAAAGATAAAAATCTGGCTACATTTGGCTTTATATTTGCAAACATCCATATTTATTTTTATTTCCATTTTCACTGCAGTAGTAGCTTTTGGTCTGATGTTTATCCAATTTAAAGAAAAAGGGAGAAGTCAAGGTGTTATTGAGGAAACCAGAAAGTCTAGGCCTACCAATCTAATAGTGTCCATTGTTAATTTCTATTTTCTGTATCATTCTTCATCTTTATTCTTATTAGATCATTTTGTTTTAAAAGCCTTGCATTGTACTACTTACTGCACGGGCTTATTCTTCTTATTACCTAATTGCTTAACCACATTTGCCTCTGTTACCCATTTTTCTTTTTAGACTTAGACTAATTTCAATTTCAGTTGAATGGTCTCCAACTGTTTTTTAAAAAAGATTTCCTACCCTTTTGTGCAGATTTCCTAGATGTTAGACATAATTCTGTCTCTAGCGTGTACTGTAGTGGTCTGAATCAGTCTGTTCTTGTTGAATGTAATACTTGTAGAAAACATCTTTGTGGAAGAAATGGTGAGCAGCATTTTCATGAAATTCATAGATGCTGCTGCATTGAGAGGTAATGCTAATAACAGTAGTACAGAGAAATACAAAAAGAACTAGAGGGTTTAGAAATCTAGACAGAGAATGTAATGTAGTTAACTTTGGGAAAATATCAACTAATTAATCTGTGGGAAAATAACTTGAAATGCTGATAATTCAGTAGGAGGGAGAGACTTTGAAAGTCATTTTGTCAAAAGGGACTCTTGTCAGGCTTATATGAGTTTGCTTTTCTTTGTAGTCTTATCATATTGCAATGTGAAGAACTAATTAGATATTGTGTCCTATTCTGAGGTACTTCAGTACCAGGAAGATGTTGACCAAACAGTTTTCTAACAATAGATGGTGGAATGACAGTACTAACAGACACTGTGTTTCATGTAGTTAAATGCAATGGAAGGTGTTCAGAAAAGAGCACCAAAAACTATTAGAGGGTTTGAATGCTTGTCTAGCAATAAAAGATTTAAAGTGCTAATGAGTCATTAGTGACTGAATTACTACATTAATAAGTTTGATGATTGGCTGCAAAAACATTAGTTTGGTAATACAGCATGTTTGACTAAAATGTTTTGAGTTGAAGGATGGATTTTTGTTCCGATGAGCTTCTGATTGGAAAACCATTTAATGACTTTTTTCTGTTTTGTTGTATAAATGTATTTCTTGTGGATGGTAGGAGATTTTGGGGTAGTGCAGGCAAGCTGGGTGCAAGTTGCTCCAAACAAATCTAAATACTGACCTTCAGCAACCACTGGCTACTTTTCAGCAAACTGTCAGTGTAAAACTGTTCTGTGCAGCCTAATGGCTTTCTGACTTGGGTGTTTGCAATCTAAAGGCTAGGAGGAAACCACCAAACTCATTTTTGCTTACGTCTTAAGAATGAATTTAGATGGGTCTCCAAGGGAAAAAGGTTTGTGCTGCCTAGCCTATAAATAATTGCTAAATAATCAAGACTTTAAACTTTATGTAGAAAAATACTTTATTTTTTTACAATAGAAAATGCCTATTTCAGATCATTCTTTGTCCAGTGGTAAATTCCAACAGGGAAACACGTTTGTTTGGGTATAAACAATAAAGAATGGTGTATGGAAAGCTGCATGACCAAAGGAGGCTCTCATGGGAATGTAGTTCTTTATCACATCTCTGAAGAATTGTGTCAGTGTATTTAAGTACAAGAACAGTAAAAGTTATTCCAATTAATATGCTACGATCCATTGTTAGAATACTGTTCCTGTTATGACCTAATTAATTGTGTTCCTCTGAAGATTGTAGACAGTTTTACTTTTGTTTGTGTTTTTTTTTCCTTTTCCAACCACTCCCAGTTAAAGACTTCATTGGAGCTATATTGATTCAATAAACATCAGTGTTCTTATGGTCACGTTCATGTTTGCATTTCAATTTTTATTCTTAAATAATAAATACTTGTTACATCAGCATTTCCAGTTCTCTCACACTGAGATCTGTTAATTGCCACTGGCCCACCGATAGAAGAAGAGAAAACACTCTAATTTACATTTACATTATAAATATAATTTACATCTTGTAAGCAACTTGTTAAATTATATCGTCATCTAGACCCCTTGCTGCATAAGTTTCAAATTTTCACACAAATTGTTTGTTGCTGTTGATCTTGTTCTTTTTGAAATTGTTCCTTTAGTATACAGTCAAACCTCAAATGCATCTCAGCAGGGATTTGTCTGTTCGTTTTTTATCGCTTGTAACTTGAATGTGAGACTTGCAACTCTTACTGTTTCTGCTGTTTCTATAGCAACTGAACTTGCGCAAGCCAGCAATATCACTTTGTTTCACAGCTGGCATTTTGTGTTCACAGTAAGGGGAGAGTTTTAGGAAAGTACAGAGTGTATTAATTGGGATGCAACTGGGTCAGAAATGTTGTCATTTTTTACTAAGATAAGTTTGTTAAATGATTATGGGGTTTCTATAGCCTTTTTTAAATTTCCTTTGAATGAAATGTTCTCCTCCTGGGCAACAGGAGAGCTCCATGATTTCCTCTGTGCATGTGTTTGTTTCTGGTCTCTTAGATACCATGCACATTACAGCCTTTGATGTTGTCTATGACCTAGAATGAGCCTTTCTTCATCATATGAATTACTACAAGTCTTATTTCAACCACTGCAATATTGCCCATATCTATTCTTTAGTCTTCATCTGCCTACAGTCTTACATGGTTTTTTATCCTCCCTTCTTGATTACTGCCACTTCCTCTGTCCTCATCTTCTCAGTTGCCTTGTTACCATGTTCCAGCATGTCCAGTCCAGCCTCAAATGCAAGAGAGATCATCTCAAGACAAAATTATTTTAGGGAATCAAAGTACTATACAAATCTATAGAGAAGTCCAAGATGTTTCTACTGTTAATATGTAGGCCTCCAAAAAGCAAAGGTTACCTAGCAGAATTGAGATGCTGTCTGAAATGTTGGTAAAATTTCCAAGACTTACTTTCTGAGAGACTTCAGTATCCCTGTTGACAACACCCAATCTTTTTCTCTGTACTTTCCACTCTTGGTTTCTCACAGGCCGTTTCTGGATCTACACAAACAGCTGGTCACATCCTGGATCTGACTTTTTTTTTTTTAATGGACATGTATAAAGAGAGCACAGAAAATACACCCTTCTTCTGTACCAGCCATCACATTCTCAGTACTGATTTCAGAACCCATCTGGCCTCTGGATAAGTAGAAGCTCATGTCCTGATCAGAGTCCAAAACTTTCTTGTAAGTATATCCCCACCACCAATACCACTGAAAAGCCATCAGAAAAAAAGATCTAGTAAGCCACCAGAACCACTCACAAACCACAGATGTTGGACACGCTTGTGCTGAAGCATCTAGTTGCCCCTCACAGATGTCCAAGATTCTCTGATGATCCACAACAGGAAAATTTGCGAAGAAAATTTGAGCATTGGAGGTAGAAGATACATGCATGTGCAGACAGGTTCTGGCACAATGTGGTCTTGTAGCTGTTTAAAAAAAGAAATCCAGTCTCTCCTCTGCCATAACAGCCTCCTCTAAGCACACCCTGCTGTACTATTAGACTGCAGATTACCTTGTTAGCTCTGAATGCCGCCACTCACTGCCAGAACCAATCGCTCTTGCTGTGGAGACTTATCAGTCAGTTATTTAAGAAAAATATCCACTCACATCACTGACAGGACACCAGATTGGCATAATACAATATTTTTCCTCTCTGAATTTAATCAGTGCAGGAAGTTCAAATGTGTGTTGATATTTTGGGGTAGGGAAGGGAAAGAGGAAAAGAATGTTGCGTGTGGACATGCCTATTGATTTTTGCGTTGGGTGAGGAAGGGCTATATAAAAGTGTTTTGATCAGGGAAGCAGGAGAGACAAAGAAAAAGGGAAGATTGTGAGAGTACTGAGAGGTTTGGAATGGGGAACATGGATAAGGGAAGCAATGATAGAGGGAGAGCATAGAAAGACTGGGAATTTGGAAGGAAAAAGAAGAAAACACAGAATATGAAAAGAGAGAGGAAGGAAATGGAGGTGAAAGAGAGGAAAAGGGAAAGGTTGGTTACTAAACAATATAGCAAAATTAGATTGAGCGGCAAATAAGCTGATAAAGGAAAAAACACCTAGTAGAAGAAAGGGAAAATAAAGTGAAGTGAAAGAAAAGAACAAATGAAAGGGGCAAAAAGTAAAATTTTGAAATGTTTGCTTAAGAGAGAGTGCCTTTGCAAAGTGGTATAGTAAATATCACTCAAAATAGATAATCTGTGCTGTGGAGGTGTGGATAGAAATTCACCTATGGCCAGCCCTGGCTGGCTATTCTGCCTCTCTCTTGTTTATTTTTAATGTTGTGCAAAATTCTTAGATAAATAGACTATAAAGGCCATAAGAGACTTTACATTATCTACTTTGACATGTATATCACAGGCCATTACATTTTCATTCAGTTACTCCTGAATTGAGCCCAGTAACTTAGATGTTTGACTAAAGCATATCTTCCAGAAAGGCATCCAGTCTAGATTTGAAAACATCAAGAGATGGAGAGTCCACTACTTCTCTTGATAGTTTGTCCTTATTGTTAAAAAACTGTGCCCTATTCTAATTTGAATTTGTCTGGCTTCAGCTTCTAGTCAAGGTTCTTGTTATGCCATTCTCTAAGAGCCCTTTTAGTACCTGGTATTTTCTACTGATGAAGATACTTATATACTGTAATCAAGTCACCTCTCCATCATCTTTTTAATAAACAGATTGATTTTGTAAGTCTCTCACTGTAAGGCATTTTTCTAATCCTCTAGTTATTTTTGTAGTTCTTTTTTGTAGCCTTTCCAATTGTTCAATGTGGACCTGTAGGATGTAGTATCATGGATGCAGTCCTGACCGCATGTACAAAAATATGGTCATATTGGAAGGTCATTAAGTGCCAAAGTGGCCTCTCATGACAAAGTTAGTCATAGACCAAAATACTTAAAGAAAAGCCACACTAATTAGGTACTTAAGAAGAGTGCATGGGAAAGATGTAAATATAAAAGCTCAATTTTAAAGCAGAAAATTGATTTTTATGACTAAGACCTCCAGAATAAGGCATGCTTTTGCATACGTATGGATAAAAGGTATAAAATCCAGCCTCCTGTGTATATAGAATTTAATCACAAAACAGCCAAGTTGGCCAATTTTTGCCATGCAGGACATCAACAGGAATGTTGGCCTATATATATTTTTTCAACGTTATTTTTTTAAAAAGCACACATATAAAGAAAAATACAGTGAAATGAATTAGACCAATGTAATCTATACAATACTGTTTTCAGCAATGATCTCAGGTATAAAAGATACACATTCACATTAATGCATCCAGATCAGGCCATATTTTAGGGCATTTCCCCTACCTTTTTCACCCCTGTAAAATGTTCTCCATTTGACAGTTCTTTCAGCTAATCTGAATACACAGATGGCAAATTAGAGTTCCATTTTTGAGTATTATATCTTTTGTTACCATTAGAGAACTGGTATCCATTTCTTGCTTTTCACTGGAAGATTTAATTAATCAGCAAATTCCAGTACACACGTGTTTGGAGAGGAGAATATCTATATATTCAGAACAAATTTTTGCATATGTTTCTTCAATATTTTTGTAATCTCTGGCAAGAAAGAATTGTATAACAGTATAGCTGCTGACTGGACATATCTCCATCATTTACTTTCCAAAGTCAAAGGGAGTTGTGGGTGCCAAGCATCTCTGAAAATCAGGCCATTTATTTTATTGAAGTGCTTGTATAATGATTTGGCACCTAGCTTTGAAAATGTTGGCCTAAATTTATAAATGTCATACTGTACATAAAAAACACGCCATTAGGATAGATTAATCCCTGGTGTTATTGAATTTGGCCCCCTGTTGATTTTATTCACAATACCTTGCTACTGTGTGATATTTGGTTCTGTATGCTACTGTATATTTTATAAACATGAAACACCCACTTGGAATTCCTTAACAACTTTTAAAACTTTTTATAGAAAAAACATTCAAAAGAATGTGGTCAAAGCAGCAGACGAACCAGCTTGGAAATCAGCGTAGACACACTTCTTTGCTAGTTGTTGCAGCAGAGTTCTATCTCCAGATTAATTAAATACAGTGCAGGAATCTTTATCACAACCATGTATAGACTGTTCCCAGTTTTTTCTTATTAATAGGAAAACAGCTGCTAATGTTTGCACTGCTTACAGGAAGAGCAGTCCGTTGGAGCTAGCTGGTGGGGGTTTGGAACCAAGGTGCGTCTGCAGCCCCCCATCAGCTCCACTATGTTCCCTGTGTGGCAGCTGCCCAGCAGGCTATCAAGTGCCGGGCAGTTCAGGTGTCCCTCTCCCCACTGCCATGTGCTGCTCCTGCCCTCTGCCTTGGAGCTTCTCCTGGGAGACTCCTGCTTGCTGTGCAGGAAGTGGGGGAGAAGAGGGGTGCTGATGTCAGGGTGTCCCCTTCCCCCTACTCCTGTACCCCATCTCCACAGAAAAGGGGGGGACACCATAGGGCTCAGGACAGAGGGAGCTTGCTGGCAGCAGCTGCTATCTCAACTTGCAGATATACTTAAAAAGGCAGTATACTTAGAGGGGGGTCAGCGTACTTAAAAGGGCAATACACCTCTCTCTCTCTGTCTCACACACACATGCACCCTCAGCACTTTCGAAAGTGAAGGGAGAGGTGCGCTCCAGTGGGATAGCGTGGGTTCATCCTCACATTCAGTTTCCACAGGGAATATTTGCAGCCACTGCCATGCGTCTATTGTGTCTCCTCCCTCCATTTGTGCTGCCTTGTAGAGTGTGAGGCTACCTTAACAACGTGTTAACCCTTGGGGGCTCAGCCAAATACTAGTTCATCATTTAGCAGCAAGTCATTCCCTGGGAAATACTCCACCACCTCAACCAAGCTTTCACAATCATTGCTGTGTACTGTATTAAATTGTTTTTTAAAAAAATGTATAGTGTGTGTATATTATATGTGTCTTTTGTCTGGCAACATTTTTTTCCCTGGAACTTAACCCCCCCTATTTACATTAATTCTTTGGGGAAATTGGATTTGCTTAACATCGTTTCGCTTAAGGTAGCATTTTTTCAGGAACATAATTACAATGTTAAGTGAGGAGTTACTGTAGTAGTGGGTTTGGCAGTAGCATGATGGGCACATGTGAACAGCTGCTTATGATTTCACTGGATGTCTGCTCTGAAAAATGAGCAGCCTTAACTTAATTGGACAGCAATCACCCATCATCCTCAACTGTGGCAAGTTGGCAAGTGTCCTTATTTGACTATTTACTTACTGTAGGTAACATGGGAATATTATTTGTTATTTAACATTTATATTGTTGTAGTGTAGAGGTCTCGTCCAGATCGGGGCTACACTAGACAGTCCCTGCTCCAAGTTGCTTACATTTTACACAACTCTTCTGAATATACCTATATAATGACTACTACTTTCATAAGTCTACTGGGTTGGTGACAGACACCTCATAGACACCAAACTCTGAGATGCTGTCAACTTGGATAATGTCTGCTATGGTCAATTTGAAATTTACAGCAAGAGTTTGCCCACTTTCCCTTAAATGTACATTTAATTATAGTTACAAGTTTATCTTTGTGTGCAAAGTCAGAGCAAGCACCATCTTTTTCATTTTGCCTAGATTTGCTGAAGAGACTGTGGTTTATATTTTTTGCAATAACTGTGTGCTAAAATTGATACTATCCTTGCCAAATGCATTCTCTGTTAAGAGACCTTAAAAAATCTTCTTTTAACTTCAGGGATATGGTGTTAGGAATTGATAAACTGATTGAGATAATGGCATGAGTTTTGGTCACTGTGTCTTTTAATTCTTGGAGAAAGTCAAACTTGATGTGACCTGTTGAGTTGCCAGCAATTGTAAACTGTATATTTAAACCTACTTCATGATAATGTTTGAATGAAAGTATCTAAAGTTATGCTTTGAAGGTTGCTGTTGTGTATCCCTCTATTTAAATAATTTCACATTTAAAATCTTGTTCTTTTTTTTGTAGCTGTTAATACAATAGTAGAAAATCTTCCAAGATATGTCTATTAATGTTTAGGGAAGTCTAATCCCTGCTTATTGTTGAATTGTACAACAATTGTTGTAATGTAATATGCACATTTTATATAGCTAATGTTTGGAATGGACAATTTGTTTGCTTTGAACAGTTTCAGATTGCATGAGATACTTTTTATCATCAGCCAAGGTTTAATCTGCACTAGAAAAGGTTTGTCTGTATAGCTATGCTGTAGACACAGTTTATACTGGCAAAAGATTGTTTTTGTTGGTATAGCTTATACCAGTTCCCCTAACAAAATTAACTATACTGGCAAAAGCACTTTCTGCTGGGATAACTGCTTCCCCACAAGGGTTTTTGTTGGTATAAAAATGACATTTAATAAAAATCACATTCGTGGACCTAGCCCAAGACAAGGACTTCATGGGCCACCATTCAAGAAATCTAAATGTTCCCAACAGTGTTCTTGGGTTATGCTTGTACCTCACTGTAGAAATTGCTGACATTTTAATTATTTGTAAGTGTTTTTAAAGGTAAAATTAAAGTTTAATTAAAGGTCTTGGTCCTATGCTATTTAATATTTTTATTGATAAAAAAACGATGATGACCGGGAAGAAACAACAAAATCATCACTGATAAGGTTTGCAGATGGCACAGAGATTGGGGGAGTGGTAAGTTATGAAGAGGACAGGTAACTGACATAGAGTGATTTGAATGACTTGATAAACTAGGTGATTCTTTACAGCCAAGTGTGAAGTCATATATCTGGGAACAAAGAGTGTAGGCCATACTTGCTCCCTGTGGATATCTTCTAGCCTGACTTTACCAGGCCCTTCCCAGAGAGAGGGAACTCCCCTTTGCTCCTCTCTCCTGGGTCTCCTCTTCCAGACTGTGTTCACAGGTCAGTTTAAGTAGTCCTCTCACTGATCCCCTGCAGATTTTTAATTAAGTCGCTGGACAACTATCCCCCAGCTGAGTGTGATGGTCACAGGCGAGGTTGTGCCTGGCTTGCCTTAAAGGGCTAGTCAGCCTGTGACAGAGACTCTATCCTGGGAAACAGTGACTGAAAAAATCTTAGGTGTCATAGTTGCTAATCAACTGAATATGTGCTTCCGGTGTGACACCGGCTGAAAGGGCTAATGTGATTGTAGGATGCATAAACAAGGGACTGTTGAGTAGAACCAGGGACTGTTGAGTAGAACTGATGCAACTATTACTTGAATATTGTGTCCAATTTTGGTGTGCAGAATTAAAGAAGGATGTTGAAATATTGGAGAGGTTTCAGAGAAGAGCCACGAGAATGATAAAAGGATTGGAAAACCTGCATTAATAGTGAAAGATCTAAGATGTTCCATCTGTGTAGCAAAGAGAAGGTTAAGAAGTGATTTAATCACAGTCCATAAGTATCTACAGGAAGAGTAGAAATTTGATAATAAGGAGGTCTTAAGTCTAGCTTGTGATCCAGTGACTGGAAGTTGAAGTTAGACAAATTCAGACTAGAAATAAGGTGCCAATTTTTAATAGTGAGGGTAATTAACCATTTGAGCAATTTACCCAGGGTTTTGATTGTCTCATAAGGTGTCAGTCAGATGAATATTCTGCTTTTTATTTTTCAGAAACCAGCAAACATTCTGGTAATGGGAGAAGGTCCTGAAAGAGGAAGAGTCAAAATAGGTAACCCTTTCAATAACATATTCATTAGCTATACAACGAATAATGAACTTTCTATGCAACGTGGTAGTTTAAAATAACAGAACATTCTAAAATTCACTGTATTCTTAATAAGGAGATTTTGTACATAACTCCTAATTAAACTGAATATTGGCCAAAAAGTATGTTTGAAGTTAAGAATTTAGCAAGGATTAGACATTTATATAGATAATGAGGACATGTATACTTACACTAGATAGGATAAAAGTATAGATGAGGGCATAAACAAATACTATCAACCAACAGTTTGGTAGCAATTTTCCTTGTGGCTGTGTTTATCAATAATTGCCCAACACAGGCTTCTTGCAACTTCTACCTACCATTCAGGTACTGGTGACTTTTAGAGACAGGTTACTGGACTAGAAAGGTAACTGGATAATTGGTCTGATATGGTATAACAATTCTTATGTTTTTAAGTACTGGTTTTAACAATTCACATTTTTGTTAATGCAGTTACTGAAAATCCATTTTTGGTAAAAGAAAAAAGTTCAGTATTTAAGAATTGTGAAGCAATAGTGGAATTATTGTAACCAAGAATTAGTATGGTATTTAACAATGCTACATTTCCTCAGACAATGTTAACATATAAAATTTAAAGAGATGGTGCACTTTGCTTTTGAAGATTTCCTTATACAACAAAAAACTATTAGGCATCAAAGTGGAAACACAAAATCACTGTGGAAGCTACTCATCACATATCTAATTATACTATGCAGGTCCTAGGCAATAATAAAGAGGATATCAAATTTGTTTTTAATATAGCAGATGTATGCTATTTTTAGATATTGGGTGGGAATGTTCAAATCAGTTAGGATAAAATAGTAACCCACCTGAATTTTTGCCCATTCCTTGACTCAACTTGAACTTTTTGGAAAACGTTTGACTAAGTTTTGTGTTTATATGCTTCTACAGTTCTTTGTATTGGTCACTCCTAGAAAGAGGAGAGCTGAACTGTTGTGAGAGAACCCTTTAACTTGAGATTTTTCATGCAAAATTGCATTAAAAACAGTTCAGGTGAGGTTTGGATATGCATCCTTGCTTTTGAGTGTTTATCCATACTTGACTGTCTGCTCCTGCCAATGTTCCTCCTCATTACTACAAAGCCAGTCCTGTATAAAATGCATTTCTATCTCTATATTATCTTAGCACTTTTGATTTATACAACTTGATAACATTTGAAATTTACTGCCATCAGAGTGTGTATTAAAAGGCATTAATTGGTGGATTCAGCAGAGGGACCAGGATTTAGTGCCTGATCCTGCAAATATCTTAGGGCTTGTCTATACAATATGTTCCTGTGCAGCAAGCCAGGGTGTGAATCTACAGCACACTAGCATGCTGTGCAGTAATGTCCCATGTGCACATTGCTACAGCACACTGGAAGTTCTGTAGTATGCTTTGGCTTACTGTGCTTTAAAAGTAGTAGTAGCCAAAGAGCATTCTGAGACTTTTAGCACACTGCGGCAGTGTCCATATGGGACATTGCTGCGCAGCAAGTCAGGGTGTAAATCTACAGCACACTGGCTTGCTGTGCGGTAATGGTAGTTGAGGGAACTCTGCTAATGTGCAGACTGAACTACTTCCTTACTCCTAGAGGTGATCCTTCCAAGTCAGGGTTCGGGTACATTAGAAGGATAGTACAGGGAAACTTGCACTGCCATTGTTTTACTCTCATTTTGTGGATACATTGTCATCAGTCACCAGGGCTACCCCTGGCACTCCTGGTTCTGCTGCTGCTCTGCAGCAGTGAGCAATTACCTCGGGGACATCTCATGGCAGCTGGGCTCCACAGGTAGGGGCTGGCTTCAGGGTGTGTCGCTGGCCAGCGTTGGGCTCCTTCAGGAGAAGAAATGAACGTGTTGAGGAGCAGTTTGGAGTTCTGCCGCCCGTCCTGTTTGGGAAGTGCCTGGCCATGCAGAGGCAGCCCAGCTTGGGGAGCAGGGTAGAGAAGGCTCCCGGGGAGCTAGCCAGCGCCCTGGCGCCCACAGCACAGAGAGCCAGGGCCCCAAGCACGGCAGGCAGCTCCCACCAGCTTCTGATCTGCCGGCTTCTGGCAGAAGGCAAGCCTCATAGTTTGAAAACCTCTGTGATAAATGGATGGCTGAAATCTGGGGGAGGGGGGGCACATGGCCCCCGCATGCCCACACTGCCCCTGCAGCTTTGCACCCCGGGTGGCTGCCCTGCTCATGGCCATGATATAATTGTTTTACTGTACTACAGATCCACGGTGAAGCCACCTTTTAAATGTTACATAACGATATCACTTAATTGAAGTCAATGGCGTTGGGCCCAGTATAATTTGAAGTAATTCAGTCAGATATCTAATAATCATGATTTATAATGTTCAATGATATTATGTCACATCGTATTCTAATAAACATTTTGCTTTATCATGCTTACAAATATTGCTTGTCATTGTGTGACTTATGTATAGCCAAACAAAAGTTTTAATATTTATTTTTCAGCTGACATGGGTTTTGCAAGATTGTTCAATTCACCTCTGAAACCTTTAGCAGATTTGGATCCAGTTGTGGTGACATTCTGGTATAGAGCTCCAGAACTGTTACTTGGTGCCAGACATTACACAAAAGCAATTGGTAAGTTACTGTATAGGGAAGTGAAGTTGTTTACAGTTTCAAGATAACTGTATGTGTATTCCTTGTGTGGCCCATTCCAGAAGTGCTCAGTCAGATCTCCAGCTGTCACCTATCTCTGGGTGGCGACTATTATCCCACTCCCCTCTGACCAGGATTAAAGACTGCACAGTCCCCTGCTACACATTGTGATATCCCCAGCAAGCCAGTCTCCCTAACAGCCAGTGCCTGTGCTTAGCTTAGGACAGGGGTAGGCAACCTATGGCAAGCGTGCCGAAGGCGGCACGCAAGTTGATTTTCAGTGGCGCTCACACTGCCCAGGTCTTGGCCACCAGTCCGGGGGCTCTGCATTTTAATTTAATTTTAAATGAAGCTTCTTAAACATTTTTAAAACCTTATTTACTTTACATACAACAATAACAGTGTTTTTACCAGTGACAATACAACTCTTCCAAGATAAGCACATTTATTCGCAGGGCAAAAGCATTACAGAAAAAACATTAAAAACAATAAATTAACGTACACACTTACTAAATATACCAGAAATAACCTATTTTCTACATCGAGAGTCTAATAGGCCAATGTTCCTTCCAAGCCTTCAGCAAGGGGGGGGCCTTTGCTTGGGCAGAAGGTTCTGTCCATTTGCTGAATCAAAAGGGAGACCACCAGTTAGTTTCAGCTCATCCTTTTATACCAAAAGCACCTCTCTTTGTCTCTGGAAAACACAGAGGGTGGAAGTTTTCTGGAGTTGTTTACAATCCCAGGGATAATCAGCCCCCACTGTCTTTAGCTCCTGGAGGAGCTGTGATAACCTCCTCTTCCCCCTCCTTCCCCCAATGGAGAAGAACACAGTCATACATAAAGATTGATAAATGTTGTACACTGGTCCTAAAGATAGTACATGGAGTTGCAATATCTGTCAGTTTACCTTTAAGCTTCCTAAACAAGCAAGTAAACTGGAAGGCATAATAAAGAAGCTTTGTTTTAGACAGAGGAATTATTTGGGTGGCCTCTACACATTCTCACTCATGGGTGTGCAGGTGGTGAAACTTTGATACGGGAACATTTCATAGCAGTGCCTGTTGGAGCATGTTTGTGCCCCCTGCTGTCCCTTTCCTCATGGTTCCTGAATATTCTGAGGGCCAGGTTATAAAAGGGATGTGGTGCTCCAGCTGTATAGGGAAGTGAAGTTGTTTACAGTTTCAGGATAACTGTATGTGTATTCCTTCTGTGGCCCATTCCAGAAGTGCTCAGTCAGGTCTCCAGCTGTCACCTATCTCTGGGTGGCGACTATTGTCCCACTCCCCTCTGACCAGGATTAAAGACTGCAGAGTCCCCTGCTACACATTGTGATATCCCCAGCAAGCCAGTCTCCCTAACAGCCAGTTCCTTCCTTCTGCAGCAGCAGGCAGACCAGGAGCCTCTCTAGGCTACTCTGGCCCAGAGTCAACCTCTTTGAAGACTCAATACATTAGATTTCTGAGTTAGTTAGGATTAGTGTTAGATATTTAGTTTATTTTCCTTATAAAATCATTTCCATTATTAGTTTTTATTACTTGCCACACCATGGTGTGGGCTTATGGATCCTATGGTGAATCTGAAGGGGAAGAAGCCAGTATTTAAGTGGTGTACCTCTTGTCCCTGCTTTGGACGAACATGAGAGATGTCTGGGGGAAGGACATATTCTTTCACTGTGTGCAAACTACAGCACTTTCACCACAAGAGCTGGCAAGAAGCTTCAGAACCATCTCCAAGCCTTACTACTTCAGCAGGCAATCACAACCAAACCCTCTGGTTTCTTAAACCCTGGTTTTGTGAGTACTGTGAGTATGGAGAGGCCTGGAACAGTACCTTAGCCCTCGGGGAATAAAAAGTCCAAGATGCTTACAAAGGTACTGTCTTCCACTTCTGGAGTGAAAGCAAAATCTTAGGTACTGAAGGATCCTAAGCCATTGGATCATAAGCCTAGAAATAGCAGAACCCTACAGGTGGCAGTCTGTGTTAGCATAACCAAATCTAATAGGAATGCCCCTTGGAATCCAGTGTCTCCACTTCTGGATAAGAGTGTGGCATGAGATACAGTTCCTGTTAGCAGAGCCGAGCACTGTTCTTGGTCTTTCTTGGTTCCCTCAAGGTCAGTTCCAAAAATACCTTGTGAACTGAGGCCAGAGGTTGGTTAATTTTGGAGAGCTTTTAAAGGTTTGAGGTTCCTCATGCCATCCCTCCCACCCCTAGCATGCCCCAGGATCTGGGCTTCAAGAACTGCATGGTCTTCCTCTGGGACTTCCTAGTCAGTGACAGCTACAACACTTGTTTGTATTGCCTCAGGGAAGCTCATATCTCACCCAGCTGTAACATCTGTCAGACTTTCACTGAACTAGTCAATCCCATGAGTTCAGACTCCGAACGTTCCTGGTGATTGCTTAATGAGACCAGAGTCTGACCCTAGCCCATCAGACTCTCTGCATTGGGCAAATGCAATAGGAAGTACCCTTTCAAGCACAGGTATCTCCAGCTCCAGGACCAGTGCAAGCAAAGTTAAGGACTCTAGAAGAAAATAGGGGAGATGTGAAGAGGGTAAGAGTAAACACTCTCATAAGGACAATGTGAAAAATCCCTTTCTAAGTGCTCTTCTAGGAAAAGGATTTCTTCTACAATTCACTCTGTTGGGTGAGACTCTGCACCGCAGTTCAGGTTTGTCAGAAGTTTAAAGAGAACACGATACTTGTTCCTTGGCATTGTCAGCCAAGAGTGCTCTGGACCACTGTCCACTAAAACAGTGGAATAAGGACCATCCTATTCAGGGACCCCTCTCACAAGAGGCTGCTGAGGTGGTAGTACAGATAGGGACCATACACCTGGGAGTACTCTAGTTACTATACAAGATAAGCAGCCATTCTTTACCATCTCAACTCCCAACATGTGCAAAGAAAAGGTATCAGAGCAAACACTATACAGAAGCTCCTCAGTTCATGTAGCTACAGACCATACCTTTATTGGCCCTCACCTACGTATTTTGCGGATGTTGAACATACTTGTCTTACAGGAACCCATCTCTCCTGGAAGTCAGTGGAAGCCTTATACATTGGATCCTTTGCTCCCGAATCCATCTCTGTCACTGGAGTATAGAGAGCATTCCCCAGTGGTTGTCTCATATGTTGTCAGAGGAAACAATGATGGGCCCCACTGAATACCAGGATGCGGATCTGGAACCTGATAAGTTGCTTCTGCTTTAGGAGTCCTTTCACCATCTTCCCCATAGCCTTGCCCTCAGAATATTCAGGAACGGGGAGGAGCAGGTGCCAAGAAAATTCCAGATGACACTGTTGTGAAATGTTCCACAGTCAGAGTTGCAACACTGGCACGTTCCATTGGTGTTAACATATAGAGTCTGTCTTAAAGAACTCTAGGTACAGGTGAATAAACTCATTTCTATCTGCAGAGAAATATTAGCAACATCATCAAATATATTCAAAGCGAGTAGTTCCAAAAATGCTGCTTTTCACCAGTTGAAATATATAAATAAAGATGTTAATATATTGTGTAAAAATGGATAATGTAAAGATCTTAATTTGGGAGAACAGCAAAATATAACTTGTCTTACAGCTTTATCTGCAAGCTTAAGGATGGAGTTTGAATGACTGCTGGCTGAGCTTCTTACTAAAATCTAGTATTTCTTTAACAATTGATGTAATCAAGAAGATGTAACAAACTAGAACTCGTGGTCTGTTCACTTATTTGTGATATGAACAAAACTGAAGTATAGAATGAGTTATAAGTATAGAAAGGGCTATGAGAGTCTCCTGGTTTCAGAGTGGTAGCTGTGTTAGTCTGTATCAGCAAAAAGAATGAGGAGTACTTGTGGCACCTTAGAGACTAACAAATTTATTTGGGCATAAGCTTTCGTGGGCTAAAACCCACTTCATCAAATGCATGCAGTGGAAAATGCAGAGGGAAGATATACATAAATAGAGAACATGAAAAAATGGGGGTTGCCATACCAACTCTAACAAGACTAATCAATTAAGGTGTGCTATTATCAGCATGAGAAAAAAATTTTTTGTAGTGATAATCAGGATGGCCCATTTCAAATAGTTGACAAGAAGGTGTGACTAACAGTAGGGGAAAAATTAGCATGGCAAAATAGTTTTTAGTTTGTGTAATGACCCATCCACTCCCAGTCTTTATTCAAGCGTAATTTAATGGTGTCCAGTTTGCAAATTAATTCCAGTTCTGCAGTTTCTCGTTGGAGTCTGTTTTTGAAGTTTTTTTTGTTGAAGAATTGCAACTTTAAGGTCTGTAATTGAGTATCCAGGGAAGTTGAAGTATTCTCCGACTGGTTTTTGAATGTTATAATTCTTGACGTCTGATTTGTGTCCATTTATTCTTTTGTGTAGAGACTGTCTGGTTTGGCCAATGTACATGGCAGAGGGGCATTGCTGGCACATGATGGCATTGCTGGCACATGATGGCATATATCACATCACATAGGTAGATGTGCAGGTGAACGAGCCCCTGATGGTGTGGCTGATGTGATTAGGTCCTATGATGGTGTCCCCTGAATAGATATGTGGACAGAGTTGGCAACAGGCTTTGTTGTAAGGATAGGTTCCTGGATTAGTATTTTTAGTGTGTGGCTGCTGGTGAGTATTTGCTTCAGGTTGGGGGGCTGTCTGTAAGCAAGGACTGGTCTCCCAAGATCTGCAAGAGTGAGGGATTGTCCTTCAGGATAGGTTTTAGATCCTTGATGATGCTCTGGAGAGGTTTTAGTTGGGGTCTGAAGGTGATAGCTAGTGGCGTTCTGTTACTTTCTTGTTGGGTCTGTCCTGTAGTAGTTGACTTCTGGGTACTCTTCTGGCTCTCTCAATCTGTTTCTTCACTTCAGCAGGTGAGTATTGTAGTTTTAAGAATGCTTGATAGAAATCATGTAGGTGTTTATCTCTGTCTGAGGGATTGGAGCAAATGCAGTTGTATCTTAGAGCTTGGCTGTAGACAATGGATCGTGTGATGTGGTCTGGATGAAAGCTGGAGGCATGTAGGTAAGTATAGAAGTCAGTAGGTTTCCAGTATAGGATGGTGTTTGTGACCATCGCTTATTAGCACTGTAGTGTTCAGGAAGTGGATCTTGTGTGGACTGGTCCAGGCTGAGGTTCATGGTGGGATGGAAATAATTGAAATCATGGTGGAATTCCCCAAGGCTTCTTTTTCATGGGTCCAGATGATGAAGATGTCATCAGTGTAGCGCAAGTAGAGTAGGGGCATTAGGGGACGAGAGCTGAGGAAGCATTATTATTAAGTCAACCATAAAAGTGTTGGCATATTGTGGGGCCATGCAGGTACCCATAGCAGTGCCATTGACTTGAAGGTATACATTGTCCCCAAATGTAAAATAGTTGCGGGTGACTCCTTCTTGTCAACTGTTTGAAATGGGCCATCCTGATTATCACTACAGAAGTTTTTTTCTCATGCTGATAATAGCACACCTTAATTGATTAGTCTCGTTAGAGTTGGTATGGCAACCCCCATTTTTTCATGTTCTCTATTTATGTATATCTTCCCACTGCATTTTCCACTGCATGCATTTGATGAAGTGGGTTTTAGCCCACGAAAGCTTATGCCCAAATAAATTTGTTAGTCTCTAAGGTGCCACAAGTACTCCTCGTTCTTCCTAGTTTACTATTTTTCACCCCATCTTGCTTCCTACAGAAAGCAGTCTGTGCTAATTTAAATATTTGGCTTAGAGTGAGATTGGATTTTCTAGGCACCTGTGATTTATGCAGTAATTATTATTATCCTTTGCTTATATCTTTAACACACAAGGTATTGGGTATAGAGATTGCTATTACCATCAGTACAAAGATTCAGTTATAGTCAATTGAATCACCTTTGTTACTAATAATGTCCTATATTATAAAAGTATATAAAGAGACAGATTTATGCTGATAGTGAATTCCTTCTCTGAGAAAAAATGAGATTGGCTTTAGCAAGACATATCATTTTAGATTACCAGTGATCGTGAAATTTCTTAATTTCCTATGTCCTTGAAGGTATTTGGGAAAACAGCCATGTGGCCTCTGTTAGCATTTGTCAGGATTGAGTTCATCCTGAAGGAGGAGTATAATAATGTGATCTGTAGAATACTCTATCGCATATAAACATTGGGCAAGGTCCAACCCTTTTGCACCACTGTAGCTATGTAATGTGGCCCTAATGCTGGCTTAAATAGCCATCTGAGGATTCTCCTATCCTGGAGGAATCCCCAGTTGGCTTAGAGCTGGCATACCTAGTGCTAGACACAACCTGTGGAGCAAGGAGTGTGACTGTGGGAAAGGAGCATGACTGTATTTCTGGTGTGCTTCAGCAATCCCCAGCTGCCACAACAGCCCCATGGGGACCATTGCATCTACCTGTAACTTAGAGTAGTCCAGAGGCTATCTTGATTGCATAGTGGGAAATTATCTTGATTCTATTCTTTCTCTTTTGTAACCATTTATACCATGCTCAGCACCATAATGTCTTGAGCACCCTCCAGTAGTGCATTAAGCAATGTGTCTATGCATCTCTGACATGCTTTTTTTCTCTCATCCTTTCTCCAGAGTGAGATGTGCAGTGGAGTGTCTTGTTTTGATAGGGCCTGGGAGTTTTGTTTGTTTTAATTTTTAATATAAATTAAAAATTTCAGGTGTTTATGTAAGAGAAGGCAAGTCAAAGAAATGCACCTTGCATGTGGAATATGAAGTGGTACCTAGCCAAGATGGTCAGGAATGCAACCCCATGCTCTGCATGTCCCTAGCCTCTGACTGCCAGAAGCTGGAAGTGAACGACAGGAGATGGATCACTCAATGTATTCCCTTTGAAGCACCTGGCATTGTCACTGTTGGAAGAGAGGATAGTGGGCTAGCTGGATCATTGGTCTGACCCAGTATGGCTGTTCTTATGAGGTTTGCAGTGATCATTAGTTCCTGAGGGAATTCATTCCACAGTCTCAAGCCACCCCTAGAGGAAGTTCTGTTTCCCTCACAGACATGCTTTACTCTTTTTGTTGAGAGTTCCGCTGTGCCAGAGGAGCACAGTTGTCAACCATGGTATTTGCCACAGAGCTTAAGACAGTCTTCTGGGTGTCCTTGGCCCAGGCCATGGAGTGCTTTGAAAATAAGGATCAAGACCTTGAACTTGATTTGAAATTCTTTGGGAAGCCAGTGTAGAGAGCAGAGGGACTGGTTTGATATGGTTGTGGTAGCCTGTGTTGCTGAGGAGATGTGCTGCAGTGTTCTGAACTAGTGGAAGTTTCCCAAGTCCTGAAGGTTTCATGGTCAGTTATATCACATTGCTGTAATCCAACCAAGAGGTGAAGAAGGCCTGAATAACTGAGGCCCCTGGTCTTTGTCTGCCAGGAGGGGATGGAGTTTCCTAGCAAAGCAGAGATGGTTGAAAACATTATTCACAGATGCTGCTGTGTGAGAGTTTACACCAGTGAGCAATCCTTGAATACTCCTAGATGACTGACTGAACTGACCAATTGTGGTTGCATATCTTCAACAAACAGAGACTGCATAATGGCTGGAAGCTCTTCAAAGTACTTTCCTTAGCCCGACAGCGTCACCTCTGTCTTGCTCAGGTTCAGACCGCGGTTCTTCATCCAAGAGTTAATCTCATCCAGGTACTGGACCAACTTGATGGTAGTGCACAGTACTTGGGTGAAGAGTAGGTAGAACTGAGTACAGCTGTATTTTGTGGCACTTCATTCCTAATTATTCCTGGTAGTTATACAAGGAGATCTCTTTGAAGAATGAATTAGTATAAAATTATTATTATTGTTTAATTATGCAAAAGGTGACTTTGTTCCTGCCCAAAGGTTTTAACCATTTGAACCAAAATATACAAAGATTCACTGTAAAATCCCAGAGGATGGTGCTAGTTTAGAGAGGTTTGTTTGCTTTGTAATTGAGATGTGAGTTAGCATTTGTGTGCCTCACATAAGAAGTGAATCTTCAGGAGGGATTTGAATGAAGAGAGGGGTGGTGCCTTGTACAAATGGATAGAAAGTGTATTCCAAGCTCATGGGATAGCAAGCTAGAAAGCATGGAGATGAGGGTGGGAGAAAGGAACAAAGGCAGTGGGGAGGCCAGATTTCTTGGCCTAGTGAAGAGGTTAAAGGGGGACAAGGAATTAGAACAGAAATATATGTGGGTGTGGAATTATGCAGAATTTGAAGGCAAGAAGGAGAAGCTTATAACATGACAATTGTAATGTGTATGCTCCTTATGAGTCCAAACTTGTATTTTGCCTTTAGCATTGTGAGCAATTACCAAGCAATCTTAATGGGCTAATTATACCAGGAACAGTTGGTATTTCAACTGCAGACCACACATTAGAGACACATTCCTACATCTTGAAATTTCTTTCTGAGGAACATAATTTTAACAGCCCTCAAGAAGTGGAATATATATATATATATATATATATATAAGTAATAGCTCTTGAATTAGATAAGGCACTCATTGAACAGAACTTGTTCATTTGGGAGGAGAAATTGCCTAAATGGTTTTGAAATTGAATTTTATGAAAATGTGATAAATAACATAGGCATAGGTTCTCATTTTCCACAGTATATATATTTTTCCTCTCTTGTCCATATATTGTTCCATTTAATTTTTAATTGCAAATGATCTGGCTTTTAGCTATAATCTTAGGTTAGCTTTAGAGAGTTCTCATCCTTGATGTGAATATTGATTATTCTGTCGTGAGAAGCTTATTTCAAATTTACTATGGACGCGTATAAAAGTTATTCTAAATCTACCTATTACAACCCCAGAAACGTTGCCCAAATCAGATATTGTACAAATCAGACCTCTGCTTTAGTTTTCATTCTCTTCCGTCCTCTCACCTTGATTACTACATTTCCTCATTCGTGGTCTCCATGTCCCAACACTTCAAACTTCATTTTGTCCAAAATAAGAGAACTTGTCTCCATGTACTTATCCAAAAACAAGAAGCTGTTACTCTCAGTGCAAATCTACGCTATCACTTAAGTCAATCTAATTAACATTACTCAGGGTAAGCAACAGCTTAGCAGAAGATAATAGTTTTTGCTGATGACATAGCTCTTCTGTATAACCACTCAACCAACATGCAAGCAAAGATCAAAAGGCTGTCCAACATCGCAAAATATGGAGTTAATATCGGCTCCCAACTCAAGCTTTACATTAGAAGGCAAAGGAGTACGGGAGGTGGGACAACTCACATACTTAGGCAGTAAAATTCAAGCCAATGGCAATATCCAAAAGGAAATAATGTCATGAATTAGCAAGGTGGCAGCTGCATTTACCAGCAAGATTTAGTCATTGAAAAATCTACAATTTAAAGACCAAACTATGAATTTTCAATTCAGATATTTCCACCTTAACATGTGAATGTGAAATCTGGAAATCCACCAAAGGTATAGGCAGACACACCTTTGAAAGCAAATGCCCCAGGAAGTTACCAGGTATCAAATGGAATGTATTTATAACAAAAGCTGAGATTTATCAGAATTCAACATCATCTTATCCTGAGAGTTATCCAGAAAAGATGATGGAAATATCTGGGTCATGTGTTAAGAATGAAGCAAGAGCCTCTGCCTTGGAAGGCATGCCATTGAACTGCTGGTGGAACATGTAAAAGGGGCTGACCAAAAGAATCCCTCCACTGAACAGTGCTTAGAAAGGGAAAATGTGTATGGGACTTCTGAACAAGGATGCAATGAGTGGCCCTGGAGAGACCGGTATAGCGGAGCCTTCTTCATGCTCTAAGTGACGCTTGATGGTGCAGGAACAATTCAGATAGTATTTAACAATAATAGTTTAACTGTTTACTGTAGGTTTTTGGTTATAACGCATTTGTTCTTTTCTGAAATGCACAAAGTAGATTAAATGTTGTTCTCTTTATCTAGTTACAGTACGCAATGGGTTACTTCCCTCTTACTTGACAGTGACTTCCTTCAAAAATATTGTGTGTACACAGTATAGTATATTTTAGGATTGTTTTGGAAAGGAAAAATGAATTCCATCACTGCAGTCACCTGAAAACCAAAATACTGCACAAAGTTATTTGGCAGACACACAACAGGTGTTAGTTTTTCCTGCAAGGTTATTTATATAAAACATTTCAAGGGTGTTTGAGGAATTGGTATTTTGTGAAACCTAAACTGCTGCCAGCTAGAATTGACAAATTACCATGAGTTAAAAGCCATGTAGCAGTCTTGCTTACATTGTGTTCCCTGAATTGGAAGACTAGTTATATCTGTGTCTAGTTACTATATCTCTGTCTAGTCTGCACTCTATATTAGCTGTTAAGATTAAATAGAATATTCCCCAGAATTAATGTCCAAAAATAAACTGGTAAAGGCTCTAGCTGATACAGACTGAGTAGTCTGATTAGAAAGGTGTTTCATTTTTATAAACTAAGTTTTAGTTTCTAAAATTGAAAGGAAACACTAATGCATCTTTAAAAGTTTTGGAGTGCATTTAGTGGTTTTGAAAGTGAGATTAATAGCAATGACTTGAGCCAGACACAGGGGCCAAATCTATATGTACTGAAGCCAGGGGAGTTATTCTACTGCGGGTTAGGAAGGAAGATCTAATGGATAAGGGTCCTGGATTGGAACTTGAGGTGTTGGTTTAATTACTGGCTTAGCCACAAATGTCATTTGTAGTTTACAGCAAGTCACTTAATCTACCTTGTGATTCAGTTCCTCATTTGTAAAGTGAGAATAATATTCATAGCAGTGTTGTGAGGGTAAAGTCCATTAATTGTAGGATACGGATATAGAACAGTGTTGAGGGACATAAGTAGCTACATAGATTAGATTTCTCCTGGGGTGAATTTAGCCCTGCATTTGAGGAGGCTGACCAAGCTTCCCATACAGCCCTCCAAATGCAGTTCATTCCTGACATAAAAATCTGTGGATTTTCAGTCTTAAGCAGAGACTGCCAATCATGTCAATTTATGTCATATTTTGTGGTAGTCAGCTGATACTGGTATATGAGGAGCTGCAGTGAGACTGTCCATTTACCAGTATCAGCTGACCACCATAAAATGCAACACAAATCAACACTGAAAATTTCATATATTCTAACCCAGGATTGGAAAAGCAAGTTCATTATCCCTAGTGCTGTCTACATTAACCGATACCTTCCACTACCCCTTTAGCTTCTTCTTGGACTAATCCCCCCCCCCCAAAGTGTAATGACTGTTGAATCTAAGTTCTTTGATTTATATTTCATGTTATACAGAGATACACTATTACAGGATAATTAGCGTGGCTAACAATATTTTGGATGGTTCAAGAAGGGGAATATTGCATTAGGCAAACAAAGTTTTCCTAATCAATAACCCAGTGATGTGAAGCCATAATATTATGAAAAATTTCTCCCTCAATGAGCAATAAAGACAATGTTCCCTGGGCAATATAGTCTTTCTCCGTTCTGTTCACAAAGGTCCATCAGTTCCACACACTTTCTCCCCAACTCCTTCCCCTTCACTTCACTATTTTCCTTTCAAAAAATGTTACCATTTCATATTCTCCCCCAATCCTAAATCATTACAGTGGCTTCTGACTCATTGGGGCCTCCCTGTTTTTTCTGCCTGGTAGCTGTTCCTCACAGCAGCAGTGATTGTCCTACAGCCTCTGGCTCTGGAGTAGCTGGTTGAGTGGGAGTATTCTCCCTCTGTTGCTGGGCAGACGCTTAGGAAATGGTTCCTTTTAGGTTGGGCAGGTTTTCCCTAGATAGGGTAGAGGAGTGGATTTCCTTAGGCTGCTGGGCAGGAGAGCGGGGATCCAGGCTCCCTCCCAACACCAACTCTTCGGACTATGGCTGCTCAGGCAGGCATCAGCAGCAGTGGTCACAGGTCTCTCAGTTAGAACAGCAGCCATTTAGTCCCATCTTTTCCTCCCCTGAGCCTTGTCATGCACTGCTGTAGCAGCTGGTTAGGGAGTGGTGCTGTGGGGACTATGCAGTGCATTCCCCATGCTTGTCTACAAGGACTGTGTGGGGACATAAGGGAGTTTCCCTTGCAGCTGCTGCCACAGTCTCAGCAATAGTTGAGTGCACTTAAAGAGTTGAAAATGTTAACAAGCAGAACCAGACTTAGCATTTTGCGGAGGGTTACGAACAATTTTTTGGTCACTGCCTCTTTATCCCTCACCTCTCCTGTCTCCTCCACACCACTATGCAGGGCTAGCCTAAGGATTTTATGTAATTCTCTGGGATATGCTCAAACATAATTTACTTATTTAAATACAAAGTATAGTGGGATTGACTCTTTAGGTCTCCTCAGCCTCCTGCTGCAGAAATGGGTCCCAGCTGCAAATTTCTGTTAGTCTCAGAAATCTGTTATCACTTATGTTTTCAAGGCTCCCTTCACAAGGAATTGGGCTAAAAACTTACTTTTAAATAAAAAGATTCTCTTTTAGAAAGCCAAAAGTGTGCATCAATTAACAAAGGGTTCCTGCAAGCCACTCCTCCAGCTCATCAGTGCAGTAATAAAAGTGTCTGTTGAAAAGGTTCAACTACTGGCTGCTGTCCATAGAGTGCTACTAAAGTTTGTTACCAAGTTGTAGTCTAGAGATCAGCACTTGATCGAAGATAATTCTTTGACTTGTGCCAACCTTTACAGCCATCTAAGGGTACAAAACCCTGATGCTGAGATATTTTAGCTTTCATCAATTTGAACTTCAAATGTAATTATTACAGCAGTATCAAATATCTCTCAACGCTGCACTGTGCTCCAGATGACTACCTCATTCTCAAAATATGGATGGGATTGCTTCACAGACTGCCTTTCTGGCATTAGTGCTTTCACAACCTGGCCAATTTAGTTACATATAAGGATACAAGAGTTACTCTCAGTGTGTATATATATAATACAATGAATTAATGTAGGATTAAACCCCTCAGTAACACAAAGACACTAATATATTGTAAAGCAAAGCACTATGCTTAGAAAGAAGATAAAGCCCTGCTCTCGGTGTCTGTCCTGTCTGAGAGGTAAGATATCTCTTAATCCTTCCTTCCCCATGAAGCTGATATGGCAGCTTAGGCATTAAAAGCTTTATCTAGCTCCCACTGAAGTCAATAGAAAAACGCTTGTTGGCTTCACTGTGAATTTAAACAAGCACTCATTTTTCTTATCATGACTGATTCCACCAGGGAAGAAGCCTTTTCTCACCTTGGAGTAACTGAGGAACATACTAGCATTTTAAAACTTGAAACTGGTGGCAGAGAAGTGTAATAATGTATTGAAGCAGCTGCATGGGAATATGTGAGAGAGATTAGAGACCAATTTCCATCTTAATTTCACATGAAGTTAAGCTCATAAGAACAGTATTGTGTATACCACTGCAACATATTGTTCAATTTAATGTTCTGTCTTCAGATTAGAAGAGAAAAATGGTAATTTCCTTTCCTTTTCAGCGGTACTAATATATACATCTTCCTTCCTCAGTTGTCAAGTTTCAGAAAACATGGGTAAAAGCAGTACCCTTCTGTGATGCTTTAGGAGTCAATCCAGACCATCAAGGGGTTGTGTCACCACCTGCCCTCTAGCCCTGGATGCCTTTGTGCTGTGCAGCTTTGACTCAGAGCCCTGTTACCAGCAATGTGCTTTCAGCACAAAATGGAGTCACCCTGACTTCTGCCAGCCTGGTTACTCCTTGCAGGGCAACACCATCAGATCTTCCAGTCCTGAGTTTCCCCAAAACCATCTCCCTGGTAGTGTCCAGTCCCTCTCGCTGGAACATTCCCGAAAGCTTACAAGTTTGCTTCTCCTTTAAAGAGAAAGAACACAACAACTTATTAACGTAACTGGGGTTAACACACCCTTCCTTCCAATCACAACAGTGAGTTGGTTTACAGTAAAACAAGTTTAACTACATAAGGACATAGATTTAGGTGATACCAAGTTAGAAGTAGTAGGGATAGAGATGGTTACAAAGAAAAATGAAAATACACTAGCAAGACTGAAATTCAACCAACGTGAGCCTTCTTGTTGAAAGTTTTTTCAACATAGCCATTCTTCCAACGTGGCTGGCTAGTCTTTAGCCAGGATCACAGAGCCCAGTGTGCTTGGTTTTCTTTGTCTCCTCAGGGCAAGGATAATGTGGGGGGCTCTCTCCCTCTCTTTTTATACTTCAGTAAACCTTTGAAATGTATTATTCTGAAGTGTAGCCTCAGATAATGTTCCTTTCCCTTGCTGGGTGTTGAGGCCATGCTGGCTTCTTCCCACTTGTGATTTTTTTTACAATACAAATGCTCTTCCTGCAATCTCTGATGCAAATGAAGAACCCACTGTCCTGGCTTGGGGTGTCAGACCCTTTCTTTTGTCTTCATAATTATTTTTAGATTTTCTGTACGTATATCACAAAAGAAGATTAATGATCTGTTAGTTACTAGTTTTCTAGTAATAGATTACATGCCCCCTTTTGGATAAATATTATAACTGTGTGTGAGGTGCACTGAGCTGGTCAGTCCAGCTGAGACTCATTGCTATATACCAGAGAGCTCCATGCCATCTGGTTCTGGAGTGCTCTTCGAGTCTCACTTTTTACAGTGTATATTACTTTGTTTGCATTCAATATCTGTCTGTTTCCTGGAGTATGCCTTACAGGCATCTATATACTTATGAGGGATGTGTCCTTTTATTAACAGAAAGTCCCAGGAGAGAAGCTGAGGCAGAGAGAGTAAGCGGCTTGCCCAAGTCCCAAAATGGGAGTCAGTGTCAGAGCCAGGATTAGAAAGTAGGAGTCATGTCCTTCCAGTCCTATGCTTAGGCCACACCCTCCACAGTCACTTTAAAATTGCAAAGCATAACGTGATTTTAAAGGGCCGCTCATGCTTCTTGGAAATCTTCATAAAACATTGTTACAAAACAGTTTTGCCAATGCAGTATTTCTTGCATAATGTTAATTCCTTCATCATTACGGGGAGATAAAGCAATCCCTATATTTGGGCTGCCTAACAGTTTCCATTATAAAAGATTCTTGTTTACTTTTCTGTGAGAAGCTCTCTGACATCCATTATTTGCAGCAGCCCTATGATATTTGGTGAGGAAATCCCATTGTGCTTTTGGTGAGAAATAAACTTTAAAATGGCCATTTCCCTTCTCTCACTTGTGTCTTAGGAAAATTTTGATGGCCTGGCAAAATAGTAACTAATTACATTTTCTGAGGCTGAGCTGATGCTTCTGGCAAAGCAGAAGTCTCAACATCAGCACATGCTGTACTGAGAACACCTGGAAACAGGTGTAGCAGGGGGTAGGACAATACTCCGAACCTACCTGTGGTCCCAGTCACCCATGCCCCCGTCTGGCGGCCCCACGCAGGTTAGAAAAGAGAGAGCCAGACCAGGATCCAACTCCCCACCAAACCCAGCAGCTGGCCCTAGCGACCCAAATTCCCTGCCCCCGGGGCACCAAATGGGGCTGGAGCGCCTCCAATCCTCAGGGAGGGAGAATTGGGAGATAAGGTGAGTAAGATGGGCCAGTCCCCCCTGACTCAGCACATGGTCTCTCTGGGGTAACAACCAGCTCCTACTGCCGGCTAATGTAGCTAGTCCTGTTGCTCAAATGGTAGCAGCCTGTGAGGCAGTGCTGAAGGCTCAGGGTTCAAACATTGGTGCTGCATGATGGGAGTATTGTTATAGTTATACATAAAATATTTTTTTAACTTTTTCCTATTTATTTTTTAAAAGTCTAGGAAATTCCACACAACCAATCTACATTTAAAAGAATATTATTTAGGTTGTAAGACAAGCACTTGAAAGTTGGAAAATGCCTGATTTACAGTTGCCCACGTGACCTTAATGCTTGTGCATTATGATACAGATTATGATCACATATCCTACTTTTCCCCACAGGTTCGCTGGCTCATTCAGTGCACAGAGGGCACACACGAGGTGACAGAATTAAGGTTGTGTAGGCAATCCTAAATCTGGCATTTCCTAACTTTTGATTTTCTGATTTTGCAACTTAGATATTGTTCTTTTCATGTAGTTTTTTGTACATAATTTATTCTTTACATTACATAAAAAAGACTGTTCTTTAGGAGTTCATCTGTTCCTGCTGCTCATTCCCTATGTGAAGTCATAACCCAATGCTTGCCACTGTAATTGAATGTAATGTTGCAAACAAGATTATGACTGGAGATGCCTAATATACAGCAGCTGCTGAACTCAGAAGATCTCAGTATCATCTTATGGAAATATTATGAGGCACAGAGATGGAAGTAGAAGAGTAGACATTTTGACATGTAAAGAGAATTCTTTCTAGACGGAGTGGATGAAATCCTGGCCTTGTTGAAGAAAATGGGAATTTTGCCATTGGCTTCAGTGGGGCCAGGATTTCACCCAATATTTTTCAAGAGGTATGAGTGAGAGTTTAAAACATGACACCAGTACAGGCCTTAAGGGAAGTTTGGAATACAGGCCAGTTTAAAGAAGTGATGATAAAAACAAACAAACAAACAAACAAATAGCAAGTGTATTTAAACATTAGATACAGACTCTTGGTTTTATATCTTTCATCTTCATTTGCATGTCATGGTTTTGTTCTATCTGATTTTAAATTGGCTTGGTCCTATATATGATAACCCTAGAGACCACCCATTCTTGTGATGAAATGTTAGTGTTAAATACGTAGTTACTAGCTATGTACATTCTCCAAATCTCTGAGAAGTGGGTTGTTTGACAGAACACTAACTTGCTCATATTTTCACAGTACAAATTTCAGTTCTTCAGTTCTGTTCCTTTGAGATGCTGTTTGTTAAAGCTTCAATGAATATTTGACAACTTCTAGATAAGTGGTACCAAAAACTCCTGGCCCATAGCCCATCAACATCACTGCCTGCTTCCTGGTGAAAAGCCTTTCATAGGCTAGCTCATGCAAACCTGTCATCAGATCGGCATATGAGGCATCACATTCAAAAGAAAGGTTCAATAACCAATCTTTTCCAAGAGCCACTCTTCCAGTGCTTAGAGAAATAAAATTTAAAGGTCCCACTCAAAGGAATAGTTGAAAAACTGTCCTTAAAAAAAAAAGAAATGGGATTTCTTTTGTAAATTAAGGACAAATATTTCCCCCGTATCAGAAATAACAAAAAGAAGCGAGATTTTTTTCTCCCATCTTTAAATATTTTTATTACATTTTATCCTATCTTTAAGTACTTGAAGAAATTATGTTTAATAACTGTCAGGCTGTGTTTCTGTAATATCATAGTGTGTCCAGATCACTTGGGAGCCCTGAATTAATATACTAAGATTCAGAATCAAACTGTACCATATCAGTAGCTGAATTCAGTACATGCATGCTGCTTGTATGATCACACTGAAACTTAAACAGATTATATCCTTGCCAGTCTACACTGGGTTGTATGTAAAATTTGGAATGATTTTTTGAGTAGTATCTATTTTAGTTATTGTAAAATCTTGATGAATTGTCCTTGGACATTACGGGTATACCTGTTAACATAGAGCCTATCTCTTTTTTCTTTCTTCTCTCACTCTACTCCATGCTGAACGATTTTTTTCTTGCTTCAGCAGCCCCCTTCACTGACACTGCCTTGATCCCTGTCAACCAATAAAAAACGAAACTCGTACCCCAAGCAGAGTTTTGAAAAGGGAGAAGTTCCAGATTCTCCAGGAAGTCCACTAGGGATTTCACTATAGCTGTTGATTTTATGCAGAAAACACTCAGATATTGTGGTAATGGGCTGAAGGATAAAACTCTTAAACAGATTAATAGATTCATAGAGTTTAAGGCCAGAAGGGACCATTAGATTATCCATTCTTACTTCCTGTGTATCACAGGCCATTTCATTTCACACAGTTGCCCCTGTACTGAGTTCATAACTTTGTTTGACTAAAGCATATCTTGAAGTATCCAGCCTTGATCTGAAGACTTCAAGATATAGAGAATACACCACTTCACTTGTAGTTTGTTCCAGTGGGTTATCACCCTCACTGTTAAAAATTTGTGCCTTATTTCTAATTTCAGTGTATCTGGCTTTAAGCTTCTGGCCATTGGTTTTTGTAATGCCTTTCTCTGCTGGATTAAAGAACCCTTTAATACCTGGTAGTTTCTTTCCATGGAGGTACTTCTACCCTTCATTCAAGTCACCTCTTCTTCTTCTTTTAGATAAGTTAGACTGGGCTTTTTAAATCTCTCACTGTAAGGGCTTGTCTACATAAGGAAAAGCCCAGAATCTGCAACTGCTGAATAGCTATTCTGCACTAACTCCCATGTGGACACCCTTTGTTAGTGCAGAATAAGAGCCTCCATGTGGAGAATTAGTGCTGAACAGTTATTGTGCTTTAAATTCAGACCCTAGCTATTTCACACTAATTTTCCTTTGAATTCCCTGTGTATACTTACACTTTAGCTACAGTGCTAATGTGACATGGGTTATGCAGAATGCGTCCTAATTGAGCAGCTGTCCTAAAAAGCCATTATTTCACACATTTCAAAGTTAGGACATTGCCAGTCATAAACACTTTCCAATAATATGGGCATACAGGCACTTATAGGAACAGCATATAGCCAGTGAAAGTGGATATATTTAAAGTCTGTTTTCCAAGTTATAAAACATCATGAGACACTTTTAAAATATGTGGATAATAATTACAATAATGAAGACATTACAGGTGGGAACTGGGAGGCTGTCAGAAAAAAAGAATCTTACATTGCAGAAGGGAACAGGCTACTTAGTCATTTCCTCCAACAACAGTTAGTCCACCCTCAAAGCTATGGAGCAAAGTTAGCAGGAGTGAGACTGGTTGGGCTTGGGGTTGTTTGAGGAGGAGAGAGAGCCTGGACAACTATGAAAAGCAAAGTTCAAAAGGTTGAGGTAACGGCCAAGTAAGCATCTGAACTTTAAATTTGCCACTTCTAAATGAAACCCTTTATAGATAGAATTATTTCTGTTTGCCATATCCTCCATCCCAAAATGTACTATAAGCTATTCTGTTACAGTATTTTATCAATTAAATAAGAACCATTGTCGTGGGTAGATATGTGTTCATCTCTCAATCTTCACCATAGCATAGGAAAAGGAGAGTGGAAGATAGAACCAGGCTGACAGGGAAAGTAATATAATTTGGTTCATGGATCAGGATATTGCCATTCACCAAATGAGGGAACATTATGTGCTTTCTCTGCAGAAACGTATGGAATCAAGTCCAGGCTGCAACGTTTTCAGTTTCTGTAGACCAGAGTTGGAATATAGCAAGAGTTTGTTACTAGAAAATCAAATATGGGTAAAATTAATGTAGTAAAATAAAAAAAACTTGGCTATATTAAGCCAGCATGTCACCTTGTTACACTATTTTGCTGAGCTTCTAAAACCTTATATGCATTGCTACCCTTCTAGTTTGGAGGGAATTGGCTTTTGGTCCTGGGGGCATAGAGGAGCAGAATGAACACTGTCCATGCTTTAGCTTCAGTAGCTCAAGAGCAGTGAAATATCCCTTCTCCTGACCTTTAGGGATAGGGAAAGGGAAGAACCTACTGTGGTAGACTTTTACTGCTTTTTTTATTATTTCAGGGTGTTTTACAACTTATGTATTGTAAATATTATAAATATTAATTAAAACTGTTGTTTTAATGCTGTATTTTATATGAGGTCCCTGAAGCAGTAAAGGCGGAGAAGCAATATATTTTATATTTGAAAGACTTTTTAAAATCTCATTTGAACATTTAGTGCTCAACCCTGCAAACGCTCACTTCCAAGGATAGTGGTTACTGTTGTGGGTCTAGTCTCTTTGGTTTCAACTGGGGTTAAATGGTGTACTAAGGTTATATCTACACTACCACAGCTACAGCTGCTACAGCACCACAGCATAGATGCTCTCTACATCAATGGAAGGGCTTTTCCGTTGATTACAGTTAATCCATCTCTCTGAGAGGTGATAGAATCCTTCCATCAACCTAGCCGTGTTTATGCCAGGGGTTAGGTTGACATAGTAATATAGTTAGGTCAATCTAACTTTTAAGTATTGACCGGGCCTAACTGTTTACAGGATTGGATCCATATGGTAGATAAAGGCAGGAATATCTTTTATTTTTATCAAAAAGATGAGACCCAAACTATACATGATTGATTTAATTCAAATAATCCGGGAGATACACTTGTGTATATAGGGACACTTGTACTGAAAGAGCTTCTATACTATTTCCAGAATTATTCCTTCTCTAGAAATACCACCTATGGTAGATAATTATCACAAATTGCCAATATTATACAAAAGCAGAGTTGAGAAATGTGATAGAAAACATTCCTAATAGCAGGCTGGATTGATTTAAATCAAAGCGATGTAAATCACAGATTTTAATCTTGTTTTGCATTTCTACTTTTTAGTTATTTTTCTAAATAAAGGTTGGGTCTCCTTTGTTGGCAACCATTAAAACATGTTGATTTGCAACTAAATATAGCCTTTACACTAAATTTTGTGGTGTTGGTTGGGTTTTTGTTTTTGTTTTTGTTTTTTTGCTAATAAGATGGATATAATATATATCTATACATATTTATTTAAGCAATTCTGTAGCTTAACTCATGTTTACTTGGATTCTTAATTTTTAAATTTCATATCTTTTTATTATCAGTTTTGTACATGATTTGTCAAGTTCTGTTTGGATAGAAATTAAAATTCAATTAAAAACGGACAAAACTGCATTTTAATTTTAATTTTTAGTTAGCGCTGGATACAGAAGATAAACAGTTTATCAAAATAAGTTTTGCATTGAAAACTAACTTAATTTTTAAACAAAGGAAGTAGTATTCTTAGTTCATTAATTGAACTGATTGTTTCTGGTCATCACGTCCTTCAAGATTTTAGAACTCATAGATTTCATCCTCTCCCACCTGTTTTTTTACATATATTGGAAGAGGAAAACAAACTTTCCTGCTTTTTTTTTTCATCACCCAGCTGGTTTTTTAACTTTGAATGAATTAGTCATTGAGATGAACTAGTAGAATAAACTGAAATAAAAAAATATTCCTTCTGCACCTGCAGAAGTGGCTACTGATTTCAAAAGCTGGTTTAGCGCTTCAGTAAACCATGATGTTCCAGGTGGTTAGCCAGTGATTTCTGCCAGTTCAGTGGTTTGACTTTCTTTGAAAGTTGGCAGCAAACATGTATTGCTTAATTAAAAAAAAAATTAACTTAAATTATTTTAATAGATTATAGTAAGTTTAGACCTTAATGTAGGTTGTCATAATTTCAGATTTACTTATGTTTGTTTTTAAAAAATAAGCCCATATTTAATTTGAATTAGAAAATCCAATTTAAATTTAAAAAATCTGATTTTTAAAAAATAGTTGATTTTTATCGACTCTGCCTAGCAGTAAGGGCAATTAAGCAGTTGCAGTAGTATCTGCCAAGGACATGTTTTAGAGCAGGTTACATAAAGCTAAGGATTAGTGTAGAGAAAATCCTGACGCACTTGGATTGCAATTCATGATTCCTTTTCTAGCTGTATAAATCTGTGATTCTATAAAAAATAAAAGCTACAGATTTTCTATAATTTAATAAGTCTTTTAAGGATATTTTTGATAATACCCTAAAGACAGTTGAAGGAAATCCAACAAGAGGCATAACAGGCTAAGCTCAGGAATTATTAACTGCACATATTAAATGTAATGACTGAAAAGCAACATAGTTAAAGTACTTTCATGTTGCCCAGTAATCCATTTCTTGAGTAAATGAAACATTACCTGAAATGCTGAGTTTGCAGCCTGTGTGTGTTTAAAAAAAAGTTGTTATAGAAAAAATTCCACTTGTTGCTATGGCTTCTTTTGTGAAGTCACGAGGACAGAGAAATGTAATTTCTCTGTTTATCTATATCACAAAGACTCAGGATACTTGAATCCATGCCCACCTGTAAACTGCCTAACTCACAGCTTAGCTCATAAGGGAATAAAGACTTCTAAAGTTTAATGTGCCATATCTGAGGAGGTTTTCCAGGTCATCTTTGCCACCAAAAGGAGATCACTAATTTCATATTTTACTTTTAGTGGAAGAAGTTAAACACCTCATGTAAGACTCAGTGATTAAGTCTTTTCACTTGACCCACATAGAAATTATGTAAATACCAGGCTGCCCATGCTGCAGAAGGAGATAAAATCTTAAGAACAAAAGATGTTGTTTTCATGTGAATACCCCTAATAATAAAATCAAAGCAAGACAACACCTGAGAATGACCTAATTGTGTATAAAAGTAATGGGATGAAATATTGAAAGGGAAAATTTAAGGTGACCATCAGCAAAATGTCTGATGATAAGATGTTGACTTGTGGAATGGTATTTCTCAAAGGAAGTGGAGCAATTTGGGACACTGAAAACTAACTGGAGGAAATAATCCAAAGGGTACTATGAGTAAAAATTAAAAATTATTTTTCTGGTGGTGCCTAATTCAGCTGCCAGTATTTTTTCCCCATCCTCAAATCCATTGCTTGACTATTTTATATTTTTAGGGCGCTTAGCATAATGTAAGTTTGTTGTAGTACAATAAACTCTAGGACTGTTGTTAGTGGACTTAGCTAGATCACATATAATCTATAGATTTATTTAACATAACTGAAATTGCTGTTCTGGTAGATTTTGTTTTGAATAGCATATTAACATGACAGAACACAAAACCTTTTTGTATCAAATTAATGTTACTAGAATTTGCTTTCATTGAGATGATCAGTCTGTTGTACTGTTCATTAATGCACTTGCTATCAAGCTACTGTAGAGTACACTGTTGTAAAATGGTTGCAATGGGCATTACTGAGCATGTATCAGAGTCTTTTGAATTGGTTGAGAAAGCTACAGTGTGTCTTCTTCCTTAGCTAAAATTTGGATCTTGCTCTCTTCATTTTATCTAGTCTGCATTGTTTGCCCAATCACACAAGCTGTTATATTTTTTCCTTATCAGTATATATTTGATTGCCTTGTAGGAATTGCGTGAGAGTATCTGATAGAGCTATTATTTCAATCTATCCTTTTTGGAGCATTATGTTCTGTTTTAGATAATCTTCAGGACATTCAAGTGATTAAGTTGTCAGCAGAGATTGGGAGGGCTTCTGCTGTAACTCTGAATGTATTGTTATACTGTGTTAGATTGCCAGAGTCCAACTTCAGATAGAATTTACAAGACTGTTTGTTTGATTTGGCTTGTAACCTAAAATGTGGTGGTCCAGTTATTCCATTTCCCATGTGTTAATTTATTGCATGTTTTAAATCATTGTAATGAATTTTCATGTGAGTTATTGTGTCTTTACTGTGTAAAATAGAAATCAGGCTGATGGAATATGGTCAATTCACATAAATTATCTTCTCTCTTTCCTAGATATATGGGCAATTGGGTGTATATTTGCTGAGCTATTGACTTCAGAACCTATTTTTCACTGTCGTCAGGAAGACATCAAAACGAGCAATCCTTTTCATCATGATCAGCTAGACCGCATTTTTAGTGTAATGGGATTCCCAGCAGGTAATTTACTTTCATTAAAAGGTCAGGCATAAACCCTTTGAGTTGGATTTTGTTTTAAAGGAAATTACTAGCTCTATAGCTTTATAAAAGCTGGCAGTATGATGGATGTGGAGTCTCTGCCCAAGAACGTGGTGGGACTTGTGGAATAACAATACAGAACAACTAACATAAAATGTCAGACAAATATTACAGTTTATGCACATCATATTATTTAACCTGCACTTTAAACTGTCCGATTGCTTTATCTTTTCTAAGATAAAGACTGGGAAGATATAAGGAAGATGCCAGAATATCCCACACTTCAAAAAGACTTTAGGAGAACAACGTAAGTGATTATACCACAGATGGTGGTTAAAAATTGCTTGTAATAGATACACAGAAATCACCACTAGAGATTAGCTTCAGTTATCTTCTGTCTTGTTTAGACTTTGGAAGAGTATTATTTGGATTTTAAAAGAATGCTAGTGTCCATCTTTTAATGTTGGCAAGAGGTTTTGCTGAGTAAGTCAGATCATCCCCTGCACTGGTAGACAAGGAAGGGAAATGGTACAGGGAGCAGCATAGTCCAGGACAAGGCACAGGTCTGGGATTCAGGAGCTTTGAGAATTATTTCCAGCTCTGCCCTGGAATTTCTGAGTGACCTTTGGCAAATCACTTGATGCCTCTGTGCATCGGTTTCCCTCTTTGTAAAATAATTATAGTTACCCCCAGAGATCTAGAGATTAAAAGCAAGACATAAATTCTATGTCTGATTATTCTTAATGGGAATATTTGAGCTCAGGAAATGCAAAGACTTCACATGGGTCATGCTTCTGTTGGGAAAAGGGACAGGCTTGTTTCTCTGCCAGCTGAAGGGAATAGTTGCAACAGCTTCTCAAATGGCAAATGATGATGCAGTGGCTGCACTGTTGGAGCTACTGTGCCTGTCTGACAAAGTAGCTTCCACTAGGATAGGGCAGCTCTACCCTCCCTACAACATTTGCTATGGCTGTGTGCTACTATCAAGACCTCAGCCATATATCAAAGCTGTACGTTCCATTGTAATAAAGAACAAACCATTTTAAAAATACTAACACTGAAAGCTAGGACAAACATTCACACTTCACAAATATAGTGTATGGCAATGTAGGACATTATATATTCTAACAAATGAAATACAAAATGTGTCCTTTGGGACTAGTATGCATTTTCTTTATTGCTTGGTGCAGTGCCATAATCCTACAGTATATTATTTTTGAAATGTGTTTACAATTTTTCAGATATGCCAATAGTAGCCTCATAAAATACATGGAGAAACACAAAGTCAAGCCTGACAGCAAAGTTTTCCTTTTGGTATGTACATCATTGTGCTCTTAGAGATTATTTTACTTTGAAATATAATTGTGATATTAAAACATTTCCATTTCTGCTTACTGGAGGATGAGAAGTATGAATTTTAAAAATATAAATGATAGCTACAGACATGGCTTTTAATATTTTAACAAATTTGCCATTGTCGGCTTCTGCATATCACCCCAGAACTGGCTGCCTTTCTGATATAGGCAAAGTAATCCCTCTGTATAGTTACATCATATGTCAGTTTGTGAATTATACATGTATCGGTGGGAGAGAGGGGGCGGGGGGATCACTTTTCCTTCTGAAAGATGAATGCTTTCTTTAGTTCTTTGCTATTTAACATACCTATAACATAGAAAAGTCCATCAGAGCCCTAGCTTATAAACCTTGCAAATACTCTCCAGAGCCCATCTCCTGTGTTGGGCCTTTACCTGCGAGGGGCTGAGCAAATTGCCTGCATAATGTTCACATCCGCAAGCAAGAGATACCAGGCATAGAATCTTTGTGTCTCATATGGGAGCAGAGTGCTACCCGTGTACTACTAGTGTAGCTCATTTGCAAAGAGGATAGGCCATGGGTGTGTGCACAATAGTAGCATAAAGATCACCTTTGCACTCTGATCTGGATGCAGCCTTTGCGTGGGACCAGTCCCCATGCACTGAGTTACAGCTTCTCTCAGGCTGCTCTTGCATACATTGTCTACAAAGAGTACCAAAGGGCATGGCAAAAGGAGGTCTTGATCTCACCCACTTTCCTCTATGCCTCTTTCCCTGCTCTGCCAGCAGCAGGGAGTCACATAATAACTTCTATCCCATCTGTGTGCCTGCAGAGAATCACCCTTATATTGAGCTGATCCTTCACGGACGGTTACACTTAATTTAGAGCCACTTTGAGTAGCTCAAGGTGGCACATACAGCACTGAAGAATCTACAGTTAACTTTATTTCTCAGACCAACAAAACTTCATAATCATAATATTTTTGATGTATGTGCATCATAGAACTAGACGTGCTGCTGTGCATGAAATGCCTTATTTTGCTTTTCTGAATGAGCCATTTGTAGTTTACCAGATCGTGATGTAAGTGTGGCATACAAGCCATTAGTTTTAAAAATAATGGTTTCATAAGTTGTTTACTACTTCCAATGTTACACTACACAGCTTCAAAAACTTCTTACCATGGATCCTACGAAGAGAATTACCTCAGAGCAGGCTTTGCAGGATCCCTATTTCCAGGAGGATCCACTGCCTACATCAGAGTATGTGTCTCACTTTGTCTGTGTTCTCACTTTGTCTGTGTTCTGATGCCTTTTTTTTTTGACTAACTATTAATGTGCAATATATGGTGACCATTTAAAAATGAAGAATTCTGCTTGTAACGAGAACATATTTCTCACCACTGTGAGTCCACCTCTGAGCTTTCTAGGGGCACCAGTGGTGTCAATCGACCAGTGATAGGCAGAGCAACAACTTTATACTTGCTGCACTCAGTAAAAGTGGGTAAATGGTGGGGGGAAAGAAGTGATGGTTCTTAGAAAACTATTCTGAAGTATTTATATAAAACTCTTGTAGATATGCCCCTCTTAGACATACATCATTCAGCCAAGCTGTACATAATGTACTTAGTTCTGAAGAATTACTTATAAATCAGCCCCTCTTATCTTAGTGTACAGTCTCCCTTAGGCAGAGACCTTGAATTATGCCAGCGGAAGTGGTGTGACATGGACAGATACATCTGCTGTTATGATAAGAATACCAAAAACACTTTATCATATGACCTCAATCTAGTGTCTTATCATTAATTATAGACTGAGCTGGCAGCAGCATCAGATGTAGTTACGGTTGCTAAACCACTTTCCGTTATAACTTTACCAAACTTTAACCGTCTGGGCTGAAATTTTTGATGCTGGGTAGGGATTGCCTGAGGCTGGTTTTTGTTTTGGTTTTTTATTGAAGTTTCACTTAAAATGGTTTAGCCTCAAGGGTCCCCAACGTGGTGCCCGCGGGTGCCATGGTGCCCACGTATTGGCCGGCGGACGAGCATCCGCCAAAATGCCGCCGATAAGCTGCATCATCCAGAGGCGTCGCTGCTGAAATGCCGCTGATTTTTGGCAGCGACGCCTCTGGATGACGCTACTTCCCGGCGGCATTTTGGCGGCGACGCCTATTGACGTTGCTGCTTGTCATCGGAATTTTGGCAAATGCTCGTCCGCCCCCCACGGTCCTCCGTGCCTCGCCAGACGAAAAAGGTTGGGGACCACTGGTTAACTGTTTCTGAGAATGAGATTAAGGAAAAATATGATGGCTTGTCACGATAGAAGTTTTTTTCAGTGTTCTAGGAAATTACATCAGAAATACTTAATTAAAAGAACATTTTGGTTAGAAAGTCAAGCACTCAAAAGTTAGGAGATGCCAGACTTCAGGTTGCCCATGCAAGTTTAATTCAGCTCCCTTGTGCATATGTGTTATGATACAGACTTTAATTACATGATAACATACTGCTTTTCCACAGGACACCTGCCTCATTCAGTACAGGATGGATCTGCGCAGGGCTGAACCAGTGTTCTGTAGTGAATGAAGCTGTCTGTAGAACCCTTGCCTCATTTGTTGCAGAAGTTGGAAGGTGTGCAGTGAAGGAGATTGCAGGAAGAGAAAGGATCGTTTCATGGTTTAGGCAGTTGAATGATATCCTAGAGAATTGGATTCTGTTCTTGACTCTGCCACGAAGTTCCTATGTGGTGCTGGGCAAGTCACTTAAACAAAACTTTTCATAGTTATCCACTAATTGTTTGCTCTTCATTTTATGGGTTCCCAGCTTGAGATCCTAGGTTCTGCTTTGTGAATGTGCTGAGTACTCACAACTGCATCTAATGTCAATGAGAGGTGTGATTTGAACATATAAACTGCTATCCACATGCCAGTGGATCTCAAGCTGAGCAAATTTAGTGGACACTTGATAATTTTGGACTTAATCTCTCTGTGCCTTAGTTCCCCAGCTATAAAATGTGGATGGTAATGCTTCCCTACCCACAGGGGTGTTATAAATGTAATGAATTAGTGTTTGTGAAGTACTCTTATGCCACAGTGATGAGCAGCATGGAAACGCTCATGAGGAAATGAATAATTCTGTATTCCAGGCAGGAGTTGGATGGTGTGCAGTAAATAAGGCGAAAGGCCACCCACTCTTTGAAGAGGATAAAAAGAAATATGAATATCTACCCATTTGAAGAGTCCTATCCATCCCGTGTACTTAGTGAGGCAGGGGTGCTATGGTAAAAATAGCATGTGATCAAGTAATTAATAACTGTAAGCAGGGGCATGGCCACCTTATTCTTGAATTTCCTAACATTTGAGTGCTTGTCTTTGCAAACTGACTATTCTTTTAACATAGTGTTTTTTGTATACAATTATTTAATTGTGCCAACAGTGTGCTAGTTGCTTTTCAGCCAGAAAGGCAATAAAAACCCTGTCCAGGAAACTTTATTATCTGAATAGAAAATACACAGATGCAGCATGGGATTATTTATTTATTTATTTATGTTGTTGTTGTTATTTTATTTTATTTTATTTTATTTATTATTATGGTAGCACCTAGGAGCTCCAGTCATGGACTAGAACCCCATTGTGCCAGGCACTTTATAAACATATAAAAAAGAGATCCCTGCCCTGAAGAGCTTACAATGCAACAAAAGTCTGTGAGTGATCAAGCAATGACATTTATCATGAGTCTTGTTAGTCCTATGATATTTGTTTGGATTTCAAAAAATATTTACTCTTTTGTTAACAATTATTTGAGGTGTAGGAGCCCTCATGGAAGAAAGCACAGGTCTAGTCTAGACTAGGAAAAAAGAATTAAGAAAAAAATCAAGTTAGCAATTATGATTTGAAATGCCTCTTAGCAATTATCGTAGACCCAGGTTGGCACTTTCAAAGTCATGTTAAGCTGATTGTATTGCAACACAGGTTACCCCCTGAAGGTTCAACAGCAAAAATTGCTGAAACTAAAATGGTACAAAATATTATCTACTAGTAGGTTTTTGCTCTCTCATACTGGTCTACTTCTGCCTAGGTCACACCTGGCAACACGATTTTAAAGGTATTAAACTGTGTGTACACTAGATACTAAATAGTATTTCAAATCATATTAGCTGACTCAATCTAAAAACTACTTTCTTTTTCCTTCTAAACAAGGCCCCTGATACTAATTGATTCCAGTTCTCCAGAGATGAATAGCTAGTACATTTAGGGCATGATACAAAAGCCGTTGAAGTCAATGGAAAGACTCCCATGACATTAATGGGCATTGGATCAGGCTCTCAATCTACTGTGCCATTCATACTCCCAATTAAGTGCTGTAGAGTTTCTGGTTGATTCACACAGCAAAGTGAACAAATGCAGTGTCAGGACAGCAAATAATTGTGCTGTTATTTGTGCTCACTCAGTTCTGCTATAATTCTAAAGGAAGGCAGCTTGCCAACAGCAAATATAGCAAAAATTAAAATCAGTGTACATCTACCAGTAGTTATAGATCTTTTGGGTGTCTAGAGGGTGTCACTTAGTAATTTGGAGTCAAGGCATAACAAACATTAAAAGAAAAAGCCCTGACATTAAATAAATTAATTTCAGAAGCATGTATGTTTAGTATGTCTCTGATTTGCTGTTTGATATATTTCAGTGTATTTGCTGGCTGCCAGATTCCTTATCCAAAACGAGAATTCCTCAATGAGGATGAACCCGAAGAAAAAGGAGATAAGGTATAATAAAAGGCACTTTTTTTCAAAATGTAATAAAAAAGTTGTGATAGCACAAAGGGAAACTAACAGAACATGGGCTCTTACCCAGGAATGTGTTTTGAAGACAAGACTGTCCCAAAATTTTTCACAGTACATTAGAAAGTTTCACATTAATGCATAGTAAATTATAATGAATAAGATTGTTTGTATTTTTCCTAAACTTAAAAATGTACAGCTAGTCAGACGTTGTGAGTAATACACCTCTACCCTGATATAACGCGACCCAATATAACACGAATTCGGGTATAACTCGGTAAAGCAGCGCTCGGTGGGGGGGGGGCGGGCAGGGCTGCGCACTCTGGCAGATCAAAGCAAGTTCAATATAACGCGGTTTCACCTATAACGCAGTAAGATTTTTTGTCTCCCGAGGACGGCGTTATATCGGGGTAGAGGCGTACATGGCTAACAGAAGAAAAAGAGAGAAGCCTCATGCTGTAATCAACTTGTGTCCTGGCGGCTGCATGGGGACAGGGCCTGTTATTGATCCAAGAGAAACCCTCTGGTTGTGCATGTCCTCTGGGTCAGATAGTCTGTACAACATGGGAGCCCAGTTTGATTTAAAGCTGTGCCTATCAATGATACATTTGAAAGAGTAAATTCTACTTTCTGAGCTGATATTGTAGATTAGTATTTCTTTTGCATGTGACAGTGTCAGAGCAGGGGGAAATGTTAATCTACGAAATCCTCAGGATTTTGTTCCCCAGGTCTTTTTTTGAGACTAGGAAATTACAAAACCTAAATTAAAATAGTAGTGGAGTCATGATACTGATGTAATTGAAATTCCGAGACTTAGCAATGCTTTTTAAACTTTCAGTTACTGAACAATAAGAAACAACATGAGTTCAAATGAGTTTGGCTTTTGTTAAGTTGATTTTACTCATTTGTGAGTGTTAAAGTATATATTTGCATTTCATTTTCTTGGGAAATGTTATTTAGTTAAACAAATTGACACGCACAGTATAAATATTCAAAGCAGCTATTATGATCTATTGTATAAATAGTCTTTGTGTCTCGTGGGGACTGTCCCATATTTATGCATGCTATAAATAAAGATTTTGCAGCATATCTAGTTAATTTCGAAAAAAATGACATTTTAAACTATGTATTACTCATTGAATCTGTCTCCACAACAGGAAAAGTTTGTTAAAGGTAACCAGTGAAGGTGTTTTTAAAAAATGGATTTGTATCATGTTTTGCTGCTTTATGATATATAAAAAAGGCCTAGATGATTTTTTTTTAAAAACATATGAACATCAGGAATGTCAAGTTTGTTCTTTCCTGATTTTGCTGGAAAACTTACAGGAGGTCTCTGAGATGGTGTATCTGGAGCTCTTACACTTTAACGGAAGGGTAAATCTTTAATAAAAACATCCTTTCTCCAAAATTTTCATTTGTCAGCAAAGTTAAATAAGTATTCACAAAAACAAAACCCCATGATTTTTTCCTAAGTAAAACCCCCTTGTTTCAGACACATGGCTAGATTTTTTTCTAACTAAAACAGTAGAATGAATGAGGGTGGCAATGCAGGGGAACATGCTCCTGTTCTTACACCTTTACTATATAACAAGTTTCATCCCATTGAGTTATGCAATTCCTGAATGTCAGATTTACTTTTCTAATAGAGTGCAGGCACAACGTCATTGTGTTGTCACAAATGCTGCAATAATGAGAGCGGTGGCAAAGATCCCTTCAGTGGGAAGATACTCAGCTTAATGGGTGAAAACAGCAAAACCCTTTATTGCAGTGATGGACATGAAGGAACAATTATTCTAGCAATAGCTGGCACATAAAATACAGTCTGGAAATAGTTCACTAAATGTCTTGAAAAAGTAATATATGCTTACTAAAGCTTGTTGTTTGCCACAATAATTTATATTAACAGTAATAATACTTTGCACTTCAAGTGGCACCTTCTACCCAAGAATCAAAACAACTTTCCAAACAGTAATAAAGTTTCACAGCAACCCTGTGAGGCAGATCTGGTCCTAGAAATACGATAAAAGACAAATTCCCAGTCACTGGTTGCCAATATTCGTCGTTAAAAAAAAGGTTAAACCACTTAACGACCTCTAACAGTTCACAACCATTTCAAAACACTGGATACCACTGCACCGGTGCCTGCCAGCTTAGACCTGCAGTGGCAGCAGTGCCTGAAAGCCTGTGGGGGCGAGGTGCATCTGCCTTGTCTCCAGCACTGCTTTCCAGACTCAGGCAGGTCTATGCTAGAAACTTGCTGGTATAGTAATGTCAGTTACGGGTGTGATTTCTTTATTTTTATGACATTTCTATATGGCCAAAGCCTTAGTGTGGACATAGTTATACTAGCAAGTAAGTGCTTTTGCCTGTTGTCATGGGGTGAACTGCATCAGTGCATTCTCCCTGTCTCTTTGTGGGCATTCATCCCACCTTAGAGTGGACCTCCAAGCTACAACATGTTTCGTCAACCATGCTGTCATTGCTACAGTGCGAGCTGTGCCTTAGATCCCTTTGCAGTCCCTCTTGAGTGCACCCCTTAACTGACAGGTTTCACTACCTTACCTCTCTTTGAGTGTAACCACACAGGTCTACCATTCTTAGACTGGATCCTGTGGTGGCAGGATCCTCCTATTTTCATGTTAACACAATAGACTTGTATGTATTTGGCACCTGCAAGAAATTTTCCTCCAGGAGCCTGTGACCAGCAACTTATTAAAGTGACTGAAAATAGCTCCTTCCAAACAAAAGTATTGTTGATTCACCCAAAGATACACTGTGATCAGGGAAATGGGTGAAAACAACAAAAACGTACATGTGTCTGGCCTTACCTAGACTTATTCCTTTCCGTGCAAGTTTAGGAGGGTTCCATTCAACGTAGGTAACCTCACCTCTGCAGACTGTGCCGCTGAATTCTCTGCTGAATTCAAAATGTGTCACCTCAAGTAGCAGTTCCCACAACCCCTTCCCTTCTCCACAGGTTGCTTTGAACTATTTATGGTCCTTTTGATATCTAGATTCTGGCTTTCACAAAACAGAGTGTCACAGCCTCTGGGAAGAGCATCTTCCCAATTTAATCGCCAGCTATTGTCCCTCTGAACTCATTTACCCAGAGCTTATCTCTGACCATTGTTTTGGTCTCTGCTTGCTCTTCCTTACAGCTCCTTCTAAATTCAGTTCCATGTAGTCAGACAGAATAATATCAGGCAGGCAAACTGAGGTACATATAATATTCATAACAAAATAACACAGTTATATACCTCATTCTCCACACTGATGTAACTTACTTCATTCAGATAACTGTTAAAAATGGTAATGGCAGAAACACACTTTTGCTGGTATAAGCTGCCATCTACACTAGGGGAGTTGCCACTATAGCTATACTGGCAAACTTTTCTAGTGTAGACTAGGCCTTGTCCTCTTTCAAAAGCAAAAGGAACAGTAGCTGCACTACACAGATTTCTCAAACCAGCTAGGTAATCTCCATGTCTCACCTGTCCAAAGCCAGAAAAAACATGGAATCCATGATCCACACCCCATGTGAAACAAATCATTAGCCCCAGTTGTGAGAATTCTCTCTGTTTTTCATACAGCCCAGGTTTCAACTTGGCACCTGTGGGGATTCATAGTGAAAATGGTTCAGCTCAGACCCAAGCACCCATATGTAAAAAATCACAAAATGTCAAATAATTAATTGAAAAAAATGACAATCTCAGCACTATGATACAAGTGGGGTCTTAAATATGACAGTTCATGTGGATCTTTAATAATGGTTTGAGCTACCTCTGTGAGATAAATAACTTCTTTTTTTTTAAAAAGTTAAACTTCATTAACTTTAAAAGAAAAAAAACGTAACAAGTTAACTTGCTGATCTCCCCTGAAATAGAAACTGGATGTGACTTGTATGATGCACACAGGCAGTAGGATATATTTTTGACTTTAGCAGATAGGAAAGGGAGACATAAGCCCTCCATGTAGATGCAAGACAGAATGAGCCTTTGTGCAGTCCTAAATAAATACATTCTTTTGAATTTCATCTGGAGTGTAACTTGTGACATTGTCGTGATGAATGGCAATTGATGCACACTTTAGTTTGAGGATGCTAAATAGCTTGTGATTAGTGAGTCTGCCAAGAAGTTTGTGCTGAAGGCAATTGGTTCCTATGACTTATGGGAAGCGAATTATTTAAGCTTTCCATAAAGGTTGACCACAGTTAAGCTCTGACAAATTGTTGTCTGGTTAAGCAGACCCCTCACCCCCAAGACCCTGGGAGAACTGAAATGAGTTCAGAATTTTATAAAGTTTTAAAGTATTTACCAAAAAGTGCTCAAATATTTTGAGCAACATTTTAGAGTTTTTATGTATTGCCTGGTGAAACTCAGACTGCACTAAAGGTGTGTTTTTGTTTCTCTAAAGAGAAAGTTTTATATCTTATATGAACAACAAATAAAAATGGTCACTGTTGTAATCCCCTTGGCTGCACAGATGCCCGGTAATAAGAACCTTTTACAGTGCTGGATGGTTCTGTTTCTTTACAGCTGATTATCTGTGGAACTCTTGCTTATCACGCTCCACCCTCCATTCTTTCAAGTCCTTAGGTCTCTGCTGCCAGGCCACCAGAGTCTCCTTTGCTCTCCAGCTCCTACACTCTGCATCCATATGTTCTGCCCTTTTTCTCTCTGCTTTCTGGCTCCTTCCCCTTTCTTTTATTTGCTACCAGGCCCTAGTGTCTCTTTCAATTATCTTACATCTCTCTCTCCCTCCCTTCTTTCAGCTACCTTTTCCCCTCATTCTCTGCCCCCAGATCCTTCCTTCAGCCCCAGAAAACACTGTCCTTCAGCCCTGTTCCAGGCAGTCTGCTCTAACAAACTCTCTTCCTCCTGCCATCACCAAGACTCTCTGACCCTGTGTCTAGGGCACCATGCTTGGCCCTGTTCCCAGCATCTCTCTCATTGCAAGGTGGTTAAAGCATAGCACTCTAACTCAGGATTTGGAATATCTATTCCCAGCTCTGCCACAGATTTACTATGTAACCTTGGACAACTCATTTAATCTCTCTGTGCTTCAGTTGACTCATCTGTAAAATGGAGATAATGCCACCTGCCTCATAGGATTGCTGTGAAGCTTCATTACTATTTGGAAAGTTGTTTTGATTCTTGGGTGGGAGGTGCTATTGAAGTGCAAAGTATTATTACTTTATTTGCTATTGCTCACCACTGCTATCTGGCTGCCCTGCCGCAGCTTATTTGCACTCATTCGTGATGTGACCACCACCATTTTCTTGATAGTTCCTTCCATCCTTCTCATTATTAAGCTGATCTGGAGTGGCTGGCTAGGGATAGGAGGTACTAGATTGTCATTCAAGTTGCTTTTTCCCCCCCAGTGCTTTTTTCCCCTTATTTTAAAATATGAACCACGAACAATTTTATTCTATTCTGAAATTTCAAACCCACAAAGTTTAAGTAACTTTGAAATTATCCATCCCTCCTCAGTTCACAAATATCTACCTGGAGCAAATTGCAGCATATTGAGGACAGATGTTTCACTTACTTTGGTGCTCTTCACTAAAGTCCAGCTGTGCTTTGTGCTGTGGCTAGTTCTCACCCACATTGTGGTTTAGGGGTTCTGAAGAGTTTGTGACACCAAATGTAAATAAACAATTCAGGAAAAAAGTGACCATCCCCAGCTGTGCTTTCTCTTAGAATCAACAGCAACAGAATCAACATCAGCAACAAACAGCACCTCAGCAGCAACCGCAAGCAGCACCTCAGCAGCAGCAACAGCAAAACAGTACCCAGACAAATGGGACTGCAGGAGGAGGTGGAGCAGGAGGAGGTGGCACTGGGGCAGGACTTCAGCACAGCCAGGACTCTAGCCTCAATCAGGTGCCTCCAAATAAGAAACCACGCATAGGGCCTTCAGGCACTAACTCAGGCGGGCCTGTCATGCCTTCAGATTATCAGGTACAGACTCTGATTGTTATACTTTAGTTAATTTTAGGGGCAAGGTGTATTCCACTGTAGAATTTTATAGTGAAATATTTCCACAGAATAAATTTACTTTAAGTGAAGTTCATTATAATGGAATTGTGCTTGCTCTAATTTATTAGTAGAACTGTGGACTTTAGTTCTACTTCAGTTTAAAAAACATTTCACTATATCAATTCATGTAATATAATGTATATAATGTATTCATTATAGATGGATTTCACTCTTTGGTATTTATATAGATTTCAATAGGGTTTCGTTTTGTCCTCAGAATTTCAATATCATTCTAAAACATGTGCATAACTTTAGGAATGTGAGTAACCCCACTGAAGTCAGTGGTTCTGTTTTCACATGCGGAAGTGTTTTGCTTGATTGGGTCCAGAGTAGTCAGCACTCTGGAGGATAGATCCCATGTGAGAAGCAGGCCCTAGAAAAATATGCTGAGTCAACAGCACAGGTTCTTTGATTTAATTCCTGCCACTTTCTGTTCCATGTGATAATGATAGATGGGACAATTCATATTCTGTTGTTTGTCTTAATACCTTGATAACTGTTCTTTTAATCTTAAAGATCAACAATTTCTGTGATGCTATAACATAGATCTATAAGTGAGTCAGTATGCTTCGTGCTTAGGCAAGACACTCTAATAATGGTGATTCCCAATTTATCTCTAAAATGCTTCCTGTGAGTGAATTAAAAAGTGAATCTTCAAATGAAACGTTTGGGGGGGGGTTATTTGCAATAAACTGGTCTGTTGTTTTCCACTCTCAGTATGTTCTCACTATAGCAGCATTAGATTATATTAAATGAAAATATTTCTGTATTCTTTTTGAAGCTGCACATTTGTCTTGGTTTATTAGAATTAAAATATGTTTTCCACTGAATAGGTGACATACATGAAATAATTCAAAGCATTGTATGAACCAAACTTACAAATACTTGGGGAGATCATGAACATTTCAGACAAGATTAATTGAGCATCACCAGATAAATATTTTTCATTTTAAAAAAGAATACACCTGAAAACAAAGCTTTGTTTCTTATCTAAAAGATCACTGAAAATATGTCAGGATGAGAAGAGACTGGATATCACTTTTCAGAGGGGTAACCATGTTAGTTTGTATCAGCAAAAACAATGAGGAGTCCTTATGGCACCTTAGAGACTAACACATTTATTTGGGCATAAGCTTTTGTGTGCTGTATATTTATACCTACCTGCTGTATTTTCTACTCCATGCATCTGATGAAGTGGGTTTTAGCCCACGAAAGCTTATGCCCAAATAAATTTGTTAATCTCTAAGGTGCCACAAGGACTCCTCGTTGTCGTCTTTGGATCTCACTTGAAGTTATGTTTTTGCAAGGATTCTAAATGCTATTGCTAGATACTTTTAGTAAGGACATCATCTTGATAAAGACTCAGATCAGCCTCTTTTAAACCTTTCTTTTTACTCTACAGCTGCTTTGACTTCCTAACCCATCAACCCCCCCACCCCAGATAATTGATTTCTGAATGCTAGACATTCTCCTTGCATTTCTAGTTTTCTTTCTTTATTGCAAATGATTTTAAAGGCGGTGATGGCAATTTAGGAGTAACAATAACTCAGTCAAATTTCTTTCTTGAAAAGTTCCAGAGTGGATTGAGATCTCGGAAAGTCCCTATTTATGGCTGGCTTGTTTCTGTCCATATTTTGAGGATTTTTGTGCTACTTTTGATGTTATTGACCATGGGATCCTTCAGGATGTCTTGGACTTCTAGGCAAGCCTTCCCATTACAGGATTTTCTTAATTTAAGGCTTACCTTTTTGGAAAATTAAATGTAGCTCTTGTGATTCTTTTATGCACAGCCTGTAGCCATTTGTTTTAGTGACCCCTCCACTCTAGGCTTTATTTTGACCCCTGTGCTGTTAATTATTTGTATGTTCCCCTTAAATCAGCTGCTAAACAGTATAATCTGATTATCCATTTTTACACTTGTATCTGGCTAGCTGTAGCTCTCTCTCTCTCTCTCAGTTCTAGCTGACTGTTTGTCTTATATCCAGAATGGAATGTCTGCAATTTGTTCAAATCTGGAGTCAAAACAGAAATTCTCTTTTGTGGGACTAAAGTAAGCATAGCCTAGTTAAATGCATTCTTTTAGTTTTATGTCATTAATCTTATTCCATTAGATTTAATCAAAATTAGAAGGAAAAATATTTTGCTTTTGGGCTCACTTATCTTCTGAATTTAAATCTGTGGTGAACAATCATTTATATTATTTAATCACAGCCATCCTTCATCACAGTGATCCTGCAGAAAAGGACCTAGGGGTTACAGTGGACGAGAAGCTGGATATGAGTCAACTGTGTGCCCTTGTTGCCAAGAAGGCTAACAGCATTTTGAGCTGTATAAGTAGGGGTATTGCCAGCAGATCAAGGGACATGATCATTCCCCATTCAGCATTGGTGAGGCTTCATCTGGAATACAGCATCCAATTTTGGGCCCCACACTTCAAGAAGAATGTGGACAAATTGGAAAGAGTCCAGTGGAGGGCAACAAAAATGATTAGGAGGCTGGAGCACATGACTTATGAGGAGAGGCTGAGGGAACTGGGGTTGTTTAGTCTGCAGAAGAGAAGAATGAAGGGGGATTTGATAGCGGCTTTCAACTACACCTCTACCCCGATATAATGCGACCTGATATAACATGAATTCAGATATAACACGGTAAAGCAGTGCTCTGGGGGGGCGGGGCTGCGCACTCCCGTGGATCAAAGCAAGTTCGATATAACGCGGTTTCACCTATAACCCGGTAAGATTTTTTGGCTCCCGAGGACAGTGTTATATCGAGGTAGAGGTGTACCTGAAAGGGGGTTCCAAAGAGAATGGATCTAGACTGTTCTCAGTGGTGGCAGATGACAGAACAAGGAGCAATGGTCTCAAGTTGCAGTGGGGGAGGTTTAGGTTGGATATTAGGGAAAACTTTTTCACTAGGAGGGTGGTGAAGCACTGGAATGGGTTACCTAGGGAGGTGGTGGAATCTCCTTTCTTGGAGGTTTTTAAGGTGAGGCTTGACAAAACACTGGCTGGGATGATTTAGTTGGGGATTGGTCCTGGTCCTGCTTTGAGCAGGGGGTTGGACTAGATGACCTCCTGAGGTCCCCTCCAACCCTGATATTCTATGATTTCTAAGAATGACAACTATAATTCTTGGTTTGCTTGGTTTTTGTCTAACTTTCTGACCCTTTTCATTTTTTCATTTATTCATCTTTTTAGTGGAGTCTAGATCAGGGGTAGGCAACCTATGGCACGTGTGCCAAAGGCGGCACACAAGCTGATTTTCAGTGGCACTCTCACTGCCTGGGTCCTGGCCACCGGTCTGGGGGGCCTTGCATTTTAATTTAATTTTAAATTAAGCTTCTTAAACATTTTAAAAACTTTATTTACTTTACATACAGCAATAGTTTAGTTATATATTATAGACTTATAGAAAGAGACCTTCTAAAAACGTTAAAATGTATTACTGGCACGTGAAACCTTAAATTAGGGTGAATAAATGAAGACTCGGCACAGCATTTCTGAAAGGTTGCCGACCCCTGGTCTAGATGAATGTTTATCATAGCTGGTGACAGAGCATTAGTTTGTTTTTGTTCTTTGTTGAATGCCTGGATGCTAAATGTTAAGGCAACAGGATCAGAGCTGTGTAAAACAAAATCTAAGACCAGGGGTACACAGGCATTTATTTGATCTGAAGGCCAGATTTGATCATTTATACAGGACCCTGAAATATTTTACATGAAAAGGGCTACATATGTTTTATATGAAGTGTTATATGATATGATACATACTACCAGGTCTTAACTGTTTATTGGCAAGGAAACTGGAAGGCATGAACAGATTGAATCACTATTTTGTTATGAATCTGCAAAATACTGTACAAGTATTTTGAAATTCTTAAAGTAGCTGATGTTTCTTCATTGAGATCTGCTCCATACAAAGTATTAAGATTAATGAATAACAAACATTTTTTTCTGTTTCTGTGAAACCTTGTTTCACAACTCTGGCAATTTAAAGAGTAAATTCAGGGAATTAAATACTAAGGTCTTGCACAAATGCACTCACTGGCATCTCTGTGTAAATGTCATTATTTTTAGTAAATGGAGCACCAGAACAGGAATCGAGACGTGTTCTAGAGTATTATTATTACCGGAACTTATCAACAAGTCTCCCCAGTCAGATGTTGGGGTATCTTTTAAGCCATATTCCCCCACTTCTTCCCTACTCTTATTCCATCTCCTCTGGAACTGAATACATTGCCTCTCTAGCACACCTAATCTCTCCACCCCCCACCCCCAATGTAGAGAATGAGAGTGTGGAGCCGGCAGTCACTTATATTTGTTATTTAGTTAATAGTGGCATAGAAATAACAAATAAAAATAGATATTTATTAAAAATAAATCATGATCGTTAGACATGGGATTAAGAAATAACAAAGATTAAGAGTTAGCAATGGGGTTCAATCACTTCCAAATTATTTTTAAATGGTCTTGGATTATAACTTCTGTCTTTTTCCATGCCTGTCAAACACCTAACACCATTTGGGTGTTAATTAAATCATTATTATCAATATATCATGCTGTTGGCCCTTAAAGAGGAATGATGTTCAGTTGCTTTCACCCAGCATTTTGATTTGAATGAGCCTCTTAGAGTTGAAAAGCTCCCTGCCTCATTGTTCTAACAGGCTGTTTTAATTTCTTTTCCATTTTCTTTTTCTCCAGCACTCCAGTTCACGCCTGAGTTACCAAAGCAACATTCAGGGATCTTCTCAGTCCCAGAGTACAATGGGCTATTCCACATCATCTCAACAGAGCTCTCAGTATCATCAGTCTCATAGGTACTGAGACCTAATAGACTGCGCTTAGAAAGGAATGGACTATAAGTCAAAAGACTCCAGCAATATGAAGTTCCTAACAATGAGAAGAACCAAAAATGCAAACTGTGATACAGATTTAAAATTCACAATTATAAAAGGAAAACTTTATTTACTGAAGATTTTTTTTTCAATGACTCTGTTCCTTCTTTATTGCCATAAAGGAGATTCTTGTGAAGTGCCCCCCGCCCTCCCGCGCTTCCCTCGCATGTGTTCCATTGTGGTAACTCTAATGAAACCGTCTGATCTGAACCCAGCACTTAACTTCTTTAATCTTTGGAATTTTTGAAGGATTCCTGGTGCACCTTTCTCATGCTGTAGTGATCACCATAAATCTATCTTTTCAAATCTCTTTAATGGGATTTTAAAGTTTTAAAATCTTGAATTCCCAGGCTTTCAAGCTTGTATATAGTTAGTTTTATACTAGGCAAACCAGTTTAGCTATACAGGTATAATGCACCTTTTAAAAGCACTATGTTTTTTTCACAGGATATTACTGTTTTCCTCATGGATGTCAAGAACAGCAAATTTTACTGTTCCAGAGTATTTTACTATTCTGTTTGTATTAGTCTAGTTTTCAGGCGACGTCTTAGGGGGGAAAAAAAACAAAAAAAAAACAACCCAAGTCTCTGCAGCAGCTAATGTGCTTCATGGTACTGGACTGTACACCAAACAGAAGATTGTGAATGTTTCCTAAATCTTTCATGTTGAATCCCATACATGTTATGACCATGTTCTGAGTAGTGTTGAATTAAGCATTATTTTAAACTAAAGCATGATACTTACATGAAAATGAGATGCTTTCGGAGCGCCATTGGAACAGAGAAATGGAATGTAATGGAACGTCTTCTCTGGCTGGGCACCCAAAATAGCCAGGAAAATATATTTAGTGCCCTATGATCTCAGCAGAAGAGAAAAAGTGGTTGAGGACTTATACTAGTCCTTGTTTAAAAAAACAAAACAAAACAAAACACCACTTCTTTAATGTGTGTGGGAGCTCTATATATCTGGCTTCTCTGATGCAGTCTCCCTTTGTCAGTTTCCCCAAATCAATTATCTAAGTATAAAGATGACAAAAATGTAAAGGATTATAAAATAAAAAACAAATAATTGTCCGTGTTTATATAAGATCATCAAATTTAAGAGAACTTATTGTATGTTTTGAAGAACATGTTGAAAATTGTCTTCATTTTTCATGTTTAATACTCAAATTCTTTATTCTTCACATTGCTATGATTAATCCAGATTGGTTGCACTGAAATGTTTCTTTTTCTCAAGAGCAAACACGTTGTGATTGTGCCTAAGGACCATAAGTGGATGGGTTACTAGCAGTCTATCCCAGGTAAATAATTAGAGCTTGCAAGCATAATCGGAGGATCATTATCCAACTTTCGGAGCCACAGGTATTCAGAGACACATAATGTATAATTTGAAGCAGCTCCATTTTCCTTCTGTGTTTAGAAATAAGGCTGATGAATTTGATTGCACTAAAACTGGAAAGACATTCATGTACTTTAGAATGTTCTTTGCTGTATGAGCAGCACCAGTCTTTTTTAATTGATTGCTGGAGAAGAAGTCAAGAAAGGAGCAAATTATGTTTAAGCAATGATATTGCGGACATTTACACTACACAGTGCGATATCATGGTTAGTTGTGTTCTATCCTGAATCCATGCAAGATTTTAGACATAACCACTATACATTCCACACCAAAATTGTGATAGAAACTAGGCAGGTGGTAGATCCGTTTGCTCTGAGGATAATGGTTTTTTGTCCCAGTTAGAGTAATAAATATTTCCATTGAGAGTGAGCTCCCAGTCACCTTAAATGCTTTTTTTCCTCTCACAAAAATGTTTTGCTTTTATAACCAGTTGGAAACCTGGTTTGGCCACACCAGCTGCCACAAGACTTTGCTCCGTTTGCCGATGACACCAGGCTTCTCTGGAAAGTGATTGAAGATAGAATGGGCAAGAAGTGATAAAAATGAAGCAATTTGAAGGAAAATATAAATTATTATTAGGACAAAACCATCTCCTATTGGATACTTTCCACCTTTATTCTTTGTGATACTACATGGCCTGTGCTTCTCCGTAACTTAGTTGGCAGGAACTGATTTTAATTGTTAGTAAATATTTTTACCTGCTTGCAATGTATCTGGGCTCAAAAACTGCAAGTCCCCACCTCTTAATGATGTCAGTGAGAGTCCCATGTCTATCTGAAGGAGAATTTTGCCCCTGCCCTACAACAACATTTATTGGATATTCTTGTGACTGGCTTCCAGTTTTCTGGATACCAGGCTCCGGACATTGTCTCCTGGTCATTGTCTCCTGTCTTCTTCATATCCCTCTGTCCTCTCAAAACACCATTGGCTATTGTAACACAATTGTCTAACATTTGTCCCCCTCCCACCTGCTTTTATTCATCATCAGATTATTGATGGTGGCAGGGGGACAAAAATCTGCTTGTAATTAAGCTGGACTCTTATAGTGCCAGCAAAGCTGAATCATAGTGTAGGTTCATGATGTGTGGAGTGCAAAGATACACAGCATTATAATGTGCTTTAATTCAATGAGCTTCCATCCCCTAGAATGACTGCTATCACCATTGTCTAAACTGAATAGATAATTCTGTATTTGCTAGATCTAAATTGCTTGCTGTGCTTTAGCCCCTTGCAGCTTCTGTGCACGTGCAAAGCTGAGCTAACTCCTCCATTGCCTTCAAAATAAAAGTAGAAAGGGGAATAAATAGAAGCAGTGGTTACTGCTTAAAAATGTTTACTGTGCACGTTTGCTCGCTTTCTCTCTCTTTGTCAGTTGGTGTTCGGATATTTGGCCTTTTCTGGTGAGCTATGTGTGAATTTCAGGGTGGATGGGAGCCAAGATGAGAGAGACTTGTTCAGGGGTAATTTCATGAGGAAAAATGCTCCTTGTATTCTGAGGTTAATCATGTAATATGTTATGGGAACCCAGGATCATGTATATTTTTCTACCTGTGGAGTTTTGGTAATTGACACTTATTATTATTCACAGTTTTGACCTTACCCATAACCTCTGTGTGCCCTCAGAAAGGTATTTCACACTGGCAACTAGAAATGGAAAGTGACATCAACTTGATTGTTTTCTCATTCCTGTTCCCTTGGTGAAACAGTGGACAGTCAAATACCATCCTGCAATGTTTCTCATCTGGTTTTTGGAGAAGACAGGAGAGTGAGGAATGGGATTAGCAGCATAGTCTACATTGGTGAAGTTTATGTAGCACAAACTGCACAATGAAGGAAGAATATTGTGAAAGCTGCGAGTCCTGCACTGTATCTGTGACACTGTATCTTTTGGGGGGAGGGGGAGGGAAGAGCATTCTGAGGGGAGGGTTGGGGGTAGCTTGAAGTATTCAGATATGTCTAATATTTTATATAAACATATTAAAGCTTAGTTCCCCTTCGTAATCTTCAGTAATGGTACTTAAACACCATTAAGCAAAGAATTGTTTTAGGATTAAATAAATGTATTGTACATAAGGCCATATGTAATCTTCTAAAAGTGTTGCCACACAGGAGCGATATGTATTACTATATGAAAAAAATCCTTAATGCACTGTTATCTCCTAAATATTTAGTAGTAAATTAATACTATTTAATTTTTTTAAAAACCTGTCTTGTGTAGACACTAAAAAGTATTACACAAAATGTGGACTGAAGATGTCCTTTTAAACAGCAATTTAAAGAACTTTTTATATATGTAATGTAGTATACTTTTCAAATTGTTCTAGTTTGTATTCTCCCATGTTTACTATTGGTGGAAGTGTGTCTGTTTCTCTTCAGTTATTTTTTTATAATTTCATGCACGTATCCTTCATTTTTGTAGTTTTTATTATAGATTACTGCATATGCTCTTCATGCTGCCACAAAGCTTTGCTGCTTTAGCTCTATGGTGGCCACATACAGCAATACCCATGCTGATGGGTTTGCAAAACCACAAAACAAAATATTTGTTTCTCATTCTAGAGCTAAGAGTTTACTGCTTTTAAGTTGTCCTCATGTCGCTCTTGAAATGACTGTTAAAACTGAACTATGAGTTCATTGCATTTATTTTATATTCCTGGTTGTCATGAAATTGAATTGACTTTGCTTCAGTGTGAATTTTTTTAATACAAATAATATACATTTGTAATAATAATAATAATAATAAAAGGTTCAAATCAAAGAAGTGTGCTGGAAAGTTGTGAATATCAGACATTGAGTTACAAAAGAAGCAATGTATCCTGCAGAGTTGTGACCTGTAATTGTATTCAGATGTTTATGATATCATAAACCACACAAAACAGAGCTTGTAAAACCTCCAGTTTGGAATTATAGCCTTTTTAAATACCCAAGAGGGTATTCGTGTTTTGTATGTACGGAAATAGAATGAAGCTTTATGGAAAAACAAAACAGGTGGAATGCTTGGTGTACTCTCTAAAGTGATTTAGCATGCAGCTTGGATACCACTTATAAAAATATAAAACTACCAACCTGGTGATTTTACATATTTGTCTTCTAAAAAAGCTGTGCATTTGGAGACTAACCCCCCCCCCACCCGCTTACCTCTTCCTCCTCCTCCCCCCCATCCCATTTCTAGGCTATCTTTGAATATAATTCTCACAAGTGTCTAAGGTAACAGCATGTTAGATTGGAGAACGTGAGCTGGGGAACTCAGCTCTGTTTTTCAGGTTGATTTTCTGTGCTTCGTTGGCCTGCATATTATAACTCCACGAGTCAGTTTTTCAGAGATGGTTGTTATACTGCGTTTTCCATAAACTGCACCCATTTTCTGCATCCCAGCCATGTGTGAGAATGGCTGCCACTCACTTGCTTCTCGACTGACACCAAAAAAGAGGCTTGAATTTCTGCTGTAACTTTAGGACAAGGTAAGAACGTGCTGTACCCTTGTCATTACTGCTGGCTTCTAGCAAATAAAGAGTTCTGACTGATTCCTCCTCCCTGATGCGTCCAAGGATTAGGTTTAACATGATGCATGCATGGTATCAAAGAGGTTTCTTTACTTTGTGTCTGCACTGGTGCCTTGCATTTCCAGTGTGTAGTACCTTTCACCTAGAAGGATCCCAAAACATTTTCCAGATGATATTTACAAATTATAGGAATCTCTTCATCAAGCATTCCAAGGGGCTGCAACATGTGTGGTTATGTTTATTCCTCTTGAAGAGAGTAGGGCTGGTTAGCCGATGGGAGTAGACATGGTTATATAAAGGATTCTCTGCCTACATTACTCCACTTACTATGTTTTTTCCCTCTTCTGCTTGTACTTGGTGGAGTGCTGCAGCAGCAGCAGCAGCAGCAGCCTTTCGAAATCCCTGGTCCACTGGAATGTACAGCATTGTCTCAGAGATCATTCATCATTCCCTGCAGTGTGCTTAAGTTGGATGCCAGCCTTTGAGGTCTGGCATCCTGTGTCAAAGAGCTAAGTTTATGACTAATGATCTAAAGAAGAATCAGCCCTGCAGCATCCAGCCATTTATGGGTAAGGGCTGCAAAGACAGTGTTTAAAGCTGAGACAAGCTTATGCTAAGAGTTAGCACCAAAGCAGAGGAGAGGCAACAAAAAGTGTCAAAGAGAGAATATTTGTTGCTGATGGCAAGATACAAGTTCTGAACAGAAGATCAGGCTGAAACTTTAAGGGCAATAAATTTTTACTTCAGGTGGTTTTACAAATATTGATGGAGGGAGTGTGGAAGGCAGTGTTGTCTGGAGGAATGAGCACAGACTTAGGAGTCAGGGTCCTGCATTCACACTTTGGCTCTATTACTGAATCCGTGGGGCCTTAAAGTCACTTCTCCTTTCTGTCTGTTTCCTCATTTATAAAATGGGGCTAATACTTGGGTATCTCACAGTAGTGGTTTGAGGATTAGTTAGTTTTTGTATAGTACTTTGAAAATGTACAGCACTACAGAAATGCTAGGTATTATTAACTCAGTCTAGATAAACTCAGAAGTTTAGCATTGTTCCAGAGGCCAACAAAGGATAATGTTGACCTGAAATACTATTTAACAGACATTGGTTTTTCATGCAAGTGAATTTCATGCCCTTCTTTTCCAACACAGAGTGATGCATGGTCAGCAAATGTGATTTGTTTTTGCATTTTTTTAATATTCAGAAAGAAAAATATTTTATTGTTGCATCAAGACATTGCAAGGATTGATTTTTTCATTAATAAATTAAATATTTATTAGCACAACCATTATAGTGATTGAAACAACTAATGTTGTTGTGAAGGATGTGAGTAATGGGACTTTAGATACAATCAGCCTGTAAAATACTGTGCTATTCCCAGAATTCTTATACAACAATAATATCCACAGTAAATGTTTTTAAAAGTCATAATCCTTCATTCCGGTGACGTTTAAAATCTGATGGTTATTGCTTGCATACATAATATTTTTATTTTAGGTAATTTGTATAAAAAAAACTATTGCAGGATCAGTGTCTCTAGCTTTGAAAATAAACATCCTGGCATGCATGTGCAGTACTTGTGAGAAAGCGTTATCTGTGAGACTATGTTCTTTGGAGTCCCTTAAATAGGATGAAGAATTTGGAAGAAAGTGTAAATTGCGTACTTTTATTATGTGCATTCACAACATGTGGCTAAAAATCTTGTCTTCTCTTGTCTGTGAATGAAATAAGTCAGCAAAGCATTCCCTGGGCTATGTTGCCTTTAGGTGCCATTCCATATCAATGCATTTTAAATGCCAATAAAACAAAATGAGTCAAATTGATGCCTGAAATCAATTGTTAAACAAGGGATCTATTTGCCCCAGTAACGTCACTGCTAAATTGGAGTCATGCTCTGTGGATGTAAATCTAAACTAGCAGTGAAAGTTACTAAAACAAATTAGCTAAGGACTCTTCTCTCATTTTTAAATGTGATTTTTGAATCAATAATTTAAAAAAAAACCCTCAGATTTCTTCTGTTGGAAGACACAGAACCTATGATATGAAATTTAATCATAATGATATGTTCTATACTGTCTCCATCCCACAAGAAACTGAGAATACAAGCAGTGTAGGTAATGTATACATGCAGGGGTCAGGAGAATGGGGCCCCAATCTTGATTGAGGCACTCTGTGTGATACGGTAATGGAAATAACCAATGTCATCAGACTTTTCCAGCCTAAGTTAAAAAAAACAAAAACAAAAAAACCCAAAATCTAGGTCACTTTGCATAAATCAACAGTTCCACACTGAAAGGATGCACACTATGCTGCAAAGTAGCCTCATTAATTAACCTGAAAATTACTTCAGCGGGGGAACTTTCAAACTGACAGAACCATTACAAATGTAAACCTTTAGAAGGAAAAGAATGTGGAAAAGGCAGGAAGGACACATGAGATGTCTAAAATTAGTGCTTAGTTGATGACTATTTCCATGCAATCTGTGGTAACCCCTTTATGCTAGGCAGGTAGAAGTCAAAAGACTTTTGCTTTTAGGCTCCAGGATTCCTCCAGCAGGCGAAGCCCAGTGTAACATTTCACTGTGGTTTGCTCATGCAAAATGTCTCAGGATATCTCCTAAATCTCCCTGTGTAGTATAGCTGATGGGTTCTTACCAATACAGTTTACCACATTTCTGCATGCTGAAGAGACACCTACAAAAAAACTGTAATCAAGTTTCCTAGTTATTCTGCTTATTCATACATCCAAATGTGTGTGTGTGCTGAGACATGGTTTGTTAGCCAAAAATGTGATAAAACAGGATACCCTGAACAGCCAAAATAACTAAGTATAGCAACTCTCAACATTCATATTTCAGCAAGGTTTCAGATATACACAGTGTGTCCCAGGCCAGACATTCTCAAATGAGTAACATGAGAACTTTTTTCATCTGTATACATGACCAGCTTCCATTTCTACAGTTACAAGAGGGTAAATCCATTATTTAAGCTAGGACTACTGTGCTGTTAGGCAAAACCACCCAGCATCCCACAATGCTGGGTGATCTGTATTACATACAAATCACAGGCTCCCAAGCTTCCATTTTATAATGGATGTTCACAAGCTGTTTTGGAAATGAAGCTGCAAACTACGTAACAGTTACTCTTTCAACAGAGACTTAGATGGCCCAAGGGGTGGCATACTCAGACGTTCACCTCTGAATTGCCACATTAATGTCACCCTATGCCAGCAGCAACTGCAAATTGTTACCATTTGATGGCTTTTTGGTGTCCTGTAAGAACTGAGTGTGATGGACAAAGTCCAGTTCCTAATGGGCAGTTGTCCACATTACAGAAGCCAACTGACACAAACTGGCACCCTTACTGGAAGTCTCAGGGGAGAGGCCAATACTGCAGAGTTATGAAAATTCTCCAGGGTTCAGGTATTTGAGCTGATCGAGGGAGCTTCATTTGACATTGTGTTGTACGTATTGTATATATTTAGATAAGACTTCCGTTTTCAGGAGCTAATCTCACACATTTCAAGAGTGCTTAATTCACAGTTCTACAGAATGTATTAATTGAACAAGTTTAAAGTCTAATAAAAATTCCAATCATAGCTAAAGCTCATACAACCTGCTAAGAACATAAAACATCCAGAACATGCACCTCTAGTTACAAATGCAACTTCAGCAAGCGATTGGTGGCAATTCATTTTTAACCGTAAGAAAGTGAGGACTTAAAGCTGAAGCCCTTACAAGCACGTCTTCCCACCCGACAGGGCTGTAAGTGCAGAAGTGGGTCTGATGTATTTTCTCCACCACATCATGTGTATATAAATGTTTTTGGTGTGTAGTATTTACATGGAAATATGTTAACCTGTTTTCTTGTCTGTTCCATGGAAAGACTGGTCTATGATCATGACAGTTCACCAGGTTCAGGTGTGTTGGAGGGAGAGTTTTGCAACTCAGATGCTTCTCCCATCTCAGCTGCCATTAACATGACAAGCTTTATCCAAAAATCAGGTGGTAGAATGACAGGCACTAATTTTGAGTGATCACCAAGTACAGCTGAATGCTCCCTATTGTGGTGGCGGTTCCTGCTTTGATCAATTCTTCTGAAGCGTCTGTGATATTCTAATGTCAAAAGGATCATTCATTCCTTCTCTTTAAACCCTGTGCTGCCTGTTGTGTGACATGGATTGAAACATACCTGAGTCAGTTCTCCAGGGTGTGCCTGACTTGTTCTGGCTAACAGCACCCTCTCAGCTCCATAGGAAAAGACTCACAATGTAAAATGTAAATGCAGGTCCCACTAACATTTTGTCCCTCTTTACTTTAGACAACTCTGAAATGTCTGTCTGAGATGAGACCCATTTTCCAAAATCCCTGGAGTCCTGATGTTCTCAGGAAGTAGCCTAACAATGCCAATATTCATGTTTTATGGGGAGTTCTGACTCAAATTTTAGAGCTGGTTTGTCATGCAAACATGTGCCCCTAAGTCATCCAATGACTGGAAAGAACTAATCTATTTTAAGCAATATGTAGTCCGTCCTTCTTCTTCGAGTGATTGCTCCTATGCATTCCAGTCAGGTGTGCGCGCTGCGCGTGCACGGCTCTTCAGAACATTTTTACCCTAGCAACTCCGGCGGGCCGGCTGGCGCCCCCTGGAGTGGCGCCGCTATGGCGCTGGTTATATACCCCAGCCGGCCCGTCCGCTCCTCAGTTCCTTCTTACCGCCCGTGACGGCCAGTTGGAACAGTGGAGTGCTCTCTGTCCTCCACAGCCCTAGCGTTTCTCTACTCTTGTATGTATATAGTTGTTTAAGTACTTAGTTGTTAGATAGTTGAATAAGTTAGTTAGTTATAGTTTAGGATAAGGGAATAAGGGGGGTTTACCCCTCTTCTTCCGCAACCGGTGCGGGCTCATGCCCAAGGCACCGGGGTTTAAGCCCTGTGCGACTTGCCAGCGGCACATGCCGGTCGGGGATCCGCACGACTCCTGCCTGCGCTGCCTCGGGGAGACTCACCGTCCAGATAAGTGCCCTATCTGCACGGCCTTTAAGCCTCGAACGAGAAAGGAGCGGGACAGTCATTTGAAACAGCTCCTCATGGAGGCAACGCTCCAGCCCCCGCACCTACCCCGCCGGCGCCGAAGTCATCATCGGCGCGCAGCGCACCAGCAGCCCCGAGCCGCTCTGGTACCGAGGCTCCTCGACCTTCGCAAGCGGCACCGGCGACCCGGCACCGTTCCCTCTCCCCATTGAGGAAACATAAGCCGGCGAAGGCGACCTCGAAGCCGCATCCTTCGGGACCAGTAGCCCAGCCATCACCAACTCCTCCGGTACCGGCTGTGGCGGTGCACAGACCGTGCACCGTACCGTTGACTCCGGCGCCACAAGGGCCGTTGAGTCCGGTACCACCCTGCTCCCCGGTGCCGACCGCGGTCGAGCTACAGCTCCCGTTCACGCCCGAGACATTCTCGACGGCGAGAGAGCTCATAGAGCTCACAGAGGCACCGAGCCTCCGGCCCCCGGCACCGCCGGTGCGGGCTGTTAAGTCAGCGGGTAAGCCGGCTATGATGCGGCCCCCTTCCCCTGACGGACGGGATAGACGGCGCTCCAGGTCTCGGTCTCGCTCCCGGTCCCGAAGACGGTCACCGTCACGCCGCTCCAGCTCCCGGCACCGCTCACCATTGCGGTACCGTTCACCTTCTCGACGCCGGTCGCAGTCCCGGTACCGCTCAACATCGCGGTACCGGTCGCACTCCTGGAGACGCTCCCGGTCGCCAGCCCGTCGGCACCGCAGGAGGTCCGATTCCCGGCACCATTCCCGGCACCGTGACTCCCGAAACCGCTCCCGGCACCGCCGGTCGAGATCCCGGTCGAGCTCCCGGCACCGGTTGAGCTCCCGGCACCGCAGCAGTTGATGGTCTCGTTCGCCATCTCGGTACCGCGACGACCGGCACCGATCCTCGGCACCGTCCGGGGACAGATTGCCAGTATCGACGGCGCCTCCGCACCTCCGTGGCCATCTCGTCACTCATCGGTCGCTTCGCGGGCAGACAGCAATGGCCATCTTCCGGCTGCCCCGCAAGGACAAGTCCACGGTGCGCAGCAGTGGGACTTCTGGGTCCCCTGGGCCCAGTACGAAGCTCAAGGGCTTCCTTTCCCTCCGAGGACCCCAGCCTCCGAACGCAGGGTACCGGAGGTCACAGTAAGCAGACTGCCCCCTTCGCCACCAGGTGAGGCTCAGTTACCGCCTGATCCCGCGGAGCATCCACGGTCTGAGACAGCTGCCCACCCCATAGAGGAACCACCTGCGGAGGCCGTGGTCCAAGGTCTGTCCTCGTCATCTTCACCAGACGAGGCGGTGGCGGGGGCTTCTACGGCAGACCCTCCGCCTATTGACTTGCGGGCACACCAGGACCTTCTTCGCCGGGTGGCGAAGGCTATCGACCTCCCTGTAGCGGAGGTCACTGAGGACGAAGACCCGGTGACAAATGTAATTGGAGCTGAGGCTCCAGTGCGGGTGGCCTTGCCATTCATCTGCACTATTCAGAAGAACGCCACTACCATCTGGCAGTCACCGGCGTCCGTCCCTCCCACCGCCCGCGGTGTCGAAAGGAAGTACTCCATCCCCCCCATGGGGTACGAGTACTTGTACACCCATCCTGCACCAGACTTGCTCGTGGTCCAGTCGGTCAACGACAGGGAGAGGCATGGTCAGCCAGCTCCAGCACCGAAATCCAGGGAAGCGAGGCGCATGGACCTGTTGGGCCGAAAGGTCTATTCGGCAGGGGGTCTCCAGCTCCGGATCGCCAACCAGATGGCCCTCCTCGCCAGATACACCTTTGACATCATGGTGTCCCTGGCGAAATTCGCAGAGCTGGTCCCAACAGCCTCGCGCCAAGAGTTCACGGCCCTCCTGGAAGAGGGCAAGAAGTCCTCCAGGTCCTCCATCCAGGCCGCTCTGGACTCCGCGGACTCGGGTGCTAGAACCCTGGCCTCAGGAGTAACCATGAGGCGCATCTCCTGGTTGCGGTCCTCCACATTGCCACCGGAGGTGCAGTACACTTTGCAGGACCTACCCTTCGACACTCAGGGTCTGTTTTCTGAAAAGACGGATTCCAGAATTCAGACCCTCAAGGACGGTCGAATAGCCATTCGCACTCTGGGTATGCACACACCGGCTACCCAGCGAAGGTCATTCCGGCAACAACCCTACCGGCCATTTAATCAGCTTAGGTCGCGACCCTATAACAGCTGCCGACCCGGCCTAAATCGCCGTAGACCATCGGGCAACAGGCGCAATCAGACCCATCCGCCTTCAAAGGCCCCTCAGGGCCCCAAGCAGCCATTTTGATGGGACGCCCAAGGACGGCCCATCAGACTCTGTACCGGATCCTTCCCGTTTATTTTGCAGCCGCCTTTCCCACTTCTTTCCAGCGTGGTCCCAAATAACAACGGACAACTGGGTGCTTCAAACAATCCAGTCTAGTTACCACCTTCAATTTGTTTCGCCCCCTCCTTCCCACCCACCTTCCCCGTCCCTCTTCAGGGACCCCTCTCACGAGCAATTCCTCCTACAGGAGGTCGAGACTCTGTTGAGCTTGGGTGCTATAGAGGAGGTGCCTCACGACATGCGGGGCAGGGGATTCTATTCCCGATATTTTCTCATCCCCAAGGCGAAAGGAGGTCTACGTCCTATACTGGACTTCCAGGAGCTCAACAGGTACCTGCTCAAGCTCAAGTTTCGCATGGTCACCCTGGGGACCATCATTCCCTCCCTGGATCCGGGAGACTGGTTTGCCGCCCTCGATATGAAGGACGCGTACTTCCATATCACGATTTACCCGCCCCCCATCGATGCTACCTGCGGTTCGTAGTCAACAACGCGCACTACCAGTTCGCAGTGCTACCATTCGGCCTATCCACCACGCCGAGGGTCTTTACCAAGTGCATGGCGGTGGTTGCCGCAGCCCTCCGCCGTCGTCACATACACGTTTACCCGTATCTCGACAACTGGCTGGTTCGCGGGACATCCCGGCAGCTGGTAATGGACCAGATGACAGATATACTATCCCTATTTCGATACCTCGGCCTTCTCATCAATGCCGAGAAGTCCACCTTAACTCCTTGCAGCGGGTGGAGTTCATTGGAGCGGTCCTCGACTCCAGTTTGGCCAGGGCCTGCCTCCCTCGATCTCGGCACCAGACAATGGTCTCCATCATCCGAGACCTTCTCACCTTTCCCACGACAACGGTTCAGTCCTGCCTGCGCCTCCTGGGCCACATGGCGTCCTGTACGTTCGTCACCGCGTACGCGAGACTCCGCCTTCGCCCGTTCCAATCCTGGCTAGCGTCGGTGTACCGACCGCATCGCGACCCCATCGACATGGTGGTCACGGTCACGAAGCCAACCCTCGAGTCGCTCAGCTGGTGGCTGGACCCAGAGGTCGTGTGTGCAGGAGTCCCGTTCCACCCTCCTCGCCCATCCGTCACCCTGACCACGGATGCCTCAGCGTTGGGGTGGGGGGCTCACCTGGGCGACCTTCACACCCAGGGTCTCTGGTCGCCCCAAGAGCTCGCTCTTCACATCAACGTCCGAGAGCTGCGAGCGATCCGTTTGGCGTGCCACACCTTCCGCACCCGCCTGCAAGGCCGCTGCGTGGCAGTGTTCACGGACAACACGACGGCGATGTTCTACGTGAACAAGCAGGGCGGAGCCCGCTCCTCCCTCCTCTGCACGGAAGCGATGCTCCTGTGGGACTTCAGCGTAACCCACTCGATTCACCTAGAAGCGTCCTTTCTTCCAGGAGTGCAAAACATGCTGGCCGACCATCTCAGCAGGTCTTTCCTCGCCCACGAGTGGTCCCTTCGACCAGATGTGGTACACACGATTTTCCAACGGTGGGGCTTTCCCCAGGTAGACCTGTTTGCCTCCAAGGAGAACAGGAAGTGCCACCAGTTCTGTTCCTACCAGGGTCGCTCTCAGGGCTCCCTGTCAGACGCATTCCTGTACTCCTGGACGGATCACCTCCACTACGCCTTCCCTCCGTTCCCGCTCATTCACCGTGTGCTACTCAAACTTCGGAGGGACAGAGCCCACCTAATACTCGTCGCTCCGGCCTGGCCGAGGCAGCATTGGTACACCCTGCTGCTTGAGCTCTCCGTTCGGGAGCCCATTCCCCTTCCATTATGGCCGGACCTCATCACGCAGGACTTCGGCAGACTCCGCCACCCGGACCTGCAGTCCCTCCATCTTACAGCTTGGTACCTGCGTGGCTGACCCACGCAGAGAGGGACTGTTCGGCGGCAGTGCAGCGAGTCCTGCTTGAAAGCAGAAAGCCTTCCACTCGCTCCACCTATCTCGCGAAATGGAAGCGCTTTGCCCTCTGGTGTGACCAGCGCGGCCTTAATCTCTTCCTAGTCCCTCTCTCTACAATCCTGGACTACCTCTGGTACCTTAAAGAGCAAGGTCTCACGCTCTCCTCCCTGAAGGTACACTTGGCAGCCGTGTCCGCCTTTCGCCCAGCCATAGAAGGTCGATCCATTTTCTCGAACCAGATGGTTTCACGCTTCCTGAAGGGCCTGGACCGGTTGTACCCGCCGATAAGACGTCCTACCCCGGCCTGGGACTTGAACCTCGTTCTGGCCAAGCTTATGGGAGCCCCCTTCGAGCCTTTAGCCATGTGCTCCCTGCTCTACCTCTCGTGGAAGACGGCTTTTCTCGTCGCTATAACGTCGGCAAGACGAGTGTCTGAGCTTCGTGCTCTAACGGTTGGTCCACCTTATACTGTCTTCCATGCAGACAAGGTGCAGCTTCGCCCACACCCTGCCTTCCTCCCGAAAGTGGTTACGGCCTTCCACGTCAATCAGGAGATCTTCCTCCCGGTCTTCTTCCCGAAGCCGCACGCCTCACCTCGGGAGCAACAGCTTCACACCCTGGACGTCCGCAGGGCCCTCGCTTTTTATATTGAGCGGACGAAGCCCTTCCGGCGTTCGACCCAGCTGTTCGTAGCGGTTGCCGATCGCATGAAAGGCGAGCCGGTCTCCTCCCAACGGATTTCCTCCTGGGTGACGGCATGTATCCGGACATGCTACGAGCTTGCTCGCGTGCCTGCATGCCACCTCACCGCTCACTCCACGAGAGCGCAAGCCTCGTCTGCCGCCTTCCTGGCACATATTCCTATCCAGGACATCTGTAGAGCGGCCACCTGGTCTTCTGTCCACACCTTTGCTTCCCACTACGCGTTGGTGCAGCAATCTAGAGACGATGCAGCCTTCGGCTCAGCTGTCTTACACTCTGCCACGTCTCACTCCGACCCCACCGCCTAGGTAAGGCTTGGGAATCACCTGACTGGAATGCATAGGAGCAATCACTCGAAGAAGAAAAGACGGTTACTCACCGTAGTAACTGTTGTTCTTCGAGATGTGTTGCTCCTATCCATTCCAGACCCGCCCTCCTTCCCCACTGTCGGAGTAGCCGGCAAGAAGGAACTGAGGAGCGGACGGGCCGGCTGGGGTATATAACCAGCGCCATAGCGGCGCCACTCCAGGGGGTGCCAGCCGGCCCGCCGGAGTTGCTAGGGTAAAAATGTTCCAAAGAGCTGTGCACGCACGGCGCGCACACCTGACTGGAATGGATAGGAGCAACACATCTCGAAGAACAACAGTTACTACGGTGAGTAACCGTCTTTTAACTATTTATCATTCATGAAGACTACATTGGCAGCTGCAAGGAGATAAGGAAATCCCAAGATGATATAGAACCTGGTTTTTGTGTAGTACCATAAGTTAAGAACTTCAGTAGGGATAAAGATTCTGATCCTACTTCCACTGAAGTAAATAGCAAAACTCCCATTAACTTCTATGGAAGGAGAATGAGGCCCAAAGTCTATAATGTAAACACAAAATCCTTTGATCAGATTTCATATCAGCCATAAAATGAGAGAAGTTAGCAACAGAAAAGGCTTAGTCCATCTCTCTGCCAATGCAGGGTTGTTCCATACAGGAGGCTTGAGTATTGTGTACACATTTAAAGGTTCTTGGCAATGAGTCTCCACCATTCCTTTAAAAGACTATTCAACTATCTAATAGATCTCACCTGCCAGGAAACTTTCCCAACTGTTCAAGCTACAGGGTCTTTTTCTTTTTTGGATGAAATATGTCCCTCAATGTGCAGGACAGACAGAAAAGGCTGGCAGAAACCATGATGCCTTGCTTGCAATATGCAAAAGAAAATAAGTTAATGTATCACTAATTTCAAATTGCTGTTGCCCTGATCCATGTTATGTAATGTGCAGTTTGTGTAAGAGCTCAGTCAGCAGGAAGAGAGAAGCGGTCTCAGCATTTCTGCTTTACTAAGTTATCTGACAGGACAGGCTAGTCACGCTGCTGGAAAGAAGACGACAGGGATGATGCCGCAGACGAGTCTGATGAATTTTTCTTGCAATGATACAAGAACATCCTGCACTGGGCTCAAAGATGCCAGGTAGGGGGGAACTGCTGCAATCAATTTGCAAAGCAGTGTCCCTGACACCACAATGGATGCCATTTTAAATTATCTTAGCTTCCCTCTGAACAACTGACCGTCTGCAGTGGGTCCAATAACAATATTGGTCTAGTCCCAACTCCCAGCCAAAGGCCATGCAACAGCTAATGCTAATTCTGAAAGTGAAAGAAAGGAAAAATAACCCCAGCTATTCTTCCAGCTAGTAACATACTCAAGAGGAAGAGGGAGGCAATTGTGGTCTGTTGGCCAACACCCCTTGGCATATGAACATTTTTATGGGTGTGGGCGCAGAAAGAGAGTGAGTTTATTAGCTTTCTGTCATGTTTACCAGCTTCAGTGCTCATTACTCAGCTAGGGACTATTCTCTCCCCTCAGGATATCTGAGTACATCCCACTGAAGCCCATTTGGAGTTATTTGTGTCCCACAGAGGGAGGATAAGGCCCCTGGAGTTGTTCTCTTGCATTTCATTTATATGATGTTGATTTGTATCTGGCTATTTTTTAAGCATGTATGATTCATTTTTGCATGGGCAGGTGGGAGTGGCTCCATTATTTTCTTTTGAATCACTTCACATTTTTCTGTCACTGGAACATGCTTTAACAACTGTGTGTGGGGAGCCTGGTGGGAACAGGCTGGGTGGCTCTGTCTCAGCTTGTGCTGCTGCTCCAGGGGCATGAGAAATTCTGTAGGGGAGCTCCTCCTGATTTTTTTGAACTGGGTTCTCCAGTTATGGCAGTTGGACCATTTCTGATCTCTCCATGGGACTTGTTTCCTTGGAGAGAGAGTGAACTTCATCTTTTGTGTTCGGGGGATGAGACTTCTGCAGTGGCTTCCCTGTTGTAGGTCAGAGATGGGATCCCATACACCTTTCAGGGATACGCTGTCTAAACACTGCTTCGCTTGCTTCCAGACACTCTCTTTTTATATCAGAATCCAGAGATCCTCCTCTCATCACTAGCACTAGCGGGGACATTTTAGAACAATAAGCCTTGCATAGACAGGCTCTATACGGTCTGCCGAAGATTATCCGTCATTGCTTCCTACAGGCTTGGCAAATTTGGCTTTCACAGACTGCAGAACCAAAGCACAATGTGGGGTTTTGCCCAAACCAAAACCACGCCTCTGTAGCGAGCACATCACGCATTTTACAGGGCCCACCAGTGTGTTAGTTGCTTCACAAGTGACAGAAATGTCATCCCTGCCTGAAACAGCTTACAGTCTAATTACATGTTACAGTTCTGAGTTTTAATAGACAAAATAAGTCCTACAAAAACTAATGAAGACATAAAGGGCCAGATTCTCTGCGAGTGTAAACTGGCATAACTCCATGGACTTCAAAATCTGTGCTCCCTATATGCAAAAATGAAAAGACATTTCCTAAGAGCAAAAACTCCCCTACCTCCTTGCAGGCAAATACGTGAGAAAAATAGCAGGCTTGCACTTTAAAATTAGGCTAAGTACATGGCTTCACAAGGGATGTGCTACTAATGCACTATTTGTACTCCAATGGACGGCTGCCAGCATTGTAATGATTTGCAGTAACACTGTATTCGGGGAGGTCTTGTACTTAGGATGGGACTAAGGCCTGGTCTACACACACATTATGCACTGTCATAACTATTTTAGTTAGGACTCTGTTTTTTCACTAATATGTTTACACCACTATGTGTGGGCACAGTCAAACCAGTATAATGGTTCTTTTAGCACTATAGCTTATTCCCCTTTCTGTATGGGAATAGCTATACTGGTATAAAGCACCCTTATATTGATATGACTGTCCATGCTAGGGAGGATTGTACTGCTTCAACTATACCAGGATAGTCAAAGCAGTATAACTGGTGCATAGACAAGGCCTAAGAGTTAGCACTAATGGATACGGTTCTCAGTGGTTCATCTATTCACTGAGACACTCTGGGCATGTCACTTAATTCATCTGTTCCTCGGGTTATCCATTTGTAGGAGAAGTATAATAATAGCTTCCAAGAGTGTTGAGTTTGATTAAGTAACTGCTCAGCATGGAAGCACTTTGAGACCCTCCACGGAAAGGTGCTATAAAAGTGCAAAAGTATTATTGCTGCTAATATTTGTGCACTTTGGATTTAGTGAATGGACTGACCTTGGTTAGTTTTTATTTCTTTTGCCTTCTGGTAACCAGATTCACTAATCCACTTACAGGAAATTTAGCTTAACAAGAAATATGCCTAAAGGAAATCTACCAGACGCTGCAGGTGTTCCTCGGTGAACTTGAAAAAGCTTTGGTTAAGGAATCTGGAACCAGGTGTCGCAGTATGTTGGGAAGCAGGGACAGAACGTCCGCGGATAGATGTTCTCCCTTTTGCCGTCTGAGAGAGGAACTGCTGATTTGTTTTTTTTCCACAGAGCTCAGGTACCAGAGATGATGGCAGTTCTTTTCCAGTGCATAAATAATGTATTGGCCGTATACATCTCCTGCTGGCAATTGGCTACAGTATGTCATGCTGAGGAATGCGAGAGAGCAACAAATGAGCACTCCCTTGGCAGCCAGCAATGAAGAGGCAGTTCAGCTGCCTATAAAATGCCATCGGGTAAGTATGTCCCTCCGGTTGCCAACAACAAATCTCACACAGAACACCAGACATTGGAAGGGAAAGCAGTTGACGTTACTTTTCAGGATCATTTGTACCTTTGTCACTAGGCTGGTTTCCCTTGAGAGCAATGAGCATTGATTACGCTGTTTTCTTAACAGACAGCAGACGTTGAATTTCAAGTCTCTCAAGAAGAGTTTGGCCAAATACTGTCACTCTGGCATAAAGCCATGAGCAGCATGAAACCTTGCTCAGTTAGATTTAATGGACTTTTTCAGAGCCCCCGGTAGCAGAATTCCCCCATGATTTCAATAAGAGTTGAGGGCGTGGAGCTGCTGCAGAATTGGACCCTAAGATGTTCCCAATGTTTTCTTCACACTCCATTGCTGGAAATACCTTCCTGAGGCTTGAACAAAGAATGCCTTTCCCCAGTAACTGTCAGTGGCCATATAGCAAGCTCTTCCACCCTAGTCTTTTCCCCTGCACCAGCTTGGTAACAAAACTTGAAGGCAGAGTTTTATAGCTGTGTTTTGGGCAGGTATTTCAAATGTGGGTGCCTAATGTGAGGCACCTAATTCCATATGTAGGCTCCTAAATAAAAGGCTCCTGATTTGAAGAGGTGCTATGCACCTGCTGCTTCAGAACGTGGCTCGGAATTCCCAAGCCAAGATTAAAACTCCTGGCCCTAGTTATTAAAAAGCTCTCTCAGAACTCTACAAAGCTCTATCACATGCACATTAAAATACACTGGCCAGGTCAGATGACATTTAAAATGATAATTACATGAGAAATATCACTTAAAGACATATGTTAAAATTGCAGTAAGACAGTTTATGGCTAGATTACATACCCTATTATACATGTTCATACATATTATTTTAGCATCTCTAGTCAAGTAACTTGCATGGTTCCTTGCATGACTGCATTACAGTGGCAAGCTGTAGTGGTCTGCAACAGCTATATGAACATTGCAGGCATAGACAGCGCCTGGAGATAATGTAGGTTAAGTAGATTATCAGGAAATCTGCTGCCTGCTGACATTTACAACCATATACACTGTGTGCTTCCTCTCAGCACTTACCAGGTGCTGCTAGCATTGGAGCCAGCGTAAGTGCATTCTGGTGATATCTGCATGAAATTTGCATTAAAAATTAGAAATAAAGTACAGCCCCAACACTTGTTGCACATCTGCTCCCAACCCTGCAACGGCGTCTGTGCACCGGCCTCAAGTTATTCTTATTTCTAGCAGGAATAATTTTCACTGAGGGGACTGTATGCAGCCTCTCTACCAGTCAGAATGTGGGTGCACATTAAGGGCTAGATTCATGCTTGTGCCAATATTAGGGCCAACGAAGAGAAAAGGCAACTGCCACGTCCCCTAGCTCAATGTTGCCTGTGTTCTCCCTTCTGTTCTTTTCTCTTAAATTTGCATCTTAAAGCATCTATATTCCCAGTAAAAATGCTCATCCAATGAGGCAGCAGACTCTTATGCTTGTCCAAAAATTGAAATTTGGGGTAGCTTGATTCTCCCCTTATCTAGGAATTTACACCAGTGAAAAGTGCTGTAAAATGCTACCGGAGCAGGATGATGGAGGGGAATACTCTTCCCTTTTCACTGATTGATTGGTTTGGAGGGCCGGCATGGGTGAAAGCTTTCGGAGTCCACTCAGCTGGAGTTATAGGCTTAAGGAGTAAGAGGTTTGGAATGAGGTTTTTATCCTTTTCAGTTGTGCTCCATTGGGTAAGCTGTAGCGGGCAAGTAACACTCTCAAGGTTTGGCTGCCATCTGCTGGTGAATTCCAGGGGCATGAAATGCAGGCACTCAAAAATGAAAACTCCTAGTAGAAATTCAAAAGAACACCATCACATTTTTTCCTCCCATGTCATTTATCGTTCTGTTGACAGAGGCTAGCCCTGCCGTGTTATCACATTTGTGCCCCCAGACCACAATGTTAAGCCTACAGAGTTTGGAGTGTTATAGTCGTCTTGCCAGTGAAGAGATCATCATTTTCTCTGTTAGAATACCTGGTGTGTAACCTATAAAAACCAGACTTTCAGCTGCCTAAAGTTCAAACTGAGTGACCTCTCTAGCAATGTTCTTATGTGGCCCCCAGCACTGTAGTCTCCCAAGTGCTTATGGTGAAAGTGGTACTGTGGGTGTTTCCTGAGGAAGGAAGCGCAGGGAGGTTGTGATTAACAACACAGCCTTGGCTTGTGCCCCCCAGTTCTGCATCTAGGTATCGCCCTCCTCCCATGTGGAACATGAGCCCATTTGCCTCTGGGGCACCACTGTCCCTTGCCTGGGGTTATTTTATTTCTTCCACTGGGTCCCTGAGAATGCAATCATCAACTTGCTTGTTCCTCCTTTCTCACAAAAAGGGCCCCATTCTCAAATTACAGATAATTTCTTCTGTCATCTTTATATCTAAAAAGCCAGTTAAAACAGAAATTGAAATTCATCAGTAAAACAAAGTAACCCAGGAAGCCACGAGCCATCATCAAGTTGGCATGTCTTCAGAGCCAGCTCCTCAGCTGTCAACAGAGAAACTGAGGAGGAGGACCTCATAGTAGAGCCTGGAAAAAGCTTTCAGTGTCATGCTGACAAATCACTGAGCCGAGATGTTCTGTAGGTCCTACCAGGGTCTAGCACAGGGGTGGGCAAACTATGGCCCACGGGCTGGATCTGGCTATTTTAAGCCGGCCTGTGAGCTCCCGCTGGGGAGTGGAGTCTGGGGCTTGCCCCACTCTGGCACTCCAGCCAGGGTGCCGGGTCAGGGGCCGCTCCAGCCGGGGCTCTAGGTTGCCACAGGATGTTGTTTTCATCCCAAATTGGGACAAAAAGCTGAAATATCAAAATTTTTCACAAAAGGAAATATTAAAAAAATTTCAATTCAGAAATGTTGAAATGTTTCATGTAGACATTTTTTATTTAAAAAAATGAAACATTCTGATATTCCCAAAACTGAAATATTTAATTCCAATTTGTTGAACTGACCAACTTTTCAAGTCAGTCTAACATTAAACTGAATTTTACCATTGTCACAGGGAAACTAGTTCAGGAACCCGTACCCCCATTCTTCCCTATGGGCAAAGGTTCCTGGCTGCACTCCATTTCCCAAGATGCATCTACAGTTATGTGACTCCCATGATGCACCAAGCATTTTGGTCAGAAAGGAGTCCATGTTCCATCATGGAAGATGTAGTCCCATAGGGAGCTCAGCCCATCGAGAGAATGAAGGCCTGAATTATAACTCCAGTAAAGAAAGTACAATAGGGAAATTCTGCTTAATGTTGAATAATATTTTGTTTCAATTTTCTGTCAGTAAAATTGAAAAAATTTGGCAAAATTTAAATTTTCCTGTGGAAAATTTTCATGATGCAGCAACTGTATTTTCCAAGAAAAACTCATTTCAACTGAAAATTCCCGACCAACTCTCTATATAAGTAACCCTAGTAAGGATGCATGAGATGGAAGCAACCCAGCTTGAATTTGCAAGGCCAACATTCAGGAGGAAAATAACATGTTCACCTGTAAACTCATTTGATGTGGAATTAATGAGAGAGAATGGCAAAGTTTTTACAGTCGTTTTTCACAGGAGAATTGCATCCCAAAAGCTGTGACTAATTGCTGTCTTATGGGCTGTGTTTTATTGGGAGACATGTAAAGGGCTCAGATGGCACAGTCGCCTCTCCTCCTCGGATCCAGTGTTGTATCTTGTATCACAGAATGGGACAGACTCTAATTCCATTTTATGCTTTTCTTCATCAACATTGCTAAAAATAAGGGCTTTATCTCCAGTTACAATTCAGAGGGATCCTCCTCCCCAGGAGCACAGAATCTGCTTCCACTGAAATCAATGGAAAAACTCCCATTGACTTTAGTGGGTGTTGGCTCTGACCCTAGGACTGCAGTCACTGCCAAAACCTCTGATGCAGGAACACTCCCTATATCAGAACCTAATACCAGTGCAAAATCTGGAACAGCTGCAACAGTGATGCTTCAATAAGCCATTCTGAAATTGAAAGAGGGGTACAAAAATGAGTTACACCTTATTATAACCTATTACATACCGCATAGCTATGCCTTCCAGGAGGAAAACTGTAACCTCAGTTGTACCTGCTGAGTCTAGAATTCCCTCAAGACATCCGGATGACATTATAAAACCCTAACAACAAATCTTAAGGGTTTTTTTTAGTGTCACAATAACCCCAATTATATCCTTAATGTATGTATATTTGCGGTATAATATTGCTTTTTCAACAAGGTATGTGTAGGTAATGATTTCTTTACTGTGTCCCATATGAGTACACACTTGGCAAGAAAACCAGATTTGCAAACAGATGACCAGAAAGAAACCAGCAAGTTCTGATCTAAATGGAAAATTAACCTTTTGCTATTCTGCACAAGGTTTTGCTAGATGACCAGGACTCCTAGGTGCTACAGTAATAATAATAATAATTAAATAATTAATCAGATGCTGAAATGCTGTGGAGCCACTGACTTTTGAAGGCCACTGAAAAGGCCTGGAGACCATGAGAGCGTTTGGTTTGGAAGCTGTTCTTATTGCGGATGTCCCTCTACCACAGCAACTCCTTGAGTGATTTTACGAAAATGGGATGGTAGGATTAATGTTTCGGATAGGATACTAGGAGGATTAGTTGTTCGGACATTTGTCTGGATGGGAAGTAAATGGGAAGATTCAGCATCTGAGAGTGAGAGGGAAGCTGTGTTGGGTTAGTGGCCAGCATCTGGGTCTTGTTTTTGCCTCATCTGTGGACACTGGATCTGATGGCCAACGGTCACTTAGTAACATAGAAGTTTTGACTCTTGCAGTTGTCCTATAGTATCAGATGCAGGGCCAGTGCAACCATTTAGGTGACCTAGGCGGTCTCCTAGGGCGCTGGCATTTGGGGGGTGCCATTTTCTTCGGCAGCGACCGTGGCATTTAGGCGGAGGGAGCTGGGCAGGGGAGCGTGGGGAGGGCCGCCTGCAGCAACCAAGGGGGGGCAGCGTGCAGGGGAACTCCCCGCCCCAACTCACCCCTGCCCCGCCTCCTCCCCGAGCAGGCCATGACTGCTTCACTTTTCCCGTCTCTCAGGCTTGCGGCGCCAATCAGCTTAGGCGCCGCAGCCTGGGACGCAGGAGAAGTGAAGCAGCGACGGTGTGCTCGGGGTGCTCGTGCTCATGCACGGAGCAGGGGTGAGCTGCCGCGGGGGGGGGCACCTCAGGGCGGAGGCGCGGGGGGGGAGGGCACAAGGTGGAAGCTTCGCCTAGGGCATGAAACATCCTTGCACTGGCCCTGATCAAATGGGAGGTGATGTGTTGGGACTACAGACAGTGCTTGTTTTGGACCAGCTGTGACGCTCTGTCGGCATTAATGGGAGCAGCTGTGTTTGGAGATGGCTGGGTCCAATGGGCATGCGCGTGCATTTTTTTATAATGAGGGTGCTAGGAAATAACAATCCTACATGCTGTGCAGGCATCCAACAGCTTCTGTATTTTGGGGGGAACTCTGTAGCTTTTTCCCCTTCCTGGGACTGGATTCTCAGCTCTCTGTGGTGATGATGTCTGTTTCTAAGGCTAAAAGATCAAGCAGCCCTGTTCCTTTTGGGTGAAACTGAAAGGAGGCTTTCAGGTAATTAATATTTAGAACATCTGCATGCACACATTGTAGTAAGGCAAGAAAATCTGACTGTCTGGCTTCTCACATGCATCCGACGAAGTGGGTATTCACCCAGGGAAGCTCATGCTCCAATACGTCTGTTAGTCTATAAGGTGCCACAGGACTCTTTGCTGCTTTCACAGATCCAGTCTAACAGGGCTACCCCTCTGATACTTACTAAGAACAGTTCCTCAAGGTGGCTGATCCTTGCTTAAATTAATAAGCAGCAGATTTAAAACAAAAATAATGAAGTATTTCTTCACATAATGCACAGTCAACCTATGGAACATATTGCCAGGGGATGTTGTGAAGGCCAAAAGTATAACTGGGCTCAAAAAAGAATTAGATAAATCCATGGAGAACAGGTCTCTAAATGGCTATTAGCCAAAATAGTCAGAGAGACAACCATGTTCCAGATGCCCCTAAACCTCCAACTGCCAGAAGCTGAGACTGGACGACAGGGGATTGCTTGAAATTGCCCTGTTCTATTCATTCCCTCTGAAACATCTAGCACTGGCCACTGTCAGAGACAAAATATTGGGCTAGATGGACCATTGATGTGACCTAGTATGGCCGTTCTCATGTTCTTCAAATGATCTAAGGTCCATTTCAATTGTTGGTACTGTAGATCATGGTATTCTGCATCACTTGGATAACTGGTTAAGTATGGCTGGGGATCTGTTTAAATTAGGGCTGTCAATTAATTGCAGTAAACTCACGCGATTAACTAAAAAAAATTAACTGTGGTTAAAAAATTAATCACGATTAATCGCACTGTTAAACAATAGAATACCAATTGAAATTTATTAAATATTTTTGGATGTTTTTCTACATTTTCAAATATATTGATTTCTATTACAACACAGAAAACAAAGTGTACAGTACTCACTTTATATTATTTTTATTACAAATATTTGCACTGTAAAATGATAAAAATAGTATTTTTCAATTCACCTCATAGAAGTACTGTAGTACAATTTCTTTATCGTAAAAGTGTAACTTACAAATGTAGATTTTTTTTATTACATAACTGCACTCAAAAACAAAACAATGTAAAACTTTAGAGCCTACAAGTCCACTCAGTCCTACTTCTTGTTTAGCCAATTGCTAAGACAAACAAGTTTGTTTACATTTATGGGAGATACTGCTGACTGCTTCTTATTTACAATGTCACCTGAAAGCGAGAACAGGCATTTGCATGGCACTTTTTTAGTCGGTATTGCAAGATATTTACATGTCAGATCTGCTAAACATTCATATGCTCCTTCATGCTTCGGCCATCATTCCAGAGAACATGCTTCCATGCTGATGATGCTAGTTAAAAAAATAATGCATTAATTAAATTTGTGACTGAAATCCTTGGGGGAGAATTGTATGTCTCCGGTTCTGTTTAACCTGCATTCTGCCATATATTTCATGTTATAGTAGTCTCAGATGATGACCCAGCACATGTTCTTTTTAAGAACACTTTCATAGCAGATTTGACAAAATGCAAAGAAGGTACCAATGTGAGATTTCTAAGGATAGATACAGCACTTGACCCAAGGTTTAAGAATCTGAAGTGCCTTCCAAAATCTGAGAGGGACAAGATGTGGAGCATGCTTTCAGATGTCTTAAAAAAGCACCACTCTGATGTGGAATGATGTGGAAACCACAGAACCCGAACCACCAAAAAAGAAAATCAACCTTCTGCTGGTGGCATCTGATTCAGATGATGAAAATGAACATGCGTCAGTCCTCTCTGCTTTGAATCGTTATCGAGCAGAAACCCGTCATCAACATGAAGGGACATATGAATCTTTAGTGCATCTGGCACATAAATATCTTGCGATGCCGGCTACAACAGTGCCATGTGAATGCCTGTTCTCACTTTCAGGTGACATTGTAAACAAGATGTGGGGAGCATTATCTCCTGCAAATTGTAACTAAACTTGTTTGTCTGAGTGATTGGCTGAAGTAGGACTGAGTGGAGTTGTAGGTTCTAAAGTTTTACATTGTTTTATTTTTAAATGCAGTTATTTTTTGTAAAAATTCTACATTTGTCAGTTCAACTTTCATTATAAAGAGATTGCACTACAGTACTTGTATTAGGTGAATTGGAATATATTTATTTTGTTTTTTACAGTGCAAATATTTGTAATAAAAATAAATATAATATGAGCACTGTACACTTTCTATTCTGTGTTGTAATGGCAATCAATATATTTGAAAATGTAGAAAACATCCAAAAATATTTAAATAAATGGTATTCTATTATTGTTTAACAGTGTGATTAATCACGATTAATTTTTTTAATCACTTGACAGCCCTAGTTTAAATGGTTCTAGCAATTCCTGTCTGTAGTACTGTATGAATTCTCATGGTATATTTCAAGGCTGTGAGCTATCTTTGATGTTCTTCAGTCTGACTATATTTAGTCTCTTGAAGAGATTTGTGAGTTACAGGCTGGGTTACCATCACTGCCAAGCTGGGGATTCAAGTTATATTTATCTTTCTCTCCACACTCAGTGGGGGACATCATCCAAGGCTCTATAACACTGAGAGCTAAAAAACAGGTGACTCTTTTAGGTTTTATTTTTAATGAGATCTTAATTGATTTTATTGTTGGTCTTTTGCAAGGAGTCTAGAATGCTATGGCAGACATGTTCCTAATAAGTACAACGTGTTATCAATTACTTCAGAATGTCTGGATATAATATATAGAATACCAGAGGTGCAGCAATACTGAGTATACCGGGTATATCTACATAACAAAGAAGCAGTAAGAGAATTCGGCCTTTTCTAAAATATTTTATATCAACTCTTATCATGGTATCTTATCTCATCAATGACCATATCAGAGAATTTTGCCTTTGTGGGTATGATACAAAAGGGACCAGCACAACCAAGGTTATCATGTCAGCAAAAAACTTGGCTTCAGAACGTGTGTTAATAATCAGACACTTCTTGTTCCCATTCCTGCTGTTGGACAGTCACCAGTTCAGTTTACTAGTTGCCCTTAATTTGAACAATCATTTCCGCTTCAACTGAAAAAAAAAAAATCTTCAGCCATCGGAAAAGAACGCCAATCTACCAGGCTTGACAGAATGGACTCTGAAAAAGCATTTTGCCATATCCAAGCAAAAGAGCAATCCCCTGCAAACCTGCCAGAGACAATGCTTCAAGCACAGTAATTGGCTGCAGACATTCCACTGACTCATAGTTACTGAAACAAAGTGGCTCATTACTGTACTGAATTTAAAAACACCAGGGTCCTGTAGTCCAAGGGCTTCTAAAGAAAAGATGAGTGAAACATGAAAACAATTGTTTCAAACGGTGCTAACTGATTTATTAGTGCACTGCTGACATCTTGTTGATGAAAGTCTAATTCCTGCCTGGAGGAAGATTCTGTGGTGCCTGGACTGAAAATGGTTATTTAAAGTAAGAGAAGGAGCTAAATTCAGCCCTGGTGCAAGCAGATTGATGGAGCTACACCTTCTCACACCATGGTTGAATTTGGCCCCAGGCGTGTAACCTCAGGGCTGAGACATAGGTCAGTGATCAATCAGGCAGCTTAATGTTTGTTTGTTACAAATCAATCTGTTTAAAAGGCACCCTTCACCCTAAAAGATATACCTTGTGTCTAACCTGAAAAAATACAGCTCTATCACATAATTATCTCTTATCTAATGTAACCTATTCTGGGCATTTCCAGTGCATACATCACTCTGGTATTGAGGTACTATGTTGTCAATTAATTAGCAATTAGCAACATCACAAGGTACATTAGCTTGGAAGCAGAAGTTTCATTGCAGACATTTCTGGCTACAATGCTTCTGATCTGAGGTAGCTTTTGATATGATTAATTTTTACTATTATTCCAGGATGTGTTTGTAAGTATACTTAGTTCTCAGTGTCTTCCCACACACTGTACAGACATGGAGAGTCTAAAAAAAGTGGAGCCTTGCTTTTCAAAAGGCAGTGGGTTGAACTGCAATAGCAATGGGAGGACTCTGGAATGGCTAGATTTGATTACTCACTCATCAGACTATCACAGCCCTACTTTTTAGATTAGAACAGTAAATTCAATTCTGTTCCTTTCATAAGCCCAGCCAATAGAACTTTAGCATCTGTGGATTGTCTAGGGAGGTTTCTGAGATCTACTTTATATTACTGTCCATTGCTAGGCTACCTATTCTTGTAGTTCTGTAGGTATATTTTTTAGGTCTGTGCCGGGGTGTGTACCCCCACAGAGACTTTGAAATGGTTAATATAGGTCTGAGAGGCCAATTATGCTACCTGGCTGCAACCTGGAGGGTGAGCCAGGCTTAATTAAAGATGATTCCCAGGTTGGGGAGGAGCTGGGTGAATAGTTTAAACAGAAAAAGTTTAGAGCAGAAGGACCCGCAGGGAGAAATTCAGCAGTCACTCTCTGGGACAAGAGAGTGGAGAAATTGGCAGGGTCAAGGAGGAAGCGTTGGCTGGAGGTCAGAAATGACATGGAGCAGCTGTTGGGATGGAGCAGGCTCTGGTGGTGAACCCTGATAAAAGGGCAGGATCAGGTCTTCTAAGGAGAAAGCACTGGGAGGCATTTAACTGAGGAACTGTGTAAGGGAAACTTAAGCCAGAGGAAGGCAAGTTGGGTTAAGTTGTATTTTTGGTTTGAGATTTACTGGGGTGTGCCCCTGGACCTGACAGAAGGATGATCCTAGAGAAGGTCTGGTAAAAGGTGGGCCTGGTAAAAGAAAGAAGCCCAGGAAGGTAGCTGGAAGAAGCAGGCGGGCGGGGGAAGGAGGAGGTTTAATAGACAGACCTTGCCTACTCACTACAGGGTCCCTGGGGCTGCAACACAGAGGAGGGGGAGGGCCTGGGTTCATCTACCAGCCAGTGGTGAGGCAGCATGAGCAGGGAGAAGGGGACATGGATGATGGAGAGCCCTGAGAGAAGGGTATGAGAACTATGGGGCCCAGAGTTAGGGCCGAAGACCATTTTATAAGAACGTTTGAACTTTTATTTGTTGGATTTTTTTTAACCCTAAAAGGGGTGGGACTAAATTGTAACCTGGCCAAAGGGCTGAACCACAGGAATAGAGGCCACCACAGGGCTGGACCAGCTGTCAGAGGGGGGAGGAGCCTGCTACCCAGTGCCCAGCCATTAGGATGCACACTAGCAGTGAGTGAACTCTTCTACAGGCTCTTTCTTTGAGGTTTGACTCTTTTGCAGGACTCTTAAATTCTCATTGTCTTTTTGTTTGGTAAAGCTTTTATGATCACTTGCTAAGTGGACTGAATGGTGCCTCTCTTCAAACACAGGGGAGAGAGAGAGAGACAGGCATATATTTGGGTCAAACTTAACCGCCCAGAAAATTATGCTTGGAAGGGAAATCACATTTGAGCATTTCTTGGCTTATAATGAAAACAAACTGATAACTACTTGCACTATTTGGGAAGATTTAACTTACTGTTTTCTTCCCCTACATTAGAAGCAATCCTTTATCTGCACCATGTACTCTGTTTGGTCTAGAATGAGGGATGGCCATGCCCCATGTATGTGTTTGTGTACATACTTTTATGGCATTAATCACTGTAGTGGCTGAATGCCTTATACAGATTAATGAATTAAACCTCACGACCCAGTCTTGTGGTTTAATTGCAACACCAATCTCCCTCTCATATCTTTGGGAGACTTTTGATATTCTCTTAAGATGGCCCATATTTCTTTCCAAAATGAGCCCTCTAGCAGTATTTGCTAGAAAGGATTGCTGAGTATCCTGTTGAAATGAAATGGCAGTTTAGATTGTATAATCTAAAAATCCACTTTTGTAGTTCCTAGTATGTGAAATATTCCCTCTGGGCCTTATCTGCACCTTGCTTTTTTCCTCCATGGTAATGCACCCAGATCCTTGTAGGCAGCAGTGGCTCATAAAATGTCAGAGGAGTGATGAGAGGACTCTTTATAAATTATTTTGTTTGTTCCCCCTGCCAAAGATGAAAAATGCCCTTCAGCACCCAGTGAGTTACACAAAAACTCATTATACTGAAAAAGATACCCTAACTATGCTTTAAATAAAATCAGTTGTAGAAATAGTTGTAGCAAGTGGTGGCAAGAAAAGCCATGAGCTGTGGACATAAAGCTCCTGTGGAATAAGATGCATGCCAGTGACAGCAATGTTTAAACATGGGGGTAGCCAGTACCGAAAGGGTATATTTTTTGAGACATGTACTAGACAAAAGTGATATGTGCTATCGTCCAGGTAGATTCTAGCATGGACTGTGACAGTGTTAAGACAACTATTCATGACTTGTTGGGGAATCCATGCACTCTGTGAGAGGAAGGATGACCCAGTGTTTAGGGTACTAGCCTAAGACTTGAGGAATCAGGGTTCAGTACCCTGATGCATCACAGACTTCTTGTGAGACCGTGGGCAAGTTACTTGGTCTTTCTGTATCATGTAAATATTTGGACTGCTCTATGCTGGAATGTACCAAACCCCTAAGGTGCCAGGTGTACCGTGACACGGAGGAAAGCACTGTAGGTGCTTCAGCAGCTAGGCCTTGTAGGCATTAGTCCTGGTGGGTCCCAATAGCCACTCAGACACATGGCTAAGGGAAAGAATATTTTACTGGGGCAGGACAGGGAAAGGCTGCACATACACTATGTACAGAGGCTTAATAGTTACAGTTCAAAGTGATCAATGGTGGTTCTAGTGTGTGTCTTTGGAGACAGTCCCATCAAGAATCAGGGCTATTCAGGCCTAGTGCCTGAAGTACCCACTCCCACTGAGTCTCTATTCCAAGCAGACAGGAGCTTGCAGGTTTCCAGGCCAGGCTCTGTTACTCTCGTTGGGCCCCTTTTGCACTGGCTCCCTGCCCAGCCACTGCTACTTCCCTATTAGCCTGACACAGACTCTGATCCCAGTATGGACTGGACCTGAACTACAGGCTCCTCCCGCTCTGACAGCGGGTCCAGCCCTGTGGTGGTCTCTATTCCTGTGGCTCAGCCCGTTGACCAGGTTATAATTTAGTCCCACCCCTTTTAGGGTTAAAAATATCCAACAAATAAAAGTTCAAACGTTCTTATAAAACGGTCTTTAGCCCTAACTCTGGGCCCCGTAGTTCTCATACCCTTCTCTCAGGGCCCTAGCTGTAACATCTGACAGTCATAGCCTGTTCCTTGCACAGCTCTGCATCCAGCTTCTCTGCAGCTCCCAGCTTGCCATACAGCTGCTGCTACTCAACAGAGCCCAGTCACTTCCTGGTTCAGGACCTTTTCTGTGTAGGGAAAAAGGAAATGCAATGGGGAGAGGTCTGATGGGAGTTGTAGTCCCCTGCTTAGCGGATCCATCACAATCGCAATGTCCACACTCATAAAATGGAGATAATAGTACTTCCCTACCTCACAGGGGTGTTGTGAGGACAATAAATTACAGATACTGAGGTGCTCAGATACTATATAATGACCTATATAAATGCAAAACGCTCTTCTAGCAACAACTGTATTTAAATACTGGTATGGTTCTGATCCCAGGATGGACTCCACCTGAACTACTTTTTCTCCACCCCTCTGCCGGGCTGGTGTTTGAGCAGATGAAAAGTTCTCAGAATACCCCGGATACGGAAAACAAAGCCCTCTTGGTTTTCTAGTTCATTTACGAGGCTCTGTCCAACCAAAATAACACACAGTAGAAAAGTCTATGACCATGTTCTCTTTATGCAGTTAAACAATCTGTAAACTCCAAACAATATTGTAAAGGGGACACATAAGCAGGCCAGCTCCTATCCCTATAGCTTCCTGTGCTGGCCTCTGGTCAGCAAACCTGTCTCTTCCTCTCATGAAGAAAGCCTATCCCCTTTTTATGGTCTGAGCTGCACTAGACTCAGCTGCACCTGACTGCCTCCGGTCAGAGAACCTCTCCCAGTGGGACTCAACCAAAAATACCCCACACTATTGATTGGCTCAGCAAGGCTTCCTCCTAGGCATAAGTGGTGATTAACCAGCTGTTGGGGGAGGCTAGCCCCCCCCAACCCCTCCCCTTTTGCCCCACTCCTCTCCCTCCTCTTCCGCCCCCACCTTCCCCAGCAGAGCCCAGAGCTCCCCAACTGTGACCACCAGCCTCCCTGCCTCAGCACTCCCTGCCCTGGAGCACTGGATGGGCGGCATGGCCGCAGTGCCCCCAGCCCTAGGAGTGCCAGGTGGGCACCAGCCCCAGCTTGCCTGAGTCCCAGAGGGAAGCTGTCCCACCCCAGCCTGGGCCATGAAAGAGCAGGAACTCTGGCAGCAGGCACTCCTGGAGGCAGAACATGGGTAGGGCCGTGCCAGACTGGGGAGGCTCAGCCTCTCCCGGCCTATGATACTCACCACCCATGCTCCTAGGGGCACTACTTAGCCAAGTGGCTGCAGGACTTCCTGTATGAAATGATCCATCCCACTGCCACTGCCAGTTATTCTCTACTTCTTCTGACAGGCTACAGAGGAGTTGTTTGGAGAGCGAGCTAGAATCTGAGACTTATCCTAAAGCTGAGCAGATGGACTCTGGATCATTCTTATTTGCACTTCTGTAATGTCAATACAAGCTGCACTTGTTCCCTGCATAAATGTTAGGGTCAGCCAGATTAATTTAATTTCAAATTTGTCCTCACATTGAGCCAAAAATAATTTAGCTAGGCACCCTAGTAAGAAGGAAAACGGGTTGTAACATTTGTACAGGTAGATCTGCCAGCCTTCTCGTGTGCATCCGGAGTGCAAATCTTAGGACCAAATTTTCAAAGGGGACATAACCTGGCATCTGATATTGTGCCTGAATATTTTGCACATAGCATTTAATGTTTACCCCAACAAGTGTTTGCGTGTGAAAATGCCACAGGCATGAAACTGTCTATTCACGTACCACTTGCGCATTGCTTAAACTGAGAAATAGACTTGCCCTCCTCAATATGTTGAATATGCATTTGTGCACATCCCAGGAATAGGTCCCTCCCAGGCCTATTCTTTTGCTCTCATTTAGATGTGTACCGCGTTTTATACTGAGCAACATTTGTTGATAACATTCCAATTTTGCATCTTTTTTTAAAATCTAGTTTGTGGTGTACATGGTACTTGAAGTGGTCTGGGGGGTGAAATGGGAAATCATAGCAATTTGCAGCAGAAGTGATGCCTGAAATCAGCACCCTTTAAAACATAGCAACCTGTATGATAGGATGCTGTGGTCTTTGAGGAGACTGAGGCTGTTACACTTGGATTTTTTTCTTTTCTCCTTCATTCTATTCTCAGGCCATAGTCACACCCTCCCACTGTCTTGCTACTGTAGAGGTGCAGTCTGACCCTTGGATGGAGATAAATTATCATCATCTATTAGTGGCTGAAGATATAAAGCCAGAAAATATAATAAGGCAAAGAAATAATAAAGTTTGACAGAACCTGGCATATGTCCCAACACAATCAAGAAAAGGACAGAGAAGAAGTCACTGACATTGTTTCCTTTGCATCAAGCAACACAACAACCAGGCTAGCAAATCTGTAAGCAAAACTGAAAAACTACTTTTTCCCTGTTCTTCACTGCCTATTACTACACATGCTTGTCTCATTCGGTCTGTAAGTGAAGCAAGGAGCACTTGCATTTTACAAGTTATGTGAGTCAGAGGGCTGGGGCGTGGCTGTGCATATAGTGCTGCTCAGATTGTGTGTGCGCACATGGGTGGTGGAAAGCTCACTTTCGCATTCCCCCAATCCCACTGCTGCTCTGTGCGGGGCCAGTCTGTGTCAAGTTAGAATAGTCTGAGGTTATCAGGATATTTTGGGGGTTAATCTATTTGCATCAGCGCTGTAGTTATGAGAGCTATGGGCAGTAAAGCATAACATTACAGTCTTATGCATGGAATCAAGAAGGTGTCCACTTTCCCCTGCTGTTTGACCCTTTTATGTGCTGTAGTAGATGATTCACAATGGAAACAAACAAGTTCTCCTGTGAGCCACAATACCTCAGGGTATGTCTACACTACGGGATTATTCCGATTTTACAGAAACCGTTTTTTTAAAACAGATTGTATAAAGTCGAGTGCACGCGGCCACACTAAGCACATTAATTCGGCGGTGTGTGTCCATGTACCGAGGCTAGCGTGGATTTCCGGAGCGTTGCACTGTGGGTAGTTATCCTGTAACTATCCCATAGTTCCTGCAGGCTCCCCCGCCCATTGGAATTCTGGGTTGAGATCCCAATGCATGATGGTGCAAAAACAGTGTCGCGGGTGATTCTGGATAAATGTCGTCACAGAATCCTTCCTCCGTGAAAGCAACGGCAGACAATCATTTCGCACCCTTTTTCCCCTGGATTGTCCTGGCAGACGCCATAACATGGCAACCATGGAGCCTGTTTTGCCTTTTGTCACTGTCACCGTATGTGTACTGGATGCTGCTGACAGAGGCGGTACTGCAGTGCTACACAGCAGCATTCATTTGCCTTTGCAAGGTAGCAGAGATGGTTACCATCCCTATTGCACCGGCTGCCATTGTAAATTGGTGATGAGATGATGGTTATCAGTCATTTTGCACCGTTTGCAATTGGAAATTGGCAATGATGGTTATCAATCATTTTGTACCGTCTGCTGCTGTCATGAGTGCTCCTGGCTGGCCTCACTGAGGTCGGCCGGGGGCGCATGGACAAAAATGGGAATGACTCCCCGGGTCATTCCCTTCTTTATGTTTTGTCTAAAAATAGAGTCAGTCCTGCCTAGAATATGGGGCAAGTGTACTAGAGAACCAGAGAGCACAGCTGCTCTGGGTCAGAGCCCCAGAGATCCCGCAGAAATGATGAGCTGCATGCCATTCTAGGGGGTGCCCCTGCAACAACCCCACCCATTGCTTCCCTCCTCCCCAACCCTCCTGGGCTACCATTGCAGTGTCCCCCCATTTGTGTGATGAAGTAATAAAGAATGCAGGCATAAGAAACACTGACTTTTTAGTGAGATAAAATGAGGGGGAGGCAGCCTCCAGCTGCTATGATACTCCAGGCAGGACATTAAAGGGTGGGGGGGGGAGAGGAGCGCAGCCTCCCGCTGCTATGATAGTCCAGGGAGTACAGAATCTTTTCTTTAGACATGAAAGGGGAGGGGGCTGATGGAGCTCAGCCTCCAGCTGCTATGATGAGGACGGTTACCAAGCATTTTGTACCATCTGCCGGGAATGACCAGGAGTCATTCCCATTTTTACCGAGGCCAGCCAGGAGCACTCATGGGATGATGAGGACGGTTTTCCACCATTTTGTACCGTCTGCCATCAGGAAAGGAAGGGGAGGGGATGCTGCTGTTCAGTGCCGCAGCACCGTGTCTACCAGCAGCATGCAGTAGACATAGGGTGACATTGAAAAAAGGCGAGAAACGATTTTTTTCCCTTTTCTTTCGGGGGGGGAAGGGTGTAAATTGATGACATACACCCTGAAACACCTGGGAAAATGTTTTTGACCCTTCAGGCATTTGGAGCTCAGTCAAGAATGCAAATGCTTTTCGGAGACTGCGGGGACTGTGGGATAGCTGGAGTCCTCAATACCCCCTCCCTCCCTCCCTCCCTCCCTGAGTGTCCATTTGATTCTTTGGCTTTCCATTACGCTTGTCACACAGCACTGTGCTAAGTCCCTGCTGTGGCCTCTGTCTATCATAGCCTGGAGATTTTTCCAAATGCTTTGTCATTTCGTCTTCTGTAACGGAGCTCTGATAGACCAGATTTGTCTCCCCATACAGCAATCAGATCCAGTTTCTCCTGTACGGTCCATGTTGGAGCTCTTTTTGGATTTGGGACTGCATCCACGCTGGGCAAATAGGAAATGAAATTCAAAAGTTCGTAGGGCTTTTCCTGTCTATCTGGCCAGTGCATCCGAGTTCAGATTGCTTTCCAGAGCGGTCACAATGATGCACTGTGGGATACCGCCCGGAGGCCAATACCGTCGATTTGCGGCCACACTAACCCTAATCCGACATGGCAATACCGATTTCAGCACTACTCCTCTCGTCGAGGAGGAGTACAGAAATCGGTTTAAAGAGCCCTTTATATTGATATAAAGGGCCTCGTTGTGTGGACGGGTGCAGGGTTAAATTGGTTTAACGCTGCCAAATTCAGTTTAAACACGTAGTGTAGACCAGGCCTCAGAGAGCAGCGGCTGTTTTCCCGGTGAAGTAACCTATAGCCCAGTGCTCCTGGATGCTATGAATTCCTGTTGAGTGAACACTCCTCTGCTGTGAGCACCACACACAGCACCAGGTGGAAAGAGAGTAAACCAGGTCTGCTCCCACTGACCCCTCAGGAACCAGTACATGGTGCCCATTCTCCCTGTGGTTAACCGCTTCTGTTGCCAGCTAATGTAGTTAGGCCTGCGTCAGTGCTGAAGATTTCAGGCCCAAACTAGAGCAGGGTGGAGAAAGGGATGTCCATTTTGTTGAAGATTTTGATATTTTGGTTTCATTCATTCAGTTTCACAATAAAAAAACAAAAATTGTCATTCTCCATGAAAATGAATAGAGCCCCAGCTCTGGGGCTGTCCACCTGGCAGGATGCCCCTCAGCTTCAGATCTGGGAAGCCCTAGGGTCCCCAACTACAAGACAGACTGCCTCGTGGGATGCCCCACAGCCGTTGATCCTGGAAACTCTGGGATCTTTTGAAGGGTTCTATAAAATAGAAAAATATACTTCCAAGAAGGGCATCCATGAAATAAATCACAATTTAATAAGATGTGTTGACTATTAGAAAGCATGCTTTCGCCATTGTCTGCTGTTGTGCTGGCAACCACTGACACACTGAATCAAAGGGATAATATGTTCCAAAACTTATTTTGCAATAATAGTTTGGGATTCAGTTGCTAGTTTTATTGTGCCAAGCGGCTCAACATGCACTTTTAATAACGTAATTTATTCCATTTGTTTACATAAATAACACACACAACCTTTCTAACAATTTAAGTAATGTTTCATGATGCAAAATAATGCCATATGTGTCCTTTCCAAAACCCCATTATTCAGTTTGTTCACTTGCCTCTTTCATGTTGACAATGCTTCTTTTCCTTTTAATATAATTTTAAAAGGGTTTCCAAGGCTGCTTAAAGTTGGGGGTCTTGGGATCCAGTTTTCCTTTTGGCATCATAGTTTTCATATCTTTCAACCATGTCACTGACAGCTCTTGATCCTGTTTTCCACTGAAAGGAACCCTGGGCTTGGCAATTAATACCAGACTTGTTAATGCAAATTAAGGTGCTGTTTTATCTTTATTTCATCAGTATTTAACAAACAGAATGTATATTCCAATGAGACGTCATTTTAGTCAGTGCAGTCACAGACCATAAATGCACAATATGATCTCAGAAGGTCAGAATTATTATTAATTATCATTATTTTATTATTATTTGCATTTCCATACCAGGGGACAAAATCATTCTTGGTGTAACTCCTTTGAATTCAGTGGAATTAGATCAGGGTGAATTTGGCCACAAGTGTCTTTACAATGACTGCACGATCTCACATTAAGATAGAAATACATAGTGCAGCAAGAGCCATACCAATGCACTGGCGACTTGGTCTTGCAGCCTCTCTTCATCTGAACAGTATCATGAAATTCAATGAGGCCAGGCTGTATGATCTTTATTTGAATGTTCTCACATGTTTTTAAGATGACCAATTAAAAGTGCATTTATTTCAATGTATAATCACTTAAATCCAGAGGCTTTTATGTTAGATGTGTGGAGCATATACATTTGCTTATATCTAGAGCTTCATATCCTCGAGTTTTATTTTAAAGCATTAGTAGCAAGTCACAGGGGGTGAAATTCATCCCTGTGCAGAAGGTCAGCCCAAGACCTATACACCACTTATTTCCTCAAAATAGGTGTAAATGAAACTTAGAGGATACTTGGCTGTACACAACCTCTCCAGAGGGGTACATTTAATCCATATTGTATATGCACATAATGCAGTTTTTAAATAGTTAGCTCTGAAAAAAATTAAGCACGAGGACCATGTTAAAATTGAAAATTTAAAAACAATTATTTTTTAGCTCAGATAACATTTCTAAATCTAATGTAGAAACTATATCATTTGGTCATGTTTGGATAACACAGAAATGATCAAATGAAATGTTACTACACTTTTCTGAAACTGTCACTTTTAGGGAGGACAAATAAAAGGAATTTCGGTACTAAAGAAAATGTTTACAGAAAGTCATAAATATCTGAATACAAGCTTACAATAAAAGTGCTATTTGTACCATACTGTCATTACTATAAGAGGGTAATTTTCTGGAGTGTATGCAGTTGTGTATCCAAAACATATGCTAGTTGGGTACACTGACTTGCACGCAGTTTCTTTTGAAAATGTGGCCCATTATTTTTAGTCAAAGATTGATATAAATTAATGGTTGGACAATCTTAAAATACATCACCAGCTTCCTTTCAAGACTCTTTTTTTAATTTGCTTTTAAATATGTATTTTCCTCTCTGTTTTCCAAGAGATGGATTTTAATAAAACTCTTAAGAGTATTCATTCCTGCGTTTTAAAATATCAGATCTGACCAACCTGATGTTCAGGTTGCCACTTCTGAGAGTTTTCTTTCTGGGACAAATTAATCCACTGAGAGACGGCCTTGTGTCATCAGGAATCATCATATTGCATCAGAACATTATCACTGCAAAACAATGTTCCCAAGTTGAGAATATTTTTGCAAGCTCTGGAAGGGTTTTCAAGTCTTGGGGAAATGGAATCACCCTGCTAAACATATGAGAAACAATCCTAGCCCTGGAAGGAGCTTCTGAAAAGCTCCAAAGTGACTTAGAATCCTAAGTTCCATTCTCAAAAGCAGCATAGGCTCTTAGAGCCTACATCTCATTAAAAATCAGTGGGACTTACACTCCTAAATCACTCAGCTGGTTTTGAAATTTTTTTCCCTAGTATAATTTGGAAGAAGTTTCTTCTGGATCACAGGCAGGGCCGGTGCAACCATTTAGGCAAACTAGGCGGCCGCCTAGGGTGCCTAGTGGTTGAGGGTGCCTAAAAGCCCGCTCAGGCAATGAGGTGGAGTGGAGGTGAGCTGGGGCAGGGGCGCACAGGAGAACTGCTCCCTGCCCCAGATCACCTCCACTCTGCCTCCTCGGCTGAGCACACAGCCCCCCGCTCTAAGTCTCCTCCAATCGGCGCCGCAAGCCTGGGAGGGGAGGAGAATTAGAGCAGCACTGGCGTGCTCAGCAGAGGAGGCAGAGCAGAGGTGAGCTGGGGAGGGCTCCCCAGGTGGGGTTAGCTTCCGTGGGGGGGGCTCCCCGGGCGGTGTTAGCTGCTGTGGAGGTGGGCGGAGTTAGCTTCCTTGGCGGGGGAGGCTCCCCAGGCCGGATTATATGCCGTGGAGGGGGGGCTTTCAAGGTAGGATAGCTGCTGTGAGGGGGAGCTCCCCGGGGGGGTTAGCTGCCACGGGGGGCTCCTCAGGTGGAAAGGATGGGTGGGCGTGATTAGCTGCCATGGTGGGCGGGGTTAGCTGGGAGAGTGGCGCAAGGTGGAAGTTTCGCCTAGGGTGCAAAACTTCCTTGCACTGGCCCTGATCACAGGGAATAGTAAAAACAAGAGTCAGACAAACTTCCAGGGGGGAAAGAACCTCAGAATTTAAGAATTTGATCTTATACTTAAAACAATATAAATTTGTGCCACATACAAAAAAGTCTATGGATGTTTTGTAATCCACAGTTAAAAGCATCCTCAAGTAAGTATCAATTTTCTTATGAATGGTGAAGCAGTTGTAGAATTTTGAGTATAAATAGGAGCACTTGTATTTGAACTCTTGTTCAGTATCATTCCAAACCAATTAACAGCTGCAATGAAAGTAAAGGAGTAAATGACCAACCCAGATTAACTCCTCTACATTAAATAAGCTCAGTAAATTTTGAGGGGTCATATTTTGATTTTAGTTGTACCAGTGTAACTCCATGGACATCAATGGAATGACTCCCTTTGTTTTTAAATCGAGGCACTCCGATACTATGTTACAGGGGGCCTGTAATGGGTTGTGCATTCCACACAGGCCCTGAACGGGTTGATGTGGGCCTGATAAGCCAATTATGATATCTAGCTGCCCCTGAAGGGAGAGCAAGGCTTAACTGAACATGAAGCCCAGCTGGGCAGGGGCAGGCTGGCTGGTATAAAGCCAGGAAGCTGTCAGTTCAAGGAGTCTACAGGGAGAGAGTCTGTAATGAGTCTCTGGGTGCAGAGAGGTGCAGAGGAGAAAACCCAAGAGAGAGAATAAGCTTTGGGATCGTAGCCCTGGAAGAAGGGTCAACCCCAGAGGAACAGTGGAGAAAAACAGCCTGAGGGCTGAGCAGGAAGAAGCCCAGGGAAACAGCAGCAAGCAGTAGAACTGAGCAAACAGTGGCTGCTTGTTATAGGGTCCCTGGGTTGGAACCCACTATAAAAGGCAGGCCTGGGTTCCCCTTTCAGCCACTGGGAAGTGGCACAGGATTGTGAGAAACACTGGTCTGGCAGGACTTTGTAGTCTGCCCTGCCTTCTGGCGTATCCTAGTGATTTGGGATGGGGGGGAAGACAACCTTGGGGGCAGGGGTGGCTCCAGGCTCCAGCATGCCAAGCACATGCTTGGGGCGGCAAGCCACGGGGGGTGGTCTGCCGGTCGCTGCAAGGGCGGCAGGCAGGCTGCCTTCGGCAGCTTGCCTGCGGAGGGTCCACTGGTCCCACGGCTTTGGCGGACCTTCCGCAGGCAAACCACCGAAGGCAGTCTGCCTGCCGTGCTTGGGGCGGCAAAATGCCTAGAGCCGCCCCTGCTTGCGGGGGAGCGAATGACAGAAGAGGGAGCCAGACCAGATGAGAGCTGATTCCCCAGACACAGCTACAAGGAGATGGCCCCAACTGTCAGTGAAGCCCGTGACAGGGTCATATTAGCATCTTAGATGGATAGCATTACACTGGGTAACTGAGATTAGAATTGGCCCTTGACACTTAGCATTTCATAGTGTGGTTGATTTTTACCAGGGTGCATGTTCCTTAAATGACAGTGCAGTTTTTATTTTAGTTTCACTGCACATCTGAGCACCACAGCATGTTTTTTAAATGCTGGTTCCAAGCACTGTAATTTAGAAGGGTAAAAAGATCCTGCTTTTTTCAGTTGTCTTAGATTCAATTTCATTATAGATTTTTTTAAAGATACTTATTAAAAAAGACTTCACTTCATCTAGTGCCATTTGCTTAAGAAGTCAGAGAAGGGGGAACAAAATGAGTCTTTCATCTGGGGAGAAGGAAATTGTGTTGTACAGGTTTAGTGAAGAAGCAGACTACTTAATGACCATTCCAATACTTGGTGCTGAAAGCCTCTATACTTACTTTTTCTACTCTCTGGTGTAACCAAGCAAACAGTTTAACTCTGCATCTCCTATCAGATGTACCCAGAGCTTCCTATGAAAATATTACATTCTAAGGCCTGGTCTACACTGGCGGGGGGTGGGGGTCGATGTAAGATACGCAACTTCAGCTACAGGAATAGCATAGCTGAAGTCGACGCATCTTATTTCAACTTACCTCCCGTCCTCACGGTTCGGGATCGACGGCCGCGGCTCCCCCGTCGACTCTGCTTCTGCCTCTCGCCTTGGTGGAGTTCCGGAGTCAACAGGAGTGCGTTCGGGGACTGATTTATCGTATCTAGACGAGACACGATAAATCGATCCCTGATAGATCGATCGCTACCCGCTGATCTGGCGGATAGTGTGGATGTACTCTAAAAGCTTGTTAAGAAATGGTATTCATGACAAAGGCTGCACAGATCTTCATTAACACTTTCCTAAACAAGGTTGCCATATATGTGGTCATCATGTTATTAAAATCAACTACTCCATATACTGATAGCCTGCTTCTTCAAATGTGGAAGGACATTTTCATTTAAACAATTTGTCTTTTTACTGCAAAATACTGTTTGTTTATGGCACCACAGAAAGTATGCATCATAATAATACTGATATTGATTGTGGTTTCCAATACCTGGTTTCCATAGATGCAAAAATATTTCTCTTGCCAGCTCATTTTCTGCTTTTGTTTGTTTTAGTCATGCTACAAAATGAATTCCCCACATTGCACTTTAACAACTTCACCTGCTCTGATCAAAGAAAGTCAGTCTAAAGTACCTCTGGCTACTGTGTAGCAAGTCCAGTTAAACATTGCTTAGATGGTTTGCTTCAACATTGAATAGGCACTTCTAAGGGTATGTCCATACTTACGGCCGGGTCGAAGGGTAGCGTTCGACTTCTCGGAGTTCGAACTATCGCATCTAATCTAGACGCGATAGTTCGAACTCCGAACGCGCTCCCGTCGACTCCGGAACTCCAGCGCCGCGGAGTCAACGGGGGAGCCGCGGACTTCGATCCCGCGGTGTCTGGACAGGTAAGAAGTTCGAACTAAGGTAGTTCGACTTCAGCTACGCTATTCGCGTAGCTGAAGTCGTGTACCTTGGTTTGACCCCCCACCCTAGTGTAGACCAGGCCTAAGTTGTTTCCCTGAATATTCTTTTCCATTTGGAGTAAAGTAGCTGGCCTGTTTCTGATCCTATTTTAAGCCTGAAGACAGCCTTCATTGAGTGTATCAGTTAAATTACATCATTCATCTATGATCTATCATTGGAAACTGAGTTTTTATAGAGGATTATAACAGGAATATAACAATGTCATTTAAAAGATAAGGGGCTGAGAGGTATTTCTTGCATGTAAGGAGCAAGATAACACTTAATTCAACATATAGGGTCCCTACCAAGGGGAGTTTTGAGAGAAAAGTAGACAAAGAATCTCTTTGCTTAGTAATAAGGGAGGAAAATTAAATTCCCTCAGACAGTGACTTTTGGCTTTGTGGTGAAGTAGGATTGGCACTAGAATGCTTTTATTTTACTTAACTAATCTCAAGCATTCCCAGTTAATTTGGGAAGGTTTATGGGTTTTATTTTGTTGTTTGGATTGAAACTATCACAGAAAAGCTCCTAGTCTGAAACTTTTAAAGATCAGGCACATTTTTACCCTTATGAGTTTTCAGTATAATGTTCCCCAAGGAGTTAAAACGGCTAAAGTACAAAACCAAAGACTTCCTGGATTGCAGAGATGGAAAAGAAAAATGCATGGGACTAGTTAAAGTTTTGCTCCTGAGTGGTTATTAAAGTAGACTGAAACAGGAAGGGGAGCTTTACTCTACCAGTAAAGAAGAAGAAGAACTGGAAGAAGAACTGTGGGGGTGCTAGCTTCTGCTTTAACCAGAGGAGCAGGAGCTGGTCTCCAATCTGTTTTCTCTTCTTTTAGCCCTGGTTCCTGAATTAGATGGAGAACAGTGAATCAAGTTGGTTTAATGCAGCTTTGCTTGGGAGGGAATAAAGGGGAAATGGTTCAAAAGCACCCAGGTGGAGAGGAAGAGTATTTCTGAAGCTGATGGTCCAGCACTGGAAGGACAGCTCTAATCTTTCTATTAAACAATTAATAATAACCTTATCTGCTGCTAAATTTGAAATGTTGCAGGGCCTGGTGGAATGTGCTGAGCATTTATCAGATTAGGCCACTGCAGTCTTGGAAATTGAGACAGCAGATAGCTGTAACCACACACAGTTAGACAGTTTCATCACCCTCAGGACTTCTTGGTCAACAGGCCTTGGTCCTCTTCCCTCTTCTGGAATTTCAGAGGGATGACAATGTAACTAATGAGTGTATTATTATTGTATGTTTGTCACTGCTTTGATTTGTCAGATTGTTTCCTTTTGTTTTGTGTTTTGAATAATCAGTAAAATATATGAAAACACAAAAAGAAAGAAGTGGGGAGTAGCTCTCGGAGAGGGCATAGTTGGCTGTACTACACAAGAATAATCACTTTGGAAGGGTGTCCAAAGCCATAATTTTCTGTTTTGCTTTTTTGCCTGAAACCATAATCTGATATTTATCAAATAAATGGAAGAAAATCCCATAGCTCAATTGTTTTGCTTCCTTCAATACACAGTGACCCCCTCTGTTCTCTCTACACAGAATAAAGTTGCTTAGCTTCTTTACAAGGGGCCGACAAAGCACAGCAGAAGGGTGTGATATGTAAAGCACTCTAATTGCACCACTGGCACACTCAAAAGGTAGCTTGTTCATGTTAACATACTCCTGTTTTGTTAATGCAAACTAGCTACATTATTTAGAGCATTGTAGCAGGGTCTACATGTGGGAGTTAGAGCATGTACACAAGCCCTTAAGATGCTTTGGGCCTGATTCTCCTCTCATGTCACTATATATTAGGAGTAACTCTGCTGAAGTCCAGAGGGATGATATTTGAGATGTGCAGTTGAGGAATCTCATGGAAAAGTTAAGCATACAGGTGAGTGTGCAAAATCCCTCTTCACTTGCAATAGGTGCTTAAATTATTTTTGTCAAAGCACTGTCTTTTGAAATTGAGTCCTTAATTTCCCCTTGTTTGTGCACTTTAAATGTCCTTTGAAAATTTAGCCTTCTGTTCAGTATCCTCCCTGCTCTGTTACAAATTGCTTAGTACCAAAGAGGTACTCAATACTCATACTTCACTGCTTTAAAAAATCATCTAGAGATTGTTGGAAATGTGTGAGCATATCCAGATCATCTTCAATCTCTACAAAGTTGGCCAAACAAATTCAAAACTAATAGCAACATTTGCCCAAGTACAGTAGAACCTCAGAGTTCTGAACACCAGTTACGAACTGACCAATCACACACCTCATTAGGAACCGGAAGTACACAGTCAAGCAGCAGCAAAGACAAAAAAACAAATACAGCACAGTACTGTATTAAATGTAAACGACTAAAAAAAAAAGGGAAAGTTTTTTAAAAAAGTTTTGACAAGGCTTGTTTCAGTTCAATTAGATGGTTAAAAGCAGCATTTTTCTTCTGCATAGTAAAGTTTCAAAGCTCCATTAGGTCAATGTTCAGTTGTAAACTTTTGAAAGAACAACCATAACATTTTGTTCAGAGTTATAAACAACCTGCACTCCTGAGGTGTTTGTAACTCTAAGGTTCGTCTGTAATTAACATTTTCCACTCAATGTCATGCAGTCCAGTGTGATCAAGTGTAAAAGGAATACTAAATAAACTGCTAATCCTAAAAATTTGGCAAGAACATTCTGAGACTACCTGCCTTACTGTGGTCTTTTAGCACGTAGCAGATATTAATTAGCACATCCAGTAGCAGATAAACTAAGCCAAGTGAAACCAAAAACAGCAAGACAAAATAAAAAAAACCCAAACTAAAACCTTAGGTAAGCAAGGTCATTTTCATTACAACATCACACACCCAAGTTTATCAGAGGGAATGCAAAATAAACTTTTTTGTCATGATGTTCACAAAAGTATTCTGAAATTACTGGCTTTGCTAATGCTTTCAGTGACTAATACTTTGCACTTTCATCACAACTTTCATCTGAGAATCTTCCAGCACTTTGCAAACATTAAGGGATAGGCACAATTTATGTCTGCATAGGAGCAAAAGTGACCAGAGGAGCAGTTCTAAATGACATTGAACTAAAACATTGGTGCTAGCCATTTCAGAGTAGCTGTAAAGAGTAGAACAAAGGAAGCCATCAGCGATGAACAACAAGTTTTTTGGTCCTACAAAAGCAAGGATCTATGCTATATATTCTTGAGTGTCATCTACTGTCATCTTATCTTTCAACTATTTATATATATATAGAGAGAGAGAGAGAGAGAGAGAGCACTCTTGTAACATCTCTCTCCCTATAAAGGAAATCAAGTAATTAAAATTAACTATATAGTCTTAAAAATAGCTAGGTAACTTTACTGTGCTTCCACATATGTGATTTTATTTTGCTTCTTTTCCTTGTCTCATGAGGGCAAGCATCAAGACTTCTGTGCTGCAGGGTTTTCTGGCATCACCACTGCCAACTCCTGACGGTCACAGGAGGGTCACTGGTCACTGCCAGTCTCCCCTGCACCTCATCCAGGTTAAGGAATCCACTTGAGTCATTCCCTGATGGCAACGATTACTTGGTTGTTAGGGAATAATGGTTGTGGCAATACAATTAACCTTTTATGGACATGACAACGTGCATTGTCCAAGGAGGCACACTAATGTGCTATTGTAGAATTTTAGCCTGGAGTTGCTTTCCAGAAGTTTGGGGGATTTAACTTGCACAATTTTGCAGTAAGCATTAAATGTTATGTTGCAAGTAGACCCACTGTCAGCAGAAGATCTGAATATCTGAACTAGTGCTGTTTGAAGTTGTTGCTGTACAAGCCACTTTTTTCTTTGTTCTTCACAACCCAAATGCAACAGGTAGAGGTGAAACAAAATCATCTGAGGACATATAATTGTTACTTTCCCTCCTGCCCCCTCCACTTAGACTGTATTGTAGGACTGTTTCTGTCACTGTTTGCAGACTTTTGCACAATGATTTTTTTTTGCAATAAGCATAACATGGCACCATATGATAGACATTGATCTCTTTCATGTTCTCTCACAACACATGCATTAAATTTAACATCTTTGTGGTGGGGGAAATACCAAAGAAACCCATCACAGTAGCATTTAACTTCAAAAAGTCTAATAACACAAAAATGAGGAGGTTAGTTAAACAGAAACAGTCACAAGAGTCTAATACCTGCAAGCTGCATGTAAATTTTATTAAAATACCAAAGCAGAGGCTCAAACAATATGGAAACCCCAAATAAATAACAAAAGTAAGAGGACCAAAAAAAGCCACCCTGGTTAAACAACAGAGTACAAGAGGCATTTAGAGACAAAAAGATATCTTTTAAAAATTGGAAGTCAAATCCTACTGAAGAAAATAAAAAGGAGCATAAACTTGGCAAGTCAAGAGTAAAAGTATAATTAGGCCAAAAAAGAATGTGAAGAGCAACTAGCAAAAGATACACACACTAACAGCAAAAAACTTTAAGTACATCAGAAACAGGAAGCCTGCCAAACAGTCAGTGAGGCCACTGGATGACTGAGGTGTTAAAGGAGCACTCAGAGAAGAAAAGGCCATTGCAGAGAAGCCAAATGAATTCTTTACATTGGTCTTACCTGCAGAGGATGTAAGAGAGATTCTTACACCTGAGCCATTCTTTTTAGGTGACAAATCTGAGGAACTGTCCCAGACTGAGGTGTCAATAGAGGAGGTTTTGGAACAAATTGATAAATTAAACAGTAATAAGTCACCAAAGCCAGATCATATTCACCCAAGAGGCATCCCAAGTTTGGGAAACACTGTGATAGGGAACAGTCACAAAATGGCTTTTGTAATCATGCTTCATCAATCTATCATCAATTTATTAGAATTCTTTTAGGGGGTCAACAAATATGTGGAGAGGGGTGATCCAGTTGATATAGTGCATCTGGTCTTTCAGAAAGCCTTTGACAAGGTCCAACACCAAAGGCAAAAACCAAAGTGGGCAGACATGCGATAAGAAAGAAGGTCCTCTCATGGATCAGTAACTGGTTAAAAGACAGGAAACAAAAGTCGGAATAACTGGTCAATTTTCACAGTAGAGAGAAGTAAATAGCGGGGTCCCTCAGAGATCTGTACTAGGATCATTGCTGTTCAACATATTCATAAATTATCTGGGGGAAAGGGGTAAACAGTGAGGTGGTGAAGTTTGCAGACAGTACAAAATTACTCAAGATAAGTCCAAAGCTGATTGTGAAGAGTTACAAAGGGATCGCACAAAACTGGTGACTGGGCAACAGAATGGCAGATGAAATTCAATGTTGATAAATGCAAATAATGCACATTGGAAAACATCCCATCTCTGTATACAAAATGATGGGGTTTAAATTAGCTGTTATCACTGAAGAAGGAGATCGTGGATAGATAAGACGACAGAAAATACTATAATGCCACTATATAAGTCCACCTTGAATACACCTTGAATACGGTGTGCAGTTCTGGTCACCCCATCTCAAAAAAGATACATTAGAATTGGAAAAAATACAGAGGATGACAACAAAAATGATTAGGGGCATGGCACAGCTTCCATATGAAGAGATTAAAAAGACGGGGACTGTTCATCTTAGAAAAGAGATGACTAAGGAGATATGACAGAAGTCTATAAAATCATGACTGTATGGAGTAAGTGAATATGTGAAGGGGTAAATAACACATTGTTCTGTTCATTCCCTCTGAGGAACTTGGCACTGAACACAGTCAGAAGACAGGATACTGGGTTAGGTGGACCATTGGTCTGACCCAGTATGGCCATTCTTATGTTATGTATTGCTTGTCTTTCTTTGCAGATGGCTACTCTGTTTCTTGATTTATTCTGTATGTTTGCATATCTTCCACTATTTCTAATACTTTCAGTTTTTGTAGCTGTTTCTTTGCTTGTTTTGCTGCTGCAGCAAATAGCAGCATTACAATTAAGATCACTCTGGCTTCATTATCTTTGGTGCCTAAAACAACATGATCTCTAATAAGATTGTCTGTAAGTGTACCAAATGTGCATGATATGTCTAACTGGCATGACCTTGTTGCATATTAGTGTATAGCTTCTATTTCACTTTGATTATATACATTGAAAATATACCTCTGATATTCAGGGGCGGCTCCAGGCACCAGCACGCCAAGCGCATGCCTGGGGCGGCAAGCCACGGGGGGCGCTCTGCCGGTCGCTGTGAGGGCGGCAGGCAGGTTGCCTTTGGCGGCATGCCTGCAGAGGGTCCACTGGTCCCGCGGCTTCGGTGGACCTCCTGCAGGCGTGCCGCCGAATCCGCGGGACCGGAGACCTCCCGCAGGCAAGCCGCCGAAGGCAGCCTGCCTGCGGTGCTTGGGGCGGCAAAATACCTAGAGTCGCCCCTGCTGATATTGCATTGCTTTTAAGCACAAAGAATTTTTCTAAAGCATTTCAGATTACTTACACTTTTGCCTTTCTTCATCTCCTGGCTGTTAAGTGCTGACAGACTAGGAAGAAATCCTTACCCACTGCTTTATTCAGTGCATTATTCTTACAGCTACTTCCTACTTTATCCAGGAGTTCCTGAAGAAGTTCCAGTTTTCAGATATTTCCATGCATTTGCATCACAGCAGGGAGCAGGATGTTGATCACAGTCATTCCCAACATGATTCAGTGTCTCTAATAAGCTACAACAGAGAATGAAAAGAGTAAAATTAATAGATATTAAGGCTAGAAAAGGACCATTACATTATCTAGTCTGACTTCCTATATTACAGAATTTCTATATATAGAATTTCATTCAGTTGCTCCTGTATTGAGCTCAATACCTTTTCTGACTACACCAAATGTGACCAAGGAACTTCTTGATACCAACTGGCAGATGGCACAATTGGTGAATAGGGTTTTACAGGAAGACCCTAGGTCAGTTATATTTGTAACAATTCACTGAAAGGTGGCATGGGAGGTCTCCACTGAAAACCAGTAACAAACTTGTCATCATAACATTGCAAAATGTATGTAAGGATAATATTTAAGGAAGTATGTGCCTATACTGGAAATTATGTGCTTAAGTTCTGTGAGTAAAAGCAGGTCACTAGGAGTTGACAAACATGCTTCTTTCAGACAGGCAGGAGACACTTATCTGTCTGGTTATATGAAAATTGTATATCGGTTACTTCACAATGGATACCTATTTCATACTATGCCACCAGCTAATCAAGATTAAGAAATTAACAAGAGATCGTAAAATCTATGGGAATGAATACAAATAGGAGTGTTTCTAGTTTACGAATAAAGATGAAGATACATTTGGGATTGCAAAGGGACACCCTATCAAGTTAGCTGTCAGTGGGCTTGCTTCACGAACAGAAGATCACAGCCAAGCCAGGCTGTAATACACTGCAAGGATTGAGGGTGAATTTTTGCTCTTATGACATTATTATGTCATATTAAGTAAGTTTAGGCTCCAGTGTGTGTTATGATTTTATTTTATATGTAACCCTTTGTTTGCAATATTCTGCTTGCTCTCATTTGAATCTCTGTTCTTTGTTAAATCAATTTATACTTTTTTTCTATAAATAAATCTAACTGCTGTGTGTTAAGCAGAGCTGGGATCTGAGATAACTGTGAAGCTGGGATGTACTGGTCCTTTGGGAAGAGTGGATCTGGGAATTCTGTGAGGGTCCAGTGGATCAGGGAGTGGGGATTACACTTGGAGGACTCAAGGGTTGGAATATGCCTGTCAATAACCTGTAAAAAGAGAGAGGGGCATGCAGAGACCTGGAAGGCATTACTTGCATTGCCAGAGGCTAAAGGTGCTGGGGAACAGACCCTCGGCAAGCACTGACAAGGTTTCCTCACCCTAAGGGCAGGTGGTAGTGAGGCGCCTCACAGCCTTGGGTACCCCCAGGAATCATCACAGCATATTTTCCAGAAGGGTGTCCAGTCTTGATTTGAAGACCTCAAGAAATGAAGAATCCATCACTTCCCTTGGTAGGTTGTTCCAGTGGTTAATCACTCACTGTTAAAATGTGTGCCTTGTTTCTGATTTGAATTTGTCTGGCTTTAACCCTTTGCTAGATTGAGTAGCATTTTAATATGCAATATGTTCTCCAGTGAAAGAACTTATATACCATAATTAAGTCACCTCTTGATTTTCCTTTTGATAAGTTCATCAGTGAAGCTCATCAAGTCTTTCTATCGATATTTTTTTTTACAAATGCCTTTCTTCTGATACCATGTTAGGGTTTATGTAAGCTGCACAGAGAAAACCATTTTTAGTGCACAACAACAAGTTTTGTTTATCCTACAAAACCCAGAAACTATGCTACGTATTCTTGAGTACCATCTACTGGCACTGCAGCTATTAACTAACTATATATGTTCAGACAGAAAACACTTTTGTAGCAGTAGCAATTTCTTTATCTACATTAGAACTTTCACTCCACCAGTTGTAGCAATGGTGGGGAATCTGTGTTGAAAAACCCTAGAGTAGACAGGGTTTAAGAGAATACTGAACATAAATGCTTCCCCTGATCCCTGCTTCTCCTGATGAGGGTTTCTGATCTTGTTCTGCCATCAGAGGGTGTTGGGTGATATGAAAGGCTGCCACAGGCAGAGAGTAAACATTAAAAGAACAACAGTAGAGATAAATATAAAAGTTTTGAGGTTTTAATATGCCATATTTGATAGATGCTGTATTTGGGGCAATTTTTGGTTTCTCTTTGGATTACATCTTTACTAACTGAGATCTGCCCAAGAAGTCAATCACATTTCTCTTCAGGGGACTGAGAATGCCAAAAATAACTCATTACTTATATAAGGCAGTCCTGGAGACATCTAATGAAGTGGTTAAAGTATCGAGCCTCCACTGCAGATAATCCTATCCTAGAGTGCAATCTCAAATGAGGACAGTACCAACGCCAGGGACAGTGTATGACAAAAAATATTATCCAGCTAAGGATCTCCTCATTATGCATTGTGTCCTATGTTAATGAGATCTTCTTAATTCAAAGCACTGAGCATTCAGTAGTGATGAATGTAACTGTCATTTTCTTTTTCCTAGTTAATAAATCTTTCGTTAGTTTATTACAGGATTGGCTACAAGTGTTGTCTTTGGTTTGAGATCTGAAGTGCAACTGACTTGGGGTAAGTGACTAGTCATTTGGGACTGGGAGTAACCTGAATATTGATGTGATTTTTGGTGTAAGTGACCATCTATCACAAGACCAGTTTGCCTCAAGACCAGATAGGCTGGGATGCCCACAGGGACTGTCGGAGACTCCATGGTAAAGTGCACTCCATAGTGCTTTAGGAGTTCACACCCGTTACTGGGTTGGTGAAATCTAATTAGAGAACATACCACCGGTTTGGGGTGTCTGCCCTGCTTCTTGACAGTTGCCCTGAGGTTGGCACTCAAGGTCATGAGCCACTCCACACAGCATGAAAGTGATGTTGGCTGGCATCCTGTTATTATTGATAATGTGAATGTACATGCATTTAGTTTTCACCACTTTCAGGAATAGTCCATATTCCTCACTGACAGTTTTTACAGAAATAGCATTATATCATCAGTATATCTGAGGTCAGTTAAAAAGTGTTTGCCAATGGAAATCCCAGCTCCTTCCACTTTATCCAACTGTCCAGGCTTGTCTCATAATAAATTCTGCATACATGTTGAAAAGACTTGGGCACAGAATGCACCATTGTCTCTCACCCTGCCCGATGGAAAACCACTTGCTGGCCCCTGCTGCTGTTTGCACCGCGGTCTCTTGTTGACAGTACAGAGTTGTGATGAGTTCAATGAATGCTTTGGAATCTCCTCATCTGCCAGGATCTTACAGAAGCAGTGATGTCGGACAGTACCAAATGCTTTGGAGTCATCAATTCATAGCCAAATACATGACAGTAACTCTGAACTGTCTTGATCACTGAACATCTGTGACTTGAAGGGTGTTTCTGGTCCATGAGCACCCTGGTGGGGTAGCCGTAGGGCTGGACACAGTAGCTCTGGAAGGCTTCTGTGGTTGCTCTGGCAACCAGGAATTTGGGGCATTGATTCACAATGGTCAAGATGTAGGATGCACTGCTTTGGCTTGCGTTCATCCCTAAGTGGTCCAGTACTACCAACTCCGAGGGCATGCTGGTCTCCATCGTCTGGAGAGGGGCCCTGTCTCCCACCTGGAGTTCCTTCTGCTGGCACAGACTGGGTGGTCATCATGCCAATCCTGAATGACTCAGGCCATCCCCACCTAGTAAAACCTCATGTGAACATTCATCTCAGTCTTCTTGGGGACAGAGTGGCCCAAAGCATCACGATAGGCTTTGGAGAACCATATCAGCTGCCATGTGGGGCAGCACCATCTGGGTGATTTCTTCATTTGTCCTGGAGTCTGCTTGCTCTCTCTCTCTCTCTCTCAGGGGATGATGTGGGTCTCCGTGCCAGCTGGCAAGCTTCAGTACACCTCCAGCCAAGCCCCAAATATGAAGTACGGGTAACCCAATCCCAGAATAGGTGGCTGTCTAGCCCTGTCTCTCAGGTGTTTGCAACCCCACTCCCTCCACAACCTCCTCCTTAAAGTTCTCAAACTCCATATTGGGGTATTGGACCTGGAGGGAGCGTAAAGGCTGCTAAGCAACAGCATTACAAGTGCCTTCTGTCAATTGTTGTGTCAGGTCATGTTCTAGGTCCTAGGCCAGGGAAGGCCTCATCTTTTTGATGGAATGAAGGATCACTTGGAGGCTATTGCTGAAGTGCCTGAGTGGCTTGGTAGGTTTCTGAGCCTGAGCACAGAACACCTTCATCTGTTCATGGGACTTGGATCGCTACCCCTTCCTGCTTCTCCACATGGGCACCTTGAATGCCCTTGAGTGGATGACCTTGAGTGGATCACTGCAGACTACGTGGCTCTGGGAAGAAGGATAAAGGAGTTTGAGGTGCAAGTAGTGTTCTCGTCCATCCTCCCTGTGCAGGGAAGAGGCCTGGGTAGAGACTGTCGAATTGTGGAAGTCAACGAATGGCTACGCAGGTGGTGGTGGAGAGAAGGCTTTAGATTCTTTGACCATGAGATGGTATTTCAAGAAGGAGGAGTGCTAGGCAGAGACGGGCTCCACCTAACGAAGAGAGGGAAGAGCATCTTCGCAAGCAGGCTGGCTAACCTGGTGAGGAGGGCTTTAAACTAGGTTCACCAGGGGAAGGAGACCAAAGCCCTGAAGTAAGTGGAGAAATGGAATACCGGGAGGAAGCACGAGCAGGAGAGTGCAAGAGGGGAGGACTCCTGTCTCGGACTGAGAAAGGGGGATAATCAGCAAGTTATCTTAAGTGCCTATACACAAATGCAAGAAGCCTGGGAAACAAGCAGGGAGAACTGGAAATCCTGCCACAGTCAAGGAACTATGATGTGATTGGAATAACAGAGACTTGGTGGGATAACTCACATGACTGGAGTACTGTCATTGATGGATATAAACTGTTCAGGAAGGACAAGCAGGGCAGAAAAGGTGGGGGAGTTGCATTGTATGTAAGAGAGGAGTATAACTGCTCAGAGCTCTGGTATGAAACTGCAGAAAAATCTGAGAGTCTCTGGATTAAGTTTAGAAGTGTGAGCAACAAGAGTGATGTCGTGGTGGGAGTCTGCTGTAGACCACCAGACCAGGGGGATGAGGTGGACGAGGCTTTCTTCCGGCAACTAACAGAAGTTACTATATCGCAGGCCCTGGAAGACTTTAATCACCCTGATATCTGCTGAAAGAGCAGTACAGCGGTGCACAGACAATCCAGGAAATTTTTGGAAAGTGTACGGGACAATTTGCTGGTGCAAGCGCTGGAGGAACCAACTAGGGGCAGAGCTCTTCTAGACCTGCTGCTCACAAACTTGGAAGCATTAATAGGGGAAGCAAAAGTGGATGGGAACCTGGGAGGCAGTGACCATAAGATGGTCGAGTTCAGGATCCTGACACAAGGAAGAAAGGAGAGCAGCAGAATACAGATCCTGGACTTCAGAAAAGAAGACTTTGACTCCCTCAGGGAACTGATGGGCAGGATCCCCTGGGAGAATAACATGAGGGGGAAAGGAGTCCAGGAGAGCTGGCTGTTTTTTAAAGAATCCTTATTGAGGTTGCAGGAAAAAAAATCCCAATTTGTAGAAAGAATAGTAAATATGGCAGGTGACCAGCTTGGCTTAACAGTGAAATCCTTGCTGATCTTAAACACAAAAAAGAAGCTTACAAGAAGTGAAAGATTGGACAAATGACCAGGGAGGAGTATAAAAATATTGCTTAGGCGTGCAGGAGTGAAATCAGGAAGGCCAAATCACACTTGGAGTTGCAGCTAGCAAGAGATGTTAAGAGTAACAAGAAGAGTTTCTTCAGGTATGTTAGCAACAAGAAGAAAGTCAAGGAAAGTGTGGGCCCCTTCCTGAATGAGGGAGGCAACCTAGTGACAGAGGATGTGGAAAAAGCTAATGTACTCAGTGCTTTTTTTGCCTCTGTTTTCACAAACAAGGTCAGCTCCCAGACTGCTGCACTGGGCAGCACAGCATGGGGAAGAGGTGACCAGCCCTCTGTGGAGAAAGAAGTGGTTCAGGAATATTTAGAAAAACTGGACAAGCACAAGTCCATGGGGCCGGATGCGCTGCATCCGAGGGTGCTAAAGGAGTTGGGGGATGTGATTGCAGAGCCATTGGCCATTATCTTTGAAAACTCATGGCGATCGGAGGAGGTCCTGGATGACTGGAAAAAGGCTAATGTAGTCCCCATCTTTAAAAAAGGGAAGGAGGAGGATCCGGGGAACTACAGGCCAGTCAGCCTCACCTGGAATCAATTCTGAAGCACGTAGAGGAGAAGAAAGTGATCAGGAACTGTCAATACGGATTCACCAAGGGCAAGTCATGCCTGACCAACCTGATTGCCTTCTATGATGAAACGGCTGGCTCTGTGGATATGGGGAAGTGGTGGATGTGATATACCTTGACTTTAGCAAAGCTTTTGATACAGTCTCCCACAGTATTCTTGCTAGCAAGTTAAAGAGGTATGGATTGGATGAATGGACTATAAGGTGGATAGAAAGCTGGCTAGATCATCGGGCTCAATGGGTAGTGATCAATGGCTCGATGTCTAGTTGGCAGCCAATATAAGCATAGTTCCCCAGGGGTCGGTCCTGGGGCCCGTTTTGTTCAACATCTTCATTAATGATCTGGATGATGGGATGGATTTTACCTCAGCAAGTTTGCGGATGACACTAAGCTGGGGGGAGAGATAGATACGCTGGAGGGTAGGGATAGGGTCCAGAGCAACTTAGACAAATTGGAGGATTGGGCCAAAAGAAATCTAATGAGGTTCAACAAGGATAAGTGCAGAGTCCTGCACTTAGGACGGAAGAATCCCATGCACTGCTATGGGCTGGGAACCAACTGGCTAAGTGGCAGTTCTGCAGAAAAGGACCTGGGGATTACAGTGGATGAGAAGCTGTATATAAGTCAACAGTGTGCCCTTGTTGCCAAGAAGGCTAATGGTATATTGGGGTGCGTTAGTAGGAGCATTGCCAGCAGATGGAGGAAAATGATTATTTCCCTCTATTTGGCACTGGTGAGGCCTCATCTGGAGTATTGCATCCAGTTTTGGGCCCCTCACTACAGAAAGGATGTGGACAAATTGGAGAGAGTCCAGCAGAGGGCAACAAAAATGATTAGGGGGCTGGAGTACATGACTTATGAGTAGAGGCTGAGGGAACTGGGATTGTTTAATTTGCAGAAGAGAAGAGTGAGGGGGGATTTGATAGCAGCCTTCAACTACCTGAAGGGGGGGGGGGTTCCAAAGAGGATGGAGCTAGGCTGTTCTTAGTGGTGGCAGATGACAGAACAAGAAGCAATGGTCTCAAGTTGCAGTGGGGAGGTCTAGGTTGGATATTAGGAAAAACCATTTCAGTAGCAGGGTGGTGAAGCACTGGAATGGGTTACCTAGGGAGGTGATGGAATCTCCATCTGTAGAGGTTTTTAAGGCTCGGCTTGACAAAGCCCTGGCTGGGATGATTTAGTTGGGGTTGTTCCTGCTTTGAGTAGGGGGTTGGACTAGATGACCTCCTGAGGTCTCTTCCAACCTTATATTAAAAAGTGACAAAATGGAAAAGAGGAAAGAAAGGGAGGGGAAAATGAAAATTAAAACAAATCTATTTTTGGTGTCTGAATTTTTAATTTAAAGATGGAAAAATAAAAGCTCTACAAATTTCAGTGACCAAATTTTGTTTCTGAAAAAGGCCATTTTTTGCTGACAATGAATGAAAAATTTCAACCAGCTTGAATTAAAATGTATAAAGTATATAAATCAGGGGTTCTCAAACTGGGTGTTGGGTCTCCTCAAGGGGTCACAAGGTTATTATATGGGGGATCCCAAGCTGTCAGCCTCCACCCCAAACCCCGCTTTGCCTCCTGCATTTATAATGGTGTTAAATATATTAAAAAGTGTTTTTAATGTATAAACTCAGAGGCTTGCTATTTGAAAGGGGTCACCAGTACAAAAGTTTGAGAACCACTGATATAAATCAATTAGTGATAACGTAATATTAATTATAAAAAGTAACCGAAGGTAGCCACTTTTTAATTTTTGAACTTTTATTTTTACTGTGAGAGTTTTAGATTAAACCTTTAAGATCAAGGTCCTGTTCCTCTACATGGACATAACTGTTTGTAAGAGGAAGGATTTGCTCCAATACGTTTGGTTCAAGAGGATTGTGCTGGATTGCAAATTTCTTCCTCTCTCTCCCCTACCCCCCATTCTCCCTCTATCTTAGTTTACACAAATAGGTTCATTATTAGTGGGTGGTTACTGTTTCACTATACTAATTACACAGCAGAAAATTATTCCAGACTAGATAGAAAAAAAATGTGCACGCCTCTGAGACGATGCCTTCAAATGGTGCATCATATTTGCCTGAGTTGTATTGTGTGTGTCAAATGTAGGTTGTAAGCTCTTTGGGGACGAGGATGTCCTCATTTTGGTGTCTTGTGCAGTGCCCAGAGCATTGTTGGCGCTTACTAGTGAGAACAGTCTGTACAGGGCCAAGCACACGGATGTGGCTCAGCAAATACAAATTAATTTCTTGTGGTATAGCAAATAGAGCATAGGTTCTCCTGAGAGAGGTGGCGGGTGGGTGTGAGTGGGGAGCAGCTATGGGGACAGACGGGCATACCGGCCAAAAGCAGGAATGAATTATGTATATTGTGGTCATGCCTAGAGGCCTCACCCAGGTTAAGGGCCAGGGCCTAGGTATACGTTTATACTATGGAAGGTCCCTGCCCACATAGGCGGCAGGTTATATGGGCTCAAGGTGCCCGAGCACCAGGAATATTCAGGGCTGGGGGCTGTGCTCCAGCAATATTTGGAGCTGGGTCTCTCCTCCAGCCCTGCCTCGATCGAGCCCCCCGCCCCGCCGCGTCCCTGCCTGAGAGAAAGCGGCGGGTGCCTCTCCCATGCCTGCTTGTGCTGCCGGTGTAGCACATTCCTATGCGGAGTGGCTCCCAGCAGCACTGCTGTCTGCTGCCCTAGGATCCTAGTGCCCCCCATCTCCTAATGGCAGGGCACGCTGCCCTTACCCTGCCCTTCCGCCCTAGCCCTGAGCCTCTCCAACACCCCAAATCCTCATCCCCAGCCAGAGCCTCATCGCCCCGCACCCTAATCCTCATCCCCAGCCAGAGCCCTCATCGCCCCGCACCCTAATCCTCTGCCCCAGCCCTGAGCCCCCCCGCATCATGCATCCCTCATCCCCACAGCCCTCACCCCTGCACTCCCTCCTAACCCCAAACTCCCTCCCTGAGGGTTCACCCCCTCCCCCTTCCCACACACCCCTTCCCACCCCCAAACTTCCTCCCAGAGCCTGCACCCCTCACCCCCTCCTACGCCCCCACCCCCAGCCCAGAGCCTGCACCCCTCACCCCTCCTGCACCCTAATCCCCAGCCCAGGACTTGCACCCCAGACCCCCTCTCCCAGAGCCTTAGGCAGGTGGGGGCAGAGTTTGGGGGCGTGGAGTTGGGCGGGGGCGGGTTCTGGGCACCATCAACATTTCTACAAACTTGCCACCCCTGCCTGCCCAGCCTTGCTCACATGCAGCAGGGATTGAATGGAGCCCCGCACGCAGGGCAGGGGTGCGGAGGGGGCCCATCCCCGGGGTATCTGACCTGGGCTATGGAGATCATTTGAGCGGGAAGCTGGAAGGCAGCGACGCAGTTGTGTGGGAGCCCCTCGGGGGGGGGCTCGGGCTGGCCGGCTCAGAGCGCGGCGGTGCGGGGCACGGGGGAGGGGTTAGCGGCGGTCCGCACCCAGGGCTCTGCTGGGCGGAGGAGCGGGGGGCGGGGGCCGGCCGGGCTCTGCGGGGCGGGGAGAAAGACTCTCCCCGCGCCCGCCGCCGGGCCAGCAACGCGGCCCCTCTGTCCCGCCGCCATGGCTGCGCGCTGGGAGCGCCTCTTCGACTCCGTGGGACACTTCGGCAGGTAGCGGGACGGGACCCCAGCGCCGGGCAGGGCAGCGCGGGGCGGGTGTTTTCCCAGGGAAACTGAGTCATCCCGAGCCCGCTCCCGGGCAGCGGGGGAGCTCCTGGGAAGCAGCGGCTGCCGGACCCACGGCCGAGGAGGAGCGTGGCGGGTCCCTGCCCTGCTGACCCCCCGGGGGCTGCCACGCTTCAAAATACCGAGTCAAACCTACCTCGTACCCGCCCGGGGGGCTGCGAGACCCCGCTGCCGCTTGCCGGGGCGCACCTGCACTCTGCAGGCAAAGGGCGGGCTTGCGGCGTCGTGCATTGGTGGCAGGCAGGTGTTTCCCACGGACGTGTCTAGGGCTCCCGGGGGGAAATGTGCTGTGCTGAGTCCCACCTCACAAAAACAGATTATCTGCATCTGGCCCGTAGTCCCAGCTACAGCCCAGCAGCGAGGGTCTCTTCTCAGCGTGAGCTAAGAAGCGCTTCCAAGTACGTGCGGGTTTTGTTGTTTCTGCTGCTAGTGAGAGCAGAAGTTCTGGCATGTGGCTCAGCTCTCGAAGTGCCCCTAGTACCTCCTGGTGAAAGCAGTTACTAGCGCCTTACAGACAGTTTTCTAAACAACTCTCTTCACAGCGCTTCTCGCACATAATGAGGGAAGAATTTAATAATGAGGCAGCCTGCCAACTAGTCTTGCTCCGACTCAAGTCAATGGCTATATTTCTTTTGGCGGTTGATAAGAGTTACATTAGGTCAGGTTAGGACCTCACAGGATAAGCCCCAAATTACAAAAACTTAATAATATGTATTCAGCCTGAGCTATACACATTTTCTAAAGGTTACAGCTGGAGAAACAAATAAAGTCCTGGCCTATTATGGGTGTATTACCCTCCTCCCCTCCCAGTATATGTAAGTAACCTTTATTATTATTTTTAGGATTGACATCATTGCCTAACAAGAATTGTTTTAACCCCAAATGATCTCCTGCATCTATTATGAAATGGCTGCTTTAATGGTGTGTTTAATTCATGCATAATAATACAGCTGAGAATCCTTGTTAGCAAATCAAATATCCTCCTCTGTCAACCTATTTTTATAAGCTCATATAAATCATGTTGTGCTATATATGGTTTAAATAGTTTTTGCACAGTTAGATTCTGAGCAATCCGAACATGACTGATAGTATTTTGGAACTGGTTTGGTTATTTTAAACTCCAGCTCATACAGTACAGAATGGCCAGCTGTTAATTTAAAAAAAATCACTTTTAGTTAAAACCATTAAATTTGCACAGTTAATACTAATCCCTTTTTTATCAGGCTCCCTTTCAAAATCTACTTTGGTGCCTACAGCCATTCAAATATTGATTCTGTCTTGTGCATACAAATTGTTGATTTAAAAATAAATGAAAATAATTTCAAGCTGGCGTTCAGCATTTCATTTAAAATATTCCAGCAGTTTCTCAATATTTCAAGTCTTTTATTTCCCTCCTGCCCTTCCCCATTTGTTCAACTCATCCCAGTTTTTGTAAAAGTACATTAATCCAAAGTTTTGCTATCACTGAAAAGTCAGATCACGGCCTTGTCCAAAGCCATTTCAAAACAAAATATGTCATTAAGGTTGTAAAAAGATAATTTGTAATACCAATATTAGAAAATTGCAATAATTAAAATAAAACAAATGTTTAAAAAGAAACACAGAGCTAATGTTAAAAAAATTACCTCCTCTCTGCTGCATATATGAATTATAGCAGTATGGTCTGCTGTTATCAAGAAAAGGACTGTGTCCATTCATGTTTGAGTTGGGCCTAGCACAATGGTGCTGTGATCCTGATTGGGGCCTTCTGACACTAACTACAATAAAAAAATAATAATAACGTGGATTCTCCCCTTCTGATGTCTATCAGAAACCAATATTGTGAAGGTGAGTACGTTATTGCTGGGGGGATGGGAGTGAAGGTGGGGGAGGTTGTCTGGGGCTCATAAATTCAGGAAAGTTGTTCTCTGGCCTGTATTTGGAGTGTGAAGTCTCTGACCATTATTGGGAAGATAAATGGAGAAGAGTATGGTGTCTGGCCCATCACAGAATGGTGAATTGAGCCATGGTTTAGTCTGGAATAAATATAGAGAGTAATATATGAGCTACCCATACCAAGAGGATGGATGAGGGTCAGGATTCCAGTCCCTGATCTGAACCACTAGTGCAGAGGTGGCCAAACTGTGGCCCGTGGGACCCTCCTGCCCGGCCCCTGAGCTCCTGGCCCGGGAGGCTAGCCCCCGGCCCCTCCCCTGCTGTTCCCCCTCCCCTGCAGCCTCAGCGTGCCGCACCGCCGGCGCAAATGCCCTGGGTGGCCGGGCAGCACAGCTGCAGAGCCATGGCTTGAGCGGGTGCTCTGTGCTGCGCGGTGGCGTGCTGGCTCCAGCCGGGCAGCACGGCTGTAGCGCTGCCAGCCACTGGTGCTCCAGGTAGGGCAGGTGGGGTTGGATAGTGGGAAGGGGTGTGCAGGGGTGTGGATAGGGGTCGGGGCGGTCAGAGGGCGGGAAACGGGGGCGGTGTTGAATGGCTGCAGGGGCCCCAGGGAGGGGGCAGTCAGGAAGAGCTTTCCGTGGGGTTGTAGGGGAGTCTTGGCTTATACTTTATTAAAATAAATGAGGGAAAATGCCAAGGGAAAAGGGGTCAGGATTTACCCTATTTGTAGATTTCTTGGTGAAATATTTCTACACTTTGTGATGTATAGGTTTTTTTGAACGGTAATGATCTAAATTCCTGTCTTTCAAACACTTGATTTTAAATCTGACTTTAAATTTTCTAACTTTACATTTTTTGCTTAATAAATTAAATGCTCTAATAGCATTCTTATCAATTAATAGTATAGTTGCTACCTTAACTTAATTTTAACAAAACTTTTGGTTGATTTACTTAACGTTAAAAAATATTTTTATACTGCTGGTGTGTGAAAACTTGCAGTATGTTAGGTGGAGTTGCTACAATTTGGAGCAAAGAGAAACCCAGTGCAAGAACTACTCCAGTGTTTATAAATTCAGCAGGAGACTGTGTTGCTTATAAAAACTGCTTTGGACGAGAGATTCCTACATTGGAGCTCTACCACATCCAGACCCCCAGGTCTATACTAGTCCATCTAAGTTTTTATATGTGCTCATTGCCCTAACAGCAGTATTTGAGTTCCGTGTGCGAGGCCTTCCCTCTTCTTCCCACTTGTTGGGGCCTTATCCGTCTCCAGCCCATCCATTCCGTGCTAGACTCTCCCTCTCCTTTTCACTCAGAGCTCTTCTAGACTCCTCCTCCCCATATATAGCCCTATATTCCCTCTCGTAAGTCATAGCTCTTGTTGTGGCCTTACCACCCCCTGTGTAAATTATTATATGTTCATAGGGCCTCAGGGAATTCCCAAGGTTCACAAAAGATTTATCAAATAACAGAAAACCCCAACCATCTCAAAAGTACTCAGACACCATTCCTTCGTAGAGAAAAAGAAGATAATTGTACAGAGTGTATTTTTGATTTTCCAACCTCTCTTATCTCAAAAATGTCATGAAAGATTACTTCCAGACTTCTTCAAAATACACGATTCTGGCAGATATGAATTCACATGCATAAGAAATTTAAGGACAATTGGGTTTGGTTCACTCAATTTACTGTGGAGGAACAGGTGGTCATAGTCCACTTTCTAACAGAGCTACACATAACCATAACAATGAAGAGACTGCAGTCTTTCTATAATCTATATAATAAGATTCCAGGATTGTCACTGTATTTGTCACTCTGAAGCCTAGAATGCCCATTGATTCAGTGTGAATCAATGGAAGCAGCTACAAGCATCGTTCAGAGCTCTTTTTGTTCAGAATCACTAGATTGGATCATCACTGGATTTCATGGTCAATTACCTTTCAGTTTTTAAGTTCAGCCATTTTGACTTTATGAATTGTATGCTAGCATAGGCGTTCAGCTACTGTAAAGCATGTATCTATGCCATGCCAAGAGTCCTAGACCATTGTGACATCAGAGGTAACTCAACCAATCACCACTTTACTCTACAGCTACCTGAACAGAACCTACCCTTCAGTACCTGTGTTCCAGTTATGATTACTATTCCATGTTTCTGTTGTCCCTATAATATCCGATTTCACTTCCTGCACCAATAGTTCTTGTTCCTCCATTTTGTTATGCAGGCTTCTTGCATTGATGTACCATATCTTATTTGTTTCTGCTTGGCTTCATGCAGATTCCTCACCTAGTTTAGGTAGTCATTTTACTGCCATCATCACCTACCTGATTGTTACTGTCAGTGGTACTGGCTCTATCTTTCCTTTTGTTGTCCATTCTCCTACCCTCTGTTCCTTTCTCCATTGCTGTACTCCTTTTACTTGATTTTCCTTCCACTCAATATTAGAATCAGGTGTGAAGATTACATGAGCATCTCCCAACCATCTCCCCCAAAGTCTTAGTTTAAAGCTCTTTTAATCAGTTGTGCTAACCTCCACCCCAGAAGTCTATTTCCCTCTCTACTCAGGTAGAGTCCATCTCATTAGAACCATCCTCTGTTTGTGAATGCCTCCCAATGGTTGAATATTCCAAAACCCTCCTTATAGCACTATTGTTTGAGCCATTTGCTGATCATCATAATCTGGTCTTGCCTTTTGTTCTTTTCCTCTAGGGACAGGTATAATCCCATTGAAGATCACCTGAACCTCCATTTCTTTAATTGTCTTCCCCAGCCTAGCATAGTCTTTCTTAATGCATCCCAGGGAGAATCTAGCAGTATCATTTGTTCCATCATGAAGGACAATGAGTGGATTCTTTCCTGCTCCCATTAGGATCCTCTTCAGCCTCATGTTCACATCCTGTATCTGTAATATTGTTCTAGTTTTTTAATCAAAATGTTGCGCAGTAGCAAGTGAAACACTTTACAGAAGTTTAATTATATTATGTCAACAACCATCAACCAAACTTCACATCTTTTTTTTTGATGAGAGTACAAGTTAGTTTCACAAGATCTATATTCTATAAGCCCATGTTGATTTACATTAAATACATTACTCTCCTTTTAATTCTTTATTAATCAAGTCCCATATTGGACACTCCATTATCCTGCCTGGGATTAATGTCAGGCCTATGAGTACCTGGGTCATCCCATTTACCCTTTTTAAAAATTGGCACAGTGTTAGCTTGCTCCAAGACTTATTCAAATTCAACATTAATGGTCCAGCAATGCAAGTTATCCGGACCTGCTGATTTTAAAAAGTCTAACTTTATTAGCTTCTGTTTAACATCCCCCGGAGATACTAGTGGAATAGAAAGAGTGTTATCACCATATGATGAGACTACAGAATTTATTTTCCCCCCAAATACAGAACAGAGATATTTATTGAACACTTCCACCTTTTCTGTATTATTATTGATAATTCTTCCATTTTCATCTAGTAATGGACAAGTAACATTGTCAGGATTCTTTTTGTTCCTAATATATTTAAGAAACTCTTTATTATCCTAACTCTGCTGGCCATAGATTTCTCTTTGAGTCCCTTTGCTTCCCTTATCAATTTTCTACAATTCCTAACTTCTGATTTATATTCATTACTATCAACTTCCCCTTTTTTCCATTTGTTATATGTTGTGATTTTTTTATAGCTGCTTTCACTTCCCCTCTAAACCAGGTCATTTTTTCAACGAGTACCATCACCTTCCTTGATTGTGGAATTGTGGCTTTTTGGGCATCTAGTAAAGAGTTCTTAAATACTTCCCAATTATCAATCACATTTTCCTGATTAAATTCTTCCTCCCAGTTGCTATGGCTCATAATTTTTTCAGCTTTGTGAAATTGGCCCTGCTAAAGCACTACGTGTATATATTACTGTTCTGAGCTTTATTCTGCGTGCACATTATAAATGTGATCAAGTCATAATCACTTGTGCCTAAGCGACCATTAATTTTTACTTGTGTGATCTGTTTCTCTTTATCTGTTAAGACAAGATCTAATAATAGAGATCCAATAGGAGACACACCAGTGCCAAATACAGTGGTAATATAACCTTCTTACTCCTACTTGATGTTTCCATTAATATAGCCATGGGTCACATTAGCCCTTTTCACTGCAGCATTGCTCTGGGAGCTATGTTCAGCTGATTATCCATCATGACTCCCAAGTCCTTGTGAGAGTCACTGTTTCTCAGAATAGAGTCCCCCATTCTGTAAGTAAGGCATATGTTCTTTGTTCCTCAAAGTATGACTTTAATTTTAATATGGCTAAATGAAAAGTTAAAAATATTGTTTGTTTGCACTCAGCTTATCAAGTGATCCAGGTCACTCTGTAGCATTTCTGTCAGTCTTCATTATTTACCACTCCCGCAATATTTGTGTCATTTGCAAACATTACCAATGATGATTTTATATCTTCATGCAGGTCAGTGATAAAAATGTTAAATAGTGTAGGGCTGTGGGCTGCGTTTCACAGACTGGTAAGAATCTATACTTTTTACCAAACCCAAAAGCAGTTCAGACACATGGGTAATTGGTCATGCACAACATTCACTTGAAAAAAGTCACAATGACTGTCAGTACAGAATTAATCATTCTTTTGTAATGTACATGATAAGCTGCATCTGCAACATGGGACATGATGCAAATATTATATGAGCATGATGGATTATAACTGGTGCTGTATCTTAAGGGTGAGAAGAACAGTTTCCCTCAACATTTTGACCTGGTAGCTTCAAGAATTTAGTATTGTTTCCTCTGATTTGCAGGGGCTATTCCTGTTTACTTGTAAATATGCATTTTCCAAAGCTCTATATGAACACCAGCACCACATTTCTCTCAATTGATTGCTTCAAACTTTCTAGAAACTAAGTATCTCAGATCAATGTCCACCTACGGGTTCTAGTTGGGAGTGGATATGTGGCAGAAAAACGTCATCAGTGTATTCCTATAACATCTTAATTGTGCTAAGTGATAGCATCTGCACAGAACTGTTGCCCCAGCTCATATTTTCATGTCAAAAATCAGTAGGAGCAGTGGAACTTCAGTAATGATTAATTGTTTGTTGTCTAGAAGTCTTATAAGGTCTATCTGTGTGCATTCATGTGTTTTATTGCTATGGGATACTTATTGTAGAAATGCCTGATTCTCATGCTTGAAGAATTCTTCCAGATTGATTGAGCATGTTTGGCATGTGATGTCTGATGTGCTGAAGATATTGTAGTCATGCTGAAGAGCTGCATGTGAGGATCTTCTTTGATGAATAATTCCCCTGAACAAAGGAAACTTGTTTTCTTTTTTTGGTTCTCTGATAGGTTCAAAGCAAGCACCACATCTTTCTGTTATGATATAAATAGCTTCCCAATAGGGGTCCATTAGGAGCTGAGCAGGGCAGCTTTGCTCCATGCAGTCCTCTGACTGACCTCCTCTCTGGTGGATGCCTCTTATCTCCCTTTGTTAGTGCCAAATTCACGGCAAACAGGGAAAGAAGGGAAAGGAGACCAGGGGACATGTCATGGTAGGGCACATCTATCTTGTAAGTGGTTTTACTGTTTGCACTTGTTCATGTACTTTTGGTTTGGAGGTTTTTTCCCTTTAAGGTTCTGTTGTTACTGGTGTTTTGGTATGGTACTAGCAGCTGACCTGCCTGCCAATAAGTGAATGTTGCACTTTTCTAATACATGTTTATAAATAGAGTTTTTTATTTCATCAAGAAAATGTATTATCAGTGCTTTGCATCATACAATGTGTATTTGAAATAATAAAGGGAAACATGATCAGGGACAATAAGAATTACTATGCAAACCTTCTTCTGTACAGTTAGCTAAATCAATCCATACTTCAATCATTTCCTTACATTGATCCATACTGTGAATCAGCACCCCCCTACCCCCCATTTGATAAGTGGTCATGTCAATCATAAGTACATTGCATGGCAATCAGTCACCCCCACAAGCACATTCATAAAGGTACTATTCTTCCTTTTCCATTGGGCCATGCAAGTCCATAATATGGGAGCACAACGCATCCTTGACTTCTGTTGCCCAGGTGTATCAAGCTTCAGCTGTGGCTGGTGCACTTTCTGGCTCAGTGTACTGATTCAGCAGCCTCTCACTGTCATAGGTCCATTCAGGAAGTAATGGCTTACCTCTGGCTTCACAAAGGTTGTGAAGAACACAGCAAGCCCTAGTAATGCGGACAGCATTAATGACACTCTAATCCAAATTGGTCTGTAGACATTTTCAGTGGGATTTCAGTCTGCCAAAAGCACATTCAACAACCATTCTACGTCTGCTGAGAGTGTAATTAAACTTTCTTTTGCCAGGTCCTCAGAAATCAGGGTACAGTTTCATAAGCCAAAAGCAAAAGAGGGTACATGAGGTCTCCCAGAATATCAAAGGGAACAGTAACTCTGTTTATGACAATATCATTTGTTGGGAATAGTATCCCAGCCTGTCCATGAATATAGACTCCTGACCAGTGAAAAACCCTGGCATCATGGACTTTTATGTCTGCCACCTTGGGGTAAACCACACCCCCGATTGCCTCAGAAACTTCCATCAGCACTTCACCCCTAGCTGATTTTCCAAACCCAACCTGGTTGGTAATGGACCAGTAGCAGTCTGGGGTAGCCAGCTTCCAGATTGTTATGGCAACCTGCTTCTGGACCAGCAAGGCCTCTCTGATGCATGTATCTTTACCCTGGAGGCTTGGGACAAGCTGCTCACAAAGCTCCAGAAATGTAGCTTTCTTTCTTCATGTGAAAGTTCTGGACCCACTGCTGGTCATCCCAGGTCTGCATGACAATGTGATCCCACTGGTCTGTGCTTGTGGCCCTGTGCCAGAAGTGCCAGTCTGCGCAGGGGGGCATCAGCAGCTAAACTGAGTGTCATGAGCAGCATCAGCCAGTTCGAGTCTGCCACATCTCTGTCATTGCCTACCTCTTTCTCCTCCTTTTCCTGCTCAATCATAAGCTCTGTTGGGTGCCTTTAGTGAGTCAGGAAACGCTGCTGCAATGTCCACCAGTGCCTCATGGAAGCTCTGCTCATTTCCTGACGTGGGAGTGAAAGAGTCAGCAAGAAAAGCTCTTCAAAAAGTGCCTCCTCCATGTTGCTGGCTCCGATAGCTGCGAGTGCACACACCAGAAAGTCTGCTCAGCAGGATGTGTTGTCAGGCTGTTCAAACTTCCTGTAGTGGGCAGGGTGGACTGTCAAGTTTTCCCACAGTGCACCACAGTCAAAGGGCTAGAGGAGCCACATTTCAGGAAGATGCTAGGGAGTCTGGGATATGTTTGGTTTGACTCAGATTTGTGTGCTACAGCATTGATGGCAGAGCCCCAGGTTTGATCCTGGTTTAGAAAATTCTTACCGTAGGGTGAACAATCAGTGTAGATGCTCAAGCCCTGGGGTCGCTAACCGGGATCAGGTGATTCAAGTCCCACTAACCTGGGCTTACATTGCAGTGTAGACATACCCTTAGTGCCATCTAGGCCACTTGGCCTTCCTTAGTCATATAGGGGACTAGCTGCAGGGTCCAGGCTCCTGTGTCCCAGCCTGCACCCAAAGCCACCCTCTCAAAGATACCCAGGAATATATTGGGGTCATCCATAGCAGCCCATCTTCCAGGGTCCAGTCCCTGTGCCCAACTGCCATTCCCTACCAAGGGACTCACTATCCTTTGCAGTAACTGCTGCTGAACAGTCTCTTGCTCTTTGATGACGCCCTGCAGATTCTTTTGCTGCTGTGCCGATCAGGCAAGCAATGCCTGCCTCTCCAGGTGGTGTGACTGCTGGAAACCTTACAGAGTCTTGTGCATCTCCTCTTGTTTTTTCACTAGCCTTTGCAGGGTCTCCACCAGTGTTGAGGCCACTGAACCCTCCTGCTGGCTATGACCCCAGACAAACCCGCCTTGTCTGACAGGGCATCATCCCACTCCTGTCTCTTTTCTAGCCACAGACTGCTCAGAGACCTTCTGGTCAAACACCTTGTGCAATTTATTTCTAGTGTCCTCTGCACCACCCTTTCAGACTTGTCCAGCTCTGTATTTACAATTATCAGAGGGGTAGCCGTGTTAGTCTGGTTCTGTAGAAGCAGCAAAGAGTCCTGTGGCACCTTATAGACTAACAGACGTTTTGCAGCATGAGCTTTCGTGGGTGAATACCCACTTCTTCGGATGCAAGTCATCCGAAGAAGTGGGTATTCACCCACGAAAGCTCATGCTGCAAAACGTCTGTTAGTCTATAAGGTGCCACAGGACTCTTTGCTGTATTTACAATGGCACACACTTAGCCAAGGAGCGGGGGAGACCGAAAGTATCTTCCCCCTTTGAGATCTTTCCTGGCTCTGACACTGAAAAGCCTGTCAATCTCTCTCCTCCCACTACCCCTCTTTGGTAATGGGCTAATTAGCTTTTGGGGCTTTCCTCAGACCATTCCAATCTATACCTTAGGCACAGCTTCCCCCTCAGGGATGACTCCTGGGCAAATGTAATTGATGATTTAGTGATCAGAGTGCTGGTACAGCTGCGGCTGGCCAGCACTCTCACAATTGCTGAAGTCACTGAACCCACAAATTAAATGAACAACATGGTAGCCATTGAGAAATCATGCAACCTTTGCTTCTGCATAGACCCAAGCAATTGAAATTGAGCACTAAAAAGAGCTCAGTACAAATGCCTGCAATTGAACAAATCATGAGATCAACTTCATATGCCTTCCAGAAAGAGCCAGGGAAGTATATCTAAAATTGAACAAAAACAAGATAAAATTGTGATGGACTGCAGTATCATACATGGGAAAACTTGCTCACCTCCCAAGGACTACAGCCTTGGGATAGACAATACTATTATAGTATTGTTGGGATAGACAATAGTATTATTTGAGATCATGCTCCTAGAGGGGGGCTATTGTACAATCCACTAAAAAAGAGAAAAAACAAGGAAAGAACTCGATATTATACGATACGCTAGTGCAGAACACATAGGTAGTGACACTGAGTAAAAGAGAGATTCTGGAATATGTAAAATGAGATGATACAGTACAATCTTAAAATAGAAAACAGGCTGTAATTTATGGAGATTGCTTTAAATAGCTAGCAATTTAAAGAATAAATTGTGAATTGGCTTGCTTGAAAGAGAAGAAACCAAAAGAATGGCTACTCTACATAAGGATACAAAAAGCCAAGAGCAATACAGAATATTAATAAATGTAAGGGGAAAATTCAATTTTCTGCTGACTGAAGAGCCAAAGTCACAATAAAGCTAATCAAAAGATTCTGCTTTAGAAAGATCAATAAACCTGATAAGATTTTGTCTTATCCTATGGGTTCATGGGAAAGCTATTTGTCTAATTAAAAACCAAGGAAGGTATGACAAAAAATCCAATAGCTATTATACCAGCTTTCAGGATTTGAATACTAATTTATATGCATCACAATGTGTAAATCCCTCAGAACAGCTAGAGAAAAACAAAAACACCTTTATTTTTGGAAGAAGATACAGTTAGTTTAGATGAACCAGTGTCTGGAGCTTGAAACAAAAAGTCCAGAACGAGACTGCTAATAAAAAAGAAAAAGCAAACTTTTTAGAAGAAATCAATCATTTTATCGAGTAGGGTCTGTACAAAAATACAAGGGAAGGGTAAGTTCCCAGAAACTGTGCAGCATGCTATCACCACACCATTACACAAGAAGTAAAAACCAACAGTTGACTGAGGGCCAATTTCCCTTCTGAATGTACACATTAAAAATGTTGCCAATGTATTGCCAACAATATTAGAGGCAGTAGTTAAACAACTGATAGATTCATAAAGACCAGACATATTTAATCTCTGGAAAACAGTACTCAGACAATCTCTGGTGTGCATTAAATTGCATCTCCTCAGCTTGGATAAAGAAACAGAAATTTGCTCTGAGTGGCCTTTTCTGAGGGCTTTCTTGAACTATATATTGATTTGGTCTGACAATTAGAAAACAAATATTTTATACTTACCCCCAAAATATAATATATTATTATAATAAAGGGCTCCATTAATAAAGAAATACTCATTAAAAGAGGAAGAAGACAGGGATATTCACTTTTACCAATTTATTTACCCTAAAAATAGAACTACTTGCAGAGAAAGTTAGTGGTAATGGGAATTTATAGGACATACAAATGAAACCAGAGAGCATAAAATAGCCCTTTATGCTGGTGATATATTTAAATGTTTTACACACCCCATATCCTTAATAACTGTATTTTTACAGAAACTAGGTAATTTTAGCCATATATTGGGTTACAAAGTGAATATTCAAAAGACAAAACTACTGTATTAATGAGGAATGAAACTGAATCAGGTCAAAATTTCATGTCAGTTCTCTCAGACATCTATGGAAATAAAATATTTAGGAATAACTGATTGAGTAAATTCACTCTAGAAAACAAATTTTCCTCCTCTTATTAAAATTTCAGGAAGAAGCTAGAATGTGAAATAAACTTTATAAAATTTGTTAGGTAAGTGATAAGCTGTATGTATAATCTGGTTTATGTGTGATCTTTACTAGTGTGACGTTGCACTCCATTTGATTTTATGAAAATATGCTAATGAGTGTGAATATAATGTAACTGGAATAGGCTTCATGCAAAAGGTCTCTTGTAAGATATCATTACAAAGCTTATAATCTACTGAGTGTGGCCATCCTATTAGTATAAATGTATCACTATTGTATTTGAAACTAGAAATATGAAATATAACTCTGAGGTCCTATTGTAATTATGCAAAGTGTGTGCCATTAATAGTGGTTTGGAATCTTGATGGCTCCCATCAACTAGGACAATTGGTTGTAAATTGCTCTGTTTACTTGCAAGCCTTCCTGTGAGTCAGGCCAGGAAGAATGTAGCATTGGGGGTCTCACAGGACATGTGACCATGTCACCTGGTACTGGACTCCATATTAAACCTGGTGCTTTTCCATTTAGAAGGAGGGGTGGGAAGCCAGAGAGACAAAAGAGTCCTGCCTTGTGCCAAAGCTATATAAGGGTGTGGAACAGAACAAAGGAGGCTGCAGTCATGAAAAATCCCCTACCTACCACCTGAGCTGGAACAAGGACTGTACCAGAGGAAAGAATTGGGCCCAGACTAGGAAAGAGTCCAGTCTGTGAAAGAAGCTTACTGGAACATGTCTGAGGGTGAGATTTTATCTGTAATCAGTTTCTTAATGTATTAAGCTTAGACTTGCCTGTTTTGTTTCATTTTGCTTGGTAACTTACTTTGTTCTGTCTGTTATTACTTGGAACCATTTAAATCCTACTTTTTATGTTTAATAAAATCACTTTTGCTTATAAATTAACCCAGAGTAAGTAAGTAATTCCTGGGGGAGCAAACAGCTGTGCATCTCTCTCTATCAGTGTTATAGAGGGCGGACAGTTTATGAGTTTACCCTGTATAAGCTTTATACAGAGTAAAACTGATTTATTTGACGTTTGGATCCCATTGGGAACTGGGTATCAGGGTGCTAGAGACAGGAGCACTTTCTAAGCCGTTTTCAGTTAAGTCTGCAGCTTTGGGGGTGCGGGTCAGACCCTGGGTCTGTGTTGTAGCAGATTAGCCTATCTGGCTCAACAAGACAGGGTACTGAAGTCCCAAGCTGGCAAGGAAAATGGGCTCAGAGGTAGTCTCAGCACATTAAGTGGCAATCCCAAGGAAGTCTGTGAGACCCAAACTGCCACAACTAGTTTTACATGTTCCTAGTAAAAATACCAAAGATAAATTTGGAAAAATTAGAAAATAATGCAAGTAGGGTTTTATGGACCTTTAAGTCAAAAGGAAATATTTACAGTTGTCTTCCATACAGGGAGGAACTGGATTTCCAAACTATAAACAATATTATTGGACAAAGTTCAGAATAGCAGTCTGAAATAAAGATTAAAATAATGTACCCTAGATCCAAATGGAGACTGATTTAACTAAAACCAAATCTCCCTTTGCTATACTATGGACAAAGAATAGGGAGCCTATTCTTAAGGGGCAGTCTTTAATTATGGCAATACTAAGGCATAAGTAATTGAGAAAGTGTTCTTACAGAAAATGGATTGTTATATTATAACTTATTTCAGAGTAGAGAATTTATATCACTGTCCAGTATCAAACAGAGGGGGGAGAGGGGTATTCATGATTTTCCTTTATGCCTATATTTCCAGATGTATAGCTTTCTAATAGAAAAAAAAAATAACTCAAGTCATCATGGACTTAGTTTTGTTTTGGGGTTCTCAGTGGAAAAAAGTTGCAAAGAGAATTTATTAAAGCTTACATAGTTTGAACAAAAATAATAAAATAAGCCATAAAGATAAATAGAAAAAAACATTCCACTAACCAAATAGAAAAGGAAGAATGAAACTAAATAATATTGTACACAAAAAAGAGTGCCTTATGCCTGTAATTTGATTACAGTATTAACTCCTATTCTGTTAGACTTCTTTCAGTTTATGGGCCATAAAATTATTGCTTCATACACTGTGTTGGTGAAACCAGTACAATGCAAAGGGAACAGAAAATGTGGAATTGGGATCTGTTCCAAAATTCAAACATAATGATAGAAAATAGTGTTACAAAAAATAGTAGTAGTATTGAGTTCTCCCTGCAAGAAATAATCTTAGAAATAGATAATACAGAAGTAGCAAATGCTAAAACATAAATGGTTGTGAAAATGTTGTTTTGTGCATAGTGGATGTTGGAAATGGAGCATTGGTCCTATTAATTTCAAAATAAATGGAAGAACTTTAAAGCTGTGCAGTTTTCTTTATTGAATTACATGACAAATATTCTTACATATTAGTAGTATAAGATATAAAATTATTTCATAATGATTTTCAAGTTTATCAAGTGCATGTTAGGTATTTAATGTGGGCCATTGAATATTTGGTTTTATGTTTGATATTTTTCACCTTTTTTATTTTGTTTTTAGCTCTAACAATTACAGAGCAGGTGTGTTATAAATAGGCTTGGCAGGATTTGAGTTAAATCATTAGACATCTGTAAATGTCACTTTGACCTGACACACAGAAATAGACAAAAACAAATCAATTGATAACAATCAATAAGTGCAGCCTCCTCCGCATATAGTGTCCCCCAGGGATCCAGTGTCACTGGTCGCACAGGGAGCCCTCTGAAGCCCTGCTGTCATTGCCCTCATTCACCCACTGGCCAGGGGTAAAAGGGCTGTCTCTGGGCATGAGCCACTCAGCAGTGGTGTGGCCAGTGGCTGGTCCTCCTCATTGCAGCCCTGGCTGGGGGTCTCTGCACCACTGGCCAGCACTACAGTCTACCCCACACCTTGCACCTAGGTGTCTCGGGCCCCTTGACCACATTGGGAGCCCCCTGTAGTCTCACTCTCAGCATAGCCCTAACCCTAAGCCCACCCCCCCACTTATTTTCCCACAACTGTGAACATTGAAATAGATAAAGTTAGGGAAAAAATGCTTAAAAACCATAATTTTGGACAACTGAGAAAATTAAAATAGATACAAATAGAAGAATAATACTTAAAAGTAAAAATTGATCCCTGTCAAAACTACAAAAAAAATTAATTCTTGCCAAGCCAAGTTACAAAGAAATAAAAGGTGAAGTTCAGTCATTATACATCAGGGGTCGGCAACTTTTCAGAAGTGCTGTGCTGAGTCTTCATTTATTCACTCTAATTTAAGGTTTTGCGTGCCAGTAATATATTTAAACATTTTTAGAAAGTCTCTTTCTATGTCTATAATGTATAACTAAGCTATTGTTGTATGTAAAGTAAATAAGGGTTTTAAAATGTTTAAGAAGTTTAATTTAAAATTAAATTAAAATGCAGAGCAACTAAGGCTCTGTAACGGAACAGCTGACATAAATATGACAGACATAAAATGCTTATCAGTTAAATTATCGTGTTGCAGATGATGTAGGACAGCATTGGGAGTGAAGGCATATTCAGGCCTGAGTCTATTCTGAGAATATGTCAGAGCTCAGCATAAGCAGTGTTGCACATGTTTAAGAAATTGCAAAGTAATCATGGTTAGTGTTGTGTATGTGTAGGAGAAACATAGATTAATTATTTTTGTGAGGACAACTGAAGATACAAGCAATTACAGGGCTGAAAAAGCTGTTTGAGTTAGCACAAAACTTGTACTGACGGAGTGGGAAATTGATAGGAAAACAAGAAGCCAATACATATTCATAAGAAAAGAAAACAAAAGTTATAAATAGACATGATAGGTAGAGCCTTTCTTGGGGGTCACACTCAGGCAGTTTCAGATGCTTTCCCCCTTTCAAAGGTCTTTTTGGGTTTTGGTAAGCCTTTGTGGGTGGCAGAGGCTTGTCAGCTTTCCCTCTAAGGGCTTGGCTACACTTGCAAGTTGCAGCGCTGGTAGAGGCTTTCCAGCGCTGCAATTAGTAACCGTCCACACCTGCAAGGCACATCCAGCACTGCAACTCCCTGGCTGCAGCGCTGGCTGTACACCTGGCCAGGTTGGGATGTAGCGATTGCAGCGCTGGTGATCCAGCGCTGCTCATCAAGTGTGGACACACACCAGCGCTTTTATTGGCCTCCAGGGAATAAGGAGATATCCCAGAATGCTTTTAACTAAATTACTCTCTTTGTTTTGTTATGCAGCCTCTCTTTGTTTTGTTGTGAACTCCGATCGGAGCTCCGTTGAACTGCTTATCTAAAAAACAAACACTGATCACAGCAAACAGGAGCTATCTGTACCTGGCTGTGAATGATCAAATGAGAGGCAAGCAGTTTGCTTGACAGAGAAACAGCGTTGGATGCAGGCTGTTTGCAATTAAGACTAAGGGTTCGCGAACATTTTGTGATTTTTCAATCCAGGGAAGCTAACACACAGTGTTGGCTCCAAAAATCCACTCTCTCTATCTTCCCCGCTCCCTGTCACAGTACACCACCCTCCACCCCCCTCTTTTGAAAAGCATGTTGTTGCCACTGGAATGCTGGGATAGCTGCCCATAATGCAGCACTCCCAACAGCGCTGTAAATGCTGCAAATGTGGCCACACACCAGCGCTGGTAGCTGTGAGTGTGGCCACACACCAGCGCTGGCCCTGCACAGCTGCACGACCAACGTTGTAACTCCCAGCGCTGCAACTTTCAAGTGTAGCCAAGCCCTAAGTTACTCTGTAACACGAGTCAGCTCCTTCCAAGGCACAGCAGCTTTCCTTCTGGATGCTGCCCCTTTCCGTGACCATATCTCCTTTTTCACCTTTCTTCATCCAGCTGGAGCAGGCTCTGCAGGTATGTTTATTTGGTAGAGACTGAGTCCAGAGGAACTCATTATTATTCTCCTGATTGGGATGGAGGTATGCCTCATCACACTAAGCCTAATAAAGGGAAGCTAAAGCTGACTGGTCCTGGAAGTGTATGTGGTGGTGTTCCAGTGAGCTTCCCATGTATAAGTAACTGATCATTGCTTGCTTTAGTGTTTTTCCTTAGTAAAGATTTGTTACCCTGATCTGCTGAGTGGTGATTCTCAGTCTGCATAATTTGGGTGGCCTAGTACAAAAAACTGTGCCATCAATTATAAAAGTCAGCTGATATATGTGTATAGGGTAGAGATTGCTTCATGCAGTGAATGCACAAACTGGAAAATGTATAACATAATTAAAGGCAAGGTTGTCCATTAACTTTGTTAAAGGAAACATTGTCCAGTAACAAAACTGAGGGTTACTGTGTAACTCCCATGAGATACCAATCAGTGACCTCAAGTGCACTTTCATCTTTCTCTGTAGCATCTAGATACTTGACATGAATCTGCTGAAGAATGTACAAACTAGCATTGACAATAAATATGTAGGATTTTCAAATAAGAGGAGGTGTTTGAAGGAAGAAATCCGTTGTGCCTGTTGCTGTGTCAGCTTAATCTATGGAGCTGTGCAGCCATTATCTTTCGGTCAGCCACCAAGAGTCTTGAATACTGCCATCTCTTAATGCAGACCATCCAGCAGAATCCCAAGGGCCTTGGCATGGCCAAATACTGAAATCCTCACTCATGCAAAGCTCATTGACCAGTGAATCATAGAAGTGTAGGACTAGAAGCGGCCTCAGTAGGTCTTCTAGCTCAGTCCCCTGCACTCAAGGCAGGACTAAATAATAACTAGACCATCTCTGACAGGAGTTTGTCTAACCTGTTCTTAAAAACCTCCAAAGATGGAGATTCTACAACCTCCCTAGACAATTTGTTTCAGTGCTTAACTACCCTGACAGGAAGTTTTTTGTAATGTCCAACCTAAACCTCCCTTGCTGCAATTTAAGCCCATTGCTTCGTGTCCTTGCCTCAGAGGTTAAGGAGAACAATTTTTCACCCTCCTCCTTGTAACAACCTTTTCTGAACTTGAAAACTGTTATCATGTCCACCTTAAGGCTTTGTCTACACCGCTCATCTTACAGTGGCACAGCAGTGCATCTGTAAGGTAGGCAGTGTAGCCACTACTTGTCTACAAGAGAGAGCTCTTCTGCCAACAAAATAAAACCACCCTCAATGAGGAGTGGTAGCTTTGTTGGTGGGAGAGCATATCTCGCTGACAAAGCACTGTCCACACTAGCGCTTTTCGATGGTAAAACTTTTGTTGGTTGGAGTGTGGGGTTTTTTCACACCCCTGACTGACAACATTTTACTGATGAAAAATTAGGGTTGGAAGGGACCTCAAGAGATCATCTAGTCCAACCCCCTGATCAAAGCAGGACAATCCCCAAATGGCCCCCTCAAGGATTGAACTCACAACCCTGAGTTTAGCAGGCTAATGCTCAAGCCACTGAGCTATTCCTCCCCCCAATAGGTATAGCCTCAGTCTTCTCTTCTCCAGACTAAACAAACCCAGGTTTTCAATCTTTGCTCCTAGGTCATGTTTTCTAGACCTTTAATCATTTTTGTTGCTCTCCTCTGGACTTTCTCAAACTTGTCCACATCTTTCCTGAAATGTGGCACCAAGAACTGTACACAGTTCTCCAGTTGAGGCCTTATAAGAGCTAATCCACTTTTCTGTTTCAAAGACTGGCCGGTCCATTGTGAGGACTGGAAGCTGACTTGGGGTCAGGTGCTGCATAGGACATTGACAACATAGTGTCACCAGGGGCGGCTCTAGACATTTGGCTGCCCCAAGCAGGGCGGCATGCCGCGGGAGGCGCTCTGCCGCTGGTCCCGCGGCTCCACCGAAGCCTGCGGGAGGTCCACGGGACCAGCGGACCCTCCGCAGGCACGCCTGCGGGAGGTCCACCGGAGCCGCCTGCCGCCCTCCCGGCGACCGGCAGAGCGCCCCCCACGGCATGCCGCCCCAAGCACGCGCTTGGCGTGCTGGGGTCTGGAGCCACCCCTGAGTGTCACAGTTCAGGGCAACTGCACCTGTATTTCCAGTTTGTGGTCTAGCAAAGGCATCCACTCTAGGCTCTCGATTCCTCAGCTATCCCTTCTCTTGGGTGGAGACCTGCGTCTTTCTCCCTCCTGACTGGGTTTTTCCAGGATGCACAATTCTCTGTCTATGCTGTGAGTTCCCTAGCAGGTCAGACTGCCTAAGCAAGCCTGCTTTGCTTTCTCCTAAGAGACTATAAACTGTGTAATTGCCCACAGTTACAAGTTTCCACTCACCTTTTTCCAAACAAGCATGTTTATTCTTAAAGTGAAAACATTACAGGGAAAACATTTTAAAAACAATAAAAGAACCTACATGCGTGCTAATAAGCTTACCAGTGATCACCCCAACCCCTTAACTGCAGAAGGTAGAGGATCAGTCCTTCAAAACTTTTAAGGATTGAGATCCACCTTGGGCAGAATGTCCTGTCTGTTTTCTGGATCAGAAGGAAGACCCTGAATCAGTTTAAAGTCAGGTTGTTTTTCCAGAAGTCCTTTTTTTGTCTGTTGATCTCTGGAGAATCCAGTTCAAACTAGTATTTGTGATCCTCTCTGGAGGGGTTATAACCTGAATAAACTTGCCTAATCACGCTTCATTGTTCTTAATTACTAGAGATCTTGGCCCACAATGATACATAAACTTTATACAATACCATCTCCTAAAGGTACTGCAGGAAATTGCCATATCTGTCACACAAAATATGGTTGATCATTGTGAGTGAGAACTTCAGCTGTTCTTAATGAATTCTGTTAGCCAGTTAATGATCAGAGGCTCACTGACTTGCTTCCTTCTTATTATCACAAAACTTATACCAGGTTGTTTCATGAGCTATGAGGACAGCATCAGTAGCTGACTCTTCACCCAGTCTTGATAAGTTTTTTTTGTTTTGTTTTTTTTAAGTTTATCTGCAACCCACTTCATCAACACATACATGATTTTCAGCCAAGGACGTGTACCCAGCATTAACTTCTCTGGTGTTACATTTCACTGGGACATTGTGTATCTTAAATCACCTTTAGACAGAGCACGCTAGTCAGTAGGACAGGCTGCTATTGCTGCAGTAGAGATAAGAACATGATGTGTAAGGTTAGACACCTAGCACTTCACTTTGGCAATACAAAAAAAGATCTTCATTAATATAGACTTGTATACAGGGCCCTTTTAAGGATTTCTGATTAGCTCTGACTAATTTTGGACTTGCTCAAGTAGAAAATAAGTAGTCAGTGGTTCGGGAACAGGGATGTTTTGTTTGTGCCAGGATATTTCTCAATTAAATATATTTTAAAAATCAAATGTTAATTATTCCTAGTATTAAGCAAATGTTTATGTAAAACATTAATTTATTGGTTTAAGTACAAATGTGTATGGTCCTATTAGCTTAAAATTTCACCTTTCCTGTAGAAAGGGACAGAATTATTTTTATAGAATTCAATGTTTTTCAGTGGAATTCACCCTGCAGAGCAGGAAGCCCCCCCATTAGGTGGAATTTAAGACTCCAGGATTGCTCACAGCTACTGGCATTAGTAATATTAAAAGGGAAAATGGCATGTCAGCGGCCTTACATTTACAATAGAAACAGGATTGGTCAGTTCTTGTCATTCGATAGCATGAGGGGCCAGTTTTAAAATCTATACTTTTTTTTTGCTAGAGTAGTATAAGCTTCTAACAGTATTTTAACAGGTTGGCAGTAGAAAGATTTGAAGATGGGTAAAAATAAAAAAAAATCACTATGGATATAGTTGCATTGATGAAGTAAGTTTCATGCTTTTTCACTAAAAGTGAATTCTCCACCATTCCATTGAGTTCTTCTGGGTGCATGGCATTAGATGGCAAATGCACTCTGCTTTTCTAAGAAATATTAAATAAATTAGATTAAGTACTTTGTGACAGTAAACTAACTCTCATTTCTTTTTTCTTAGTTAATAAATCTGTAGTTAGTTTATTATAGCATTGGCTACAAGTGTCTCTGGTGTGAGGTCTAAGGTGCAGTTGACCTCGGGTAAGTGACTGGTTCTTTGTGACTGGGAGTAACCTGAATATTGTTGTGATTTTTGGTGCAAGGGACTATCACAAAGGCAAGTTTGCCTGGTTGGCAAGATAGATCGGAGTACTCAAGGGGACTGTGTGTGATTCCATGGTTAGGCTGCTATAGTGTTAAAGGAGTTCACACGTGTTACTTGGTTGGTGAAATCTAAGTATAGAACTCACAACCAGTTTGTGATTTGTGCCCTGCTTCTTGACAGTCTGCCCTGAGTTTGGCACTCACGCTCTTGAGCTTCTCCAGACAGCTTGACAGTGCTTATAAATTCTGTGGGTTTAATTCTGTTCTCAGGTTTTACACTGGTGTAACACAACTGACTTAAATTGAGTTATCCAAGATGCACATTAGTGTTCTGAGTGCAGAACTGAGGTGTTTCCCTTCATGATGGCTGTGGACTAATGACCAAATTTTAGTGTGGGATGAGCACGTAGGGCTCATATTGACCTCAATGGAAGCTGTATATGTGCATCAATGGACAGAATTTGGATCACAACTCTTCTTCTCCACCTGGAGAATGGAGTTAATAAACTGTTAAAAAAACCCAAACACCTAAATAAGTGCTCTGCTCTTAGATTAATGCAATTCTGTGCAGATTGTCACTGTCTTTTCTCTCACTGGGCCCCAGAATGTCATTTCTAGGACTTTCCTGATCACCACCAGTTTTAAGAGTCAGGCTACATCTGTGCTGGAGGAGCTAGCATGTTTAAAGGTTGTCAAACAAAGCAGCACTCTCCCGCTGCAAACCAGCACTGAAAATGATCGTTCCACTGATGGAGTGAACCAGGTTCACCTAGACATGTAGCACAGTTGGCAACTGTTTTAAAGTCTGAGGAGGGAAGGAAGTCTGTCATTTATGACACTCAACAAAGGTGTGTCTATTGTAGGCTTGAGGGTACTCCCAAATCTACATTTCTATAGCATAACCAATATACTGCTGCTATGTCTCTCATTCAAACTCTTTTCATCACCAAAAAAATAAAGTTTAGTATTTACAGTTTTTTGGTTTATAGTTGGAAGAATGTTGTACATTTTTCACTTCCTTAAAAAAGGGGGGTTAACAACAGTTACTGGAAACAGGTTATTACAAGAGCAGTAAAGATTGATTTTACTCTTTCTCCCTTTGAAGCTACCCAGTCAAATGTTCACTGCACTGTGTTTTCTAAAAATGAGCAATTTACTAGTGGAGTGATTGGAAAGACAAGCAGGAACAGGAATTTTAGTTCTCATAAAACTTGTGGAGTAGTATGAGCCTCTTTCAAATTACCGGGCAGCCTTGCGGGTCTCTGCCATGGAGCTGTAGAGATAAGGAGCGTGAAGTAATATATTTTATTGCACCGGCTTCTGTTGGTGAAAGAGACACAGAACTTGCAGCAGAGTTGTGTAGCTTTAAAATTTGTCTCTCTCACCAACAGAAGTTGGTCCAATAAAAGATATTGCCTAACCCACTTAGTCTCTGTAATATCCCAGGACCAACATGGCTACAACAATGGAGCTGCAGAGATTTTTAAAAAAAAATTATTTATATCCTCTTAGTGGTGAGCAGCAGATTTTTTTTTCAGAATTAAGCTATTTTTTTAAACTGTCACAAAATATGCCATATTATCATATCATTAGTATCTGACACTACATTTTGTCTAAGTCATAGATTGCTGTAGCTCCCTTGACTTCAGTGGAAGTACACAGAGTTACAGCAGCTGAGGCTCTGGCCCTTACCTTGACATCTAATATGTTAATTTTCTTTCCAGATACTGAAACTACAAGATTGAGAGTAGCTTTTGTTGCAAATGTAGACATAAAACACAGGTACATGAGAGACTCTAAAAAGGTTACAATAAACAAAAGTCCCTTTTACTCTAAATGGAAGAAGGATGTTTTGAGAGAAATTTAACAGAAATATTTATAGAAAAGGTAGACCAAGGATATTTTCATACAGTATCTTGAGCAAAAAGAACAGGAGTACTTGTGGCACCTTAGAGACTAACAAATTTATTTCAGCATGAGCTTTTGTGAGCTACAGCCCACTTCTTCGGATGCATAGAATGGAACACACAGACAGGAGATATTTATACATACAGAGAACACGAAAAGGTGGAAGTATGCATACCAACAGGAAGATTCTAATCAATTGAGATGAGCTATCATCAGGAGGAGAAAAAAAACAAACGTTTGAAGTGATAATTAAGATGACCCATAGGAGGTGTGAGGAGAACTTAACATAGGGAAATAGATTCAATTAGTGTAATGACCCAACCATTCCCAGTCTCTGTTTAGGCCTGAGTTAATTGTATCTAATTTGCATATTAATTCGAGTTCAGCAGTCTCTCTTTGGAGTCTGTTTTTGAAGTTTTTTGTTGCAAAACTGCCACCTTCAAGTCTGTCACTGAGTGGTTAGAGAGGTTGAAGTGTTCTCCCACTGGTTTTTTAATGTTATGATTCCTGATGTCAGATTTGTGTCCATTTATTCTTTTGCGTAGAGACTGTCCGGTTTGGCCAATGTACATGGCAGAGGGGCATTGGTGGCACATGATGGCATATATCACATTGGTAGATGTGCAGGTGAACAAGCCCCTGATGGCGTGGCTGATGTGATTAGGTCCTATGATGGTGTCACTTGAATAGATATGTGGACAGAGCTGGCATCGGGCTTTGTTGCAAGGATAGGTTCCTGGGTTAGTATTTATGTTGTATGGTGTGCGGTTGAGCAAGCGTTTATGTGGACATTTTATACTCATTTCACTTTGGGCATTCATTAAAAATCTACATTTTGGAATATAACGTAAGCAGTCTGACCCAGCCTTTTACATTTGACACAATAAGACTGACAGAACCTACTTCCCAAATAATTGTCCCCCATTGCAAATCACTGAGGTAGAAAATAATAATATGCAAACACCTCATTAAAGGATTCAGCGTGGCTAAAAATATGGATCAGTATATGCAATTGAAATTAATTACTTCCTACTTTTTCCCTCCTTAATTGTAGTTAATGTACATTTTAAAACTGAAGGTCATTAATAAACATAAATCAAAATATGCAAAATTCCTACAATAAGGTTAGACATCTAGATTTAAAACAAGAACTAGGTTAAAGTTGTTTTTTCTGACATATCTATTTTTCATAGCAATTACTATGAGTCTCTTCCCTCCTCTTCCCCCCCCCCCACCCCCGCCGTGTAAGTAGTATACTGGTATATTCCAGGACAAAAAAAAGTTATAGTTTAAAAAAAATGTTTTGGAAATTCATGGTTAAGTTCATCTGTGGCTATTATTTCAAATTAATTTTTTATTTTTTGAAAGTTAATAATTGAAACAGTGAGTATGCCTAATATAATGTGTGTGTATGTTTCACTAATTAATCTATCCTGTCTTTTGTATATAAATCACTTAGCCAAAAAATGCCATTTGTTCTGAGGTCAATGTAATATCCAGGAAGATAAGTTATGGCAGACTTTGGCTAGAGTAGCCTTGCTTTGGTTTGTGAAAATCATATTTTTAATGCTACGGTAATGTCATTTTCAATTTGTAATACATATTAGAGTATACACAGAGAGTACACTTATAAAGTTTGTGGACAATACCAAGCTGGGAGGAGTTGCAAGCGCTTTGGAAGATAGGATTCAAAATGATCTTGACATACTGGAGAAATGGTCTGAATTAAATAGGATGAAATTCAATAAGGGCAAATGCAAAAGTACTACATTTAGGAAGGAATAATCAACTGCACAAATGCAAAATGGGAAATGACTGTATAGGAAGAAATAATGAAGAAAAGGATTTGGGGGTAATAGTGTGGATCACAATCTAAATATGACTCAGCAATGTAATACTGTTGCAAAAAACATCATTCTGGGTTATATTAGCAGGAGTGTTGTAAGCAAGACACAAGAAGTAATTATTCCACTCATCACTTATAAAGCCTCAACTGGAGTACTGTGTCCAGTTCTGGGCATCACACTTTGAGAAACGTGGACAAATTGAAGGAAGTCCAGAGGAGAGCAACGAAAATGATTGGAGGTCTAGAAAATATGACTTGTGAGGAAAGATTGAAAAACTTGGGCTTGTTTAGTCTAGAGAAGAGAAGACTGAGAAAAGTCTTTAAGTACGTAAAAGGTTGCTATAGAGAAGAGGGTGATAAATTGTTGAGGACAGGACAAGAAGTAATGGACTTAAATTGTAGCAAGGGAGATATAGGTTAGACATTTCCTAACTATAAGGGTAGTTAAGCACTTGAACAAATTACCTAGGGAGGTTTTTAAAAACAGGTTAGACAAACACTTGCTAGAGATGGTCTAGATAATGCTTAATCCTGCTGCCTCAGTGCAAGGGACTGGATTCAGTGACCTGTCGAGGTCCCTTCCAGTCCTCCATTTTGATGATTCTATGATTGTGAACAACAAACTCTCTTATGCGAAATTAACATTGTACTTTAGGAAGAGAGTGGCAGAATTATAGAATTAAGTCAATCATTCACAAATCATAGCAGACACAGCACTGACTTTTACCTATGCCTAGGACTCAGCCTTTTTCTGGAGAGTCTGCAAAGTGCATGAAAAATGAGTCATGCAAACATTTTAAAAACAGTAACCTAGATGCAGAGCATTATGATAATCGAATCATAGAATCATGATTTGGACTACTTCTACATCCTGGCTATCTGAAAACTTATTTCTACCTTGAGTTAGATGTTAAAGATCAAATTCTTCTTCAAGTGCTTGTCCACATATATATTCCATTGTTGGTGCCTGTGTACCCAATACATTCAAGACAGATTCTTTTGGCAGCAGTGTCCATTGGGGGTGGTACTGTATCCTGAGCGTCCTTGTGCTTCCAACTGAGGGCATAAAGGGTGGGACAATTCCAGTTGCCCCTCAGTTCCTGCTCACCATCCATTGCTATAAGTTGGAGCTTGAAATTACTGTCACTTTCAGATTTGTTTAAACAGATAGTTGGATATTTAGGCTACATCTAGGAAATATGGGGTGTGATTCCCAGCTCATGTACACATACTCGTGCTGACTCAATGAGAGCTATTATTTTAAATAGTAGCATAGTCATGGTAAGATGGGCAGCTGAATGCAAACTCTCCTGAACCCCCTGGCTTTGTATTCGGCTATGCCAGACTGAATCGTAGGAAGTCTGTGAACAAGTAGCAGACTTCATACAGCAAATTCTACTTCTGTTTACCCAATTGGGTCTTAAAGTAAACATGGACATGCCAATACGGATTCCACAACAGAAAATAGAATTCATTGGGGGTATTCTGGACTATGCAGCACTGATAGTTTATCTACCTCCAGAAAGATTCCAGATCATACTCAACTTATATACCCATCTCCAGGCTCACCCCTGAACATCAGTAAGAACAGTTCTCAGACTTCAGAGCCATAGGCATCTCGCATCTTCATGACTCAGCATGCCAGATCTCACCTGTGCTGCATGCGAAAAGGGTGGTTGAAGCCTTTACATCAGCCATGCAAACATTATCTGGGTATGCTGGTTCACATTCCATCTGTTGTCATTAAAGTGGTGGATGGACCCAAAAAAAGTCTACTGTAGAATGTTTGACTCAAGGCATTCCTTCTGGCATTGGCCACTGTCAGAAGACAGATACTGGGCTAGATGAACCTTTGATCTGACCCCAGTATGTCTGTTCTTAGGTTCTTATGATATACACAAATCCTGTTATATCAAAAGGAGTTTCCCAAACACTTCAATCCAAGCACACCAGTTTAGATAAAACAATAAAACAAGTTTATTAACTACAGAAAGAGAGGTTTTAAGTGATTACAAGTAATGAGGCATAAATGTCAGAATTGGTTAAAAGAAAAGTAAATGCAACTAATACCTAACTTAACAAGCTAAGTGAATTCAAAGCAAAAGTCTCTCTCACCACATGTTCTAGCACAGTGGTCACCAAGGTTGATTGTGATCAACTGGTCGATCCTAGAGGATCTCCCTGTCATTCGCGATCTCTGGCAGCGCAGTGTGGCTGTCGCTAAGGCAGACTCCCTGCCCACCCCAACCCCACACTGCTCCTGGAAGTGGCCAGTGCAGCCTCATGGCAGGGGGGCAGGGCAGGAGTTTCCCTCCACGCGCTGCTCCTGCCTGCAAGCACCACCCCCACAGCTCCCATTGGCCGGGAGTGCTCCAGGGGCGGTGCTTGCAGAAAGGGGCAGTACGGCGCCACATGTCCCCAGACTCCCGCAGGAGCTGCAGTGGTGTGTCGGCTCCTTTCAGGAGCAGTGTGGGGCCGGGGTAGGCAGGGAGCCTGCCTTAGCCTCGCTATACCACCTACTGGGAGCCGCTGGAGGTAAGTGCTTCCTGGCAGGAGGCCACACCTCAAGCCCCACCTTGAGCCCCCTCCCAGAGCCAGCACCCTGTACCCCTTCCTGCACCCCAACCCCTGCCTCAGCCCTGATCCCCTCCCAGAGCTGGCACCCCATAACCACTCCTGCACCCCAAACCTCACCCTGAGCCTCCTCCCAGAGCCAGCATCCTGTACCCCTTCCTGCACCCCAACACTCTGCCCCAGCCCAGAGCCCCCTCCTGCACACACACTCCCTCCTAGAGCTTACACTCCTCACTCCCTCTTGGACTCTAACCCCCTGCCCCAGGCTCAGACCAGGCCCCCCCCCCCACTGTGAACCCCTCATCCCCAGCCCAGAGCCTGCACCCCCTCCCGATCCCCAAACCCCTGCCCCAGCCCTGTGAAAGTGAGTGAGAGTGGGGGTGAGTGAGCGATGGACACGGGGGGGATGGAGTGGGTGCAGCTTTGGGGAAGGGGCGGGGCCTCGAGGAAGGGGTGGAATAGATCCTGGGTTGCCCTTATATTCAAAAAGTGATTTGGAGCATAAAAAGGTTGGAGACCACTGTTCTAGCATGTTCTTACCGGCTGAATTCCTTTCTGCCGGGAATGGGCGACAGGGGATGGATGCTCCTCAGTCCAATGATGCTTCCTTTTTCCTTCAAGTGCTGTGCATGGAGATGAAGGGAGAGATATCTTGGGGCATCCGTTCCCCATTCTTATACCTTTTCCTCTTCTTTGAGAATCATCTCCAGCTGGGGTTCAGGAGACAGAAAGTATGTGGGGCTGGGAACCTCTATCTGTTTCTTTGCCAAAATGTAAATTTCTCACTCACACCTTTTTCTTGCCAAAGACTGGCCACTTAAACAGGTAATAGCCCACTTGATTTTGTTGACACCTGGCTGAGGTGTCAGTTTGCCTTTTGTCTCTGAGGAAATGGTTTGTGGCTGCTTCCCCAGATATGGACTATGTCTTAGTAACATCATACTGTAGTATCTTGTAACTTTACATACAATATTGCCACACACATTTTACCAGGACAGTAAATATCAGGACATCATGAGTTTTCAGATGATACCGTAGAAGGCCTACTTTGTACAAAATGTATCATAGTCTTGAAAAAGGGGTGGACACAGGGATACACTGTCACACCCACATTCCCAGATCATCCCAGCAATAACTCATCTCTGCCCTAACTATTCCTTTGAGAGTGTTATGTAATCTCTTTCGGAACATGTCCAGTGATGGCACTTCAATGACCTTTCTTGAAAGACTGTTCCAATGTCAACTTGCTCTGTTAAAAAATGTTTTATTATATCTGATCTTGATGTCCCCTTCTTTAGTTTGAGGTCATTAACTTCTTGTAATACATCCTTGGGCAACCTTGAATAAATCTTCCCTTGCTATCATTTCTGTGTATGGTGCTATTAAATTTCCCCTTCTTCTTATTTCTTTAAACTGTATAAATTACAGTTCCTTAACCTTTCCACATTCTTCTTTTTATCCTGTAAAACAGCATCTATCTCTTTAAAAAGCAATAAAAAATTTACTTGAAATATAAATTTGTGTCATTTTTCATTCCCTCAATCTTTTGAGAGTTTAAATTAGAACTGGATACAACTGGTTCTTGTAAGTGGAAAGGGATTTTTTACAATGTATTATCCAAGCCACTTCAGTTTTAATAAAAACAACTCTATCATATCTTTTTTTATAATCATTATTATTATTGTCATCTGTTTGCAGAACCCAAATGTGAAGTCTGCATAGTCAGGATAGTGGATGGATCAGGAGATTGGTAAGGTTGGGACAGGGCCGCCCAGAGGATTCCGGGGGCACGGGGTCTTCGGCGGCGGGGGGCCCCGCTTCGGCGGTAAGTTGGCGGCAGGGGGTCCCTCCGTTCAGGGACCCGCCGCCAAAGTGCCCCAAAGACCCACGGCGGGGACCCCCCGCTGCCGAATTACCGCCGAAGCGGGACCCGCCGCCGAAGTGCAGCCCCCGCCGCGGGTCTTCGGGGCACTTCGGAGGCGGGTCCCGGAACGGAAGGACCCCCCCGCCGCCGAATTACCGCCGAAGACCCGGCTGCACTCCGGCGGCGGGTCCCGCTTCGGCAGTAATTCAGCAGTGGGGGGGTCCTTCTATCCCAGAGAGGAAGGACCCCCCACCAGCGAAGACCAGGAGTGAAGAAGCTCCGGGGGCCCAGGCCCCGTGAGAGTTTTCCGGGGCCCTCGGAACGAGTGAAGGACCCCGCTCCAGGGGCCCCGAAAAACTCTCGTGGGGGCCCCTGCTGGGCCCGGGGTCTGGGGCAAATTGCCCCACTTGCCCCCCCCCTCTGGGCGGCCCTGGGTTGGGATCCAGAGACTTTAAGATTTGGGTAGCTGGTCTATATTTACCCCCAGATTGGTAACAACCAAAAATTTTGCCATCCAATGGTTGTTGAGAGAAGTGGCTCTCAACTTTTCGAGACTACTGTACCCCTTTCAGGAGTCTGACTTGTCTTGCATACCCCCAAGTTGCACCTCACTTAAAAACTATTTGCTTACAAAATCAGACATAGAAATACAAGTGTTACAGAACACTATTATTGAAAAATTGCTTACTTTCTCATTTTTACCATATTATAAATTGATTGGCATATAAATATTTTACTTATATTTCAATGTATAGTATATAGAGCACTATGAAGTCATTATCTGTATGAAATTTTCGTTTGTACGGACTTTGCTAGTTCTTTTTATGTAGCCTGTTGTAAAACTAGGCAAATATCTAGATGAGTTAACCCCTGGAAGATCTCTGCATACCCAGGAGTACACGTATCCCTGTTTGAGAACCACTGGTTTAGAGGCCTTTATAGTAAGAATTGGTGGCCCTCAGTGTATTTCCTGATGCACAAGTGCCCAGAGTACAAAATAATACCAACATTTTTACAACCTTTTTGGCAGTCTTAGCAAAAAGGTCAAATGAAATGTAGACCATAAGGAAGTATATGTAATGTAGATAAACTATGTCTTCATAGGAAAAAAAAAGATGTTTTTACATCAAGATAACTATCTCAGAGTAAAATCCTAGAGGAGACAAGGCCACTCCGGTTTTTAATGTCAAACTCATCAAGGTCAACCCCGGGAAGAGAAAACAGGGTTGATTTCAATTAGCTATATCAAGATGAAAACTACGTGTGTCTTGTCCCCACTAAAATTTTACTTTGAGATAGTTATAATGTAAAAAGAAACTTTTATTGCAGTGAAGACAAAGAAGCATTGATGGCTGCGATACAATGTTATGAAGTTAACACTATAGATATACAATTTAAGGGCCCGATTCTGTGAAATGCTAAGTACTTCCTGTGAAACATTAAGGCCCCATCATGTTCAGTGAGAGTTGGGGAAGCTCAGCAGCTTGCAAGATTACTTCCTAAAAAAGGTGTTATTGGGTATTCAGTGACTACTGCCAGGTTCCCTCCTCTGGGTCTTACGAGGTGTCCACTGTCACGTGCAGGATGGTGGTGGGATCCTCACTCAGTACGGCATCCAGTACAACAGAAAAGCAGCAGGTCTGGGGATCAGCTCCAGATTTTCTGTTGGCCTCCCTTATTTTTTGAGAGGGCTGCCAGAGTACCTTCCCCTTCACCTGGCTTTGCTGCTTATCTGGGTCGTACCTGATGAGTTGCTTCATGCCCTCTGCAATGTCCAAATATACATCTTTATTACTGTGATTATTTCTCATCTGAGCTTGCACTGCTCCTTCTCTCCTAGGGTGACCAGGGTGAATGAACAGAACAGGTAATCATCCATCCCCTGTCGCCCATTCCCAGCTTCTGGCAAATAGAGGCTAGAGACACCATCCCTGCCCATCTTGGCTAATAGCCATTGATGGACCTATCCTCCATGAACTTACCTAGTTCTTTTTTGAACCCTGTTATAGTCTTGGCCTTCACAACATCCTCTGGCAAGGATTTCCACAAGTTGACTGTGCATTCTGTGAAAAAATACTTCCTTTTTTTTGTTTTAAACCTGCTGCCTATTAATTTCATTTGGTGACCCCTAGTTCTTGTGTTATGAGAAGGAGTAAATAACATTTTTTATTTACTTTCTCCACACCAGTCATGATTTTATAGACCTCAATCATATCCCCCCTTAGGTGTCTTTTCCAAGCTGAAAAGTCCCAGTCTTATTAATCTCTACTTATACAGCAGCTGTTCCATACCCCTAATCATTGTTGTTGCCCTTTTCTGAACCTTTTCCAAGTCCAATATATCTTTTTTGAGATGGGGCGACCACATCTGCACGCAGTATTCAAGATGTGGACATACCATGGATTTATATAGAGGCAATATGATATTTTGTGTCTTATTATCTAATCCTTTCTTAATGATTCCCAACATTCGCTTTTTTGACTATTGCTGCACATTGAGTAGATGTTTTCAGAGAACTATCCACAATGATTCCAAGATCTCTTTCTTGAGTGGTAACAGCTAATTTAGACCCCATCATTTTATATGTATAGTTGGGATTATGTTTTCCAATGTGCATTACTTTGCATGTATCAACATTGAATGTCATCTGCCATTTTGTTGCCAAGTCACCCAGTTTTGTGAGATCCTTTTGTAGCTCTTCACAGTCTGCTTTGGACTTAACTATCTTGAGTAATTTTGTATCATCTGCAAATTTTGTCACCTCACTGTTTACCCCTTTTTTCCAGATCATTTATGAATATGTTAAATAGGACTGGTCCCAGCACAGACCACTGGGGACACCACTGTTTACCTTCCTCAATTCTGAAAATTGACCATTTATTCCTACCCTTTGTTTCCTATCTTTTAACCAGTTACCAATCCATGAGAGTTCCCTCTTATTCCATGACAGCTTACTTTGCGTAAGAGCCTTTGGTGAGGGACTTTGTCAAAGGATTTCTGAAAATCTAAGCACACTATCTCCACTGGATCCCCCTTGTCCACATGCTTGTTGACCCCCCCTCAAAGAATTCTAGTAGATTGGTGAGGCATGATTTCCCTTTACAAAACCATCTTGACTCTTCCCCAACAAATTATATTCATCTATGTGTCTGACAATTTTGTTCTTTACTATAGTTTCAATCAGTTTGCCTGGTACTGAAGTCAGGCTTACCGGCCTATAATTGCTGGGATCACCTCTAGAGCCCTTTTTAAAAATTGGCATCACATTAGCTATCCTCCAGTCATTTGGTACAAATGTTGATTTAAATTATAGGTTACAAACTACAGTTAGTAGTTCTGCAATTTCACATTTGAGTTACTTCAGAACTCTTGGGTGAATACTATCTGGTCCTGGTGACTTATTACACTTTAGTTTATCAATTTGTTCCCAAACCTCCTCTAATGATACCTCAATCTGCGACAGTTCCTCAGATTTGTCACCTAAAAAGAGTGGCCCAGGTCTGGGGATCTCCCTCACATCCTCAGCCATGAAGACCGATGAAAAGAATTCATTTAGTTTCTCTGCAATGGTCTTATCATCCTTGAGTGCTCCTTTGGCACCTCAATTGTCCTGTGGTTCCACTGATTGTTTAGCAGGCTTCCTGATTCTGATGTACTTAAAAAAATGTTTTGCTATTACTTTTTGAGTCTTTGTCTATCTCTTCTTCAAATTCCTTTTTGGCCCTCCTAATTATGTTTTTACACTTCATTTGCCAGAATTTATGCTTATTTCTATTTTCCTCACTCAGATTTAACTTTCACTTTTTAAAGGATGCCTTTTTGTCTCTTACTGCCTTTTTTACTTTGTTGTTTAGCCACAGTGGCACTTTTTTGGCTCTCTTACTATGTTTTTTAATTTGGGTTATAAATTTAAGTTGAACCTCTATTGTGGTGTCTTTAAAAAGTTTCCACGCAGCTTGCAGGGATTTCACTTTTAGCACTGTACTTTTTAAGTTCTGTTTAACTACCTTCCTCATTTTTGTGTAGTTCACCTTTCTGAAATTAAATGCTACAGTTTTGGGCTGCTGTGGGGTTTTCCCCACCACAGGGAGGTTAAATTTAATTATATTATGGTCACTATTACCAAACAGTCCAGCTATATTCATCTCATGGACCAGATCCTGTGCTCCACTTAGGACTAAATCAAGAATTGCCTGTCCTCTTGTGGGTTCCAGGACTAGCTGCTCTAAGAAGCAGTCATTTAAGTTATCAAGAAACTTTATCTCTGCATCTCGTCCTGAGGTGATGTGTACCCAGTCAATATGGGGATAGTTGAAATCCCCCATTACTATTGAGTTTTTTATTTTTATAGCCTCTCTAATCTGCCTGAGCATTTCACAGTCACTATCACCATCCTGGTCAGGTGGTCAGCAATGTTCCCTCTAATTTTTTCCATCCATGTGGAATAAATTTTGTTATATGCACCAAGGTATTTGCCTATATGCGCCACCTGTAGAAACACAAAAACCTAGATATAATATATATTTTTTAAAAGTTACCATAGGGATAATTACTCCAGCCAGGACAGGTTGGCATTTAAAACTCACTACTCAGAGAATTACATTTAAGTGGAAGAGAAATAAAAATTATGAAATGCATAGACCAGTCAAAACACTAAAATAACACTTCGAAAGAATAAAATTACAGAGAATATATATGCATTGCAGGAAATACCAAGAACAACAATAATACAAGTATGTGTTGGGAGGGGAGTGTGAAAGAGACTCTGTGTGTGTGTGACACTTTTGTAGTTAATAAATTTGTTTTTGCTTTATCTAAACCAGTGTGTGAAAATTATAACTCAGGGGTAGGAAGCCGTTTTATATTCCTCTCCACATTGACAGAGGGAGCGAATTTTATGATCTTATGCTGTACTGTTCCCTGTGCAGTGCAAGACCATATAATTTTGAGTTTATACTCCAGAGGGGGGGTGTGCCTGAGGAGCTAGGAGGTGCCCTAGCTGAAGCCTTCCCATGCAGGGCCTATCAAAGAGCCTGCCTGCATGTAACTGCAGCTGGGTGTATCCCTACCTGTATGTATGCTGATGAAAGTGCAGGCTGAGCCTGGAGGGCTTGTCAGCTTGTCACAGCAGTACAGTGTAAGAGAGAGCCCAGGCTGATGGATCAGGGGAGGGTCAGTGGTACCCCAGTTCCAGGTGGCACCCCAGAGGGAACCCATCACAAAAGTATACTCTGATATTTCTTGGGAACTGAGAACATTACTTGTGTGGCACTCTGCTGGTGTTTGGTCTCTTGCAAGGTTTAATTAATTTAGAACAACTACAGAACAAACCACTAGATAGCTAATTATGACTCCTTTTACAAATTTGAAAAAAATTAGTAGATTGATATTAGCAACTAAATAATTTTGGTGGTCCTTTTCTTTTATGTATGGAAATCTCTCAGGTATTTTTCCCTATAAACTTTTTTTTTCTCATTACAGATTCCAAGCATGTGTCTATTTTGCATCTGTCTTTCAAGCTATCTCATGTGGCATTCATTACTTGGCTTCCGTATTCATGGCTGTTACACCTAAATTTGTATGCAGTGTCCCTGGAAATGTGACTAGTATACTGTTCAGCAATTCCTCTAGTTCAAGAATAGAGGATATTTGGACACTGTGGACATCAACAAAAAATTACATTGTGGTCCAGCTGGAAAATGGAGAAATTTGGGAACTTGATCAGTGCAGCAGGTCCAAGCGGGAGGGCAGTTTGTATCCTGCATATGAATATAGTGGCAACAAGTCTGTTTTTTCTTGTTCTGATGGATATATCTATGATCAAACAAAATGGAAGAGCACCATTGTTACAGAATGGGATTTGGTCTGTCACCGGGAATGGCTTGCAAAATTAACTCAGCCCACATTCATGCTTGGAGTCCTGTTTGGAGCAGTGATTTTTGGAGATATGGCTGACAGGTACAGTGCCATCCTCTTAATACTGTAGTTTAAGAGTGCAATAACTCCGTATGTGCCTAAATGCTTTGCTCTTATATGAGATATTAATTTAAAAGAAGTTTAATCTAATTGTCGTTTTATTAACAAATGTGTTCTTCAACATAGCTTATATTTATCTTTCTCTGATACAGAGAAAAAACTGTTGATAGAATTTTTTTTTAAATGTCATGCTTTATATCAAATGTAGGCCCTGATCCTGCAAGCTACCCCATATGTGTGGCACCTTGTACCTAAGCAGAGCTTTCTGCAGGATCGGGGTCAGAGTGAGTTTCCCTGGTCATAGTTCTCCCTTTCCCTCTACCCATTCTCCTCATCTTATTTATAATAAAAAAGAGAAATGTTTATGATGGATATGATGAATAATTAAACCTATGCTGTAAGGTTAAAAAAAATATTTAAAAAAAAAACAAATTTCCCGACCTCTGTCATTACTACTACTTTATGGGACTGATGCAAAGACTTGGGGATTTGAATTTGGTCCTGTATTACTAAAACTAAAAATCTACTGTATTTTTCACCATTATTGGTTTACCTTTTTTTTTTTTTTTGCATTTCAGTCTGTATGAAGGAAGAAAATAGACCAATCAGTTTCCCTTTAGTTTGCCGTCAGTTTCACTTCCTCCAGCAGTAGTATAATGCTGAAATATTTCAGTTGTCAACACATTATGTAAATGCATAAAGAGGAGCTTATTTTTTCAGTTGGATTTTATAAAAGTATGGAATTGGTTCTCTTAATCTAAGGTTTTGTAAAACTTTCTTTAATACAAAACCTGAATTTAGAACCTAAATTGAAGTGACAGTGTCTCTTTAAATCAGTTATATTTTCAGTTAATATGCAGACACAGGTAATGACATTATACTCACATAAATCTCAGTTAGATTAGCTCGAGCTCTAGACAGCCATTTAAGAGAATAAACATATTGTATATTATGGAGTTACAACAAAAAGTTTTACATCTGAAAGTTATTACTATCTGGCAGCTTTTGACTGGTGGGAAATAAGTTGGTAGTTTCAATACAGTTTTCAGTCAACAGATGTTCCCAGCAGAAGAATGACCACAGCAGAACTAATTAGCATCTCTGCTGAGAATCTTGGCAGAGATTAAGGATTGAATGGGCATGAAGACAACTACCTCCTCCATTTTTCCAAGGCCTGGTCTTCACTACATAGTTAGGTGGACATAAGGCAGCTTACATTGACCTAATTATGTAAGTGTACACACTACAGTCTTGTTCCTGACAGTGTAAGTGCCCTACTACATGGACATCATAACGCCAGCTCCATGAGAGGCATAGGGCTTAGACTGGTGTAGTTAGGGAAATGCTGTGTCTGTGCAGACACTGCAATACTTACATCTGCTGTTGGCTGTCTTGTCAGTTTCAGCGCTCCATGCTGGAGCCCTGAAATTGACAAAAAAAGCCAGGCAGTTAGAGTGCAGCTGCCCCCATTTCCTCGCTCGCAGCCGAGCTGTGCTCGCCTGGCTCCCCCACTCCGGCTGGGAGTGGGGACCCCGCCCCTCTTCAGTTGGTGGAAGTGATCCTGGTGAGGATGCACACCACCGACAGAAGGAGGGACATGAACCACCGCAGTAATTACTGTGGTGGCGGCCCCTAAATTGACCTAACACTGGTCGACTTAAGTCTGTAGTGTAGACATACCCTAGGTCAGGGTTGAAGCACATTGGCAGGGCATTGTAGGGAAATTTGCAGTGCAGCTGTCTGAGCTATATCTGTTCTGTAAGACTTCACATTCCAGTATTATTTTAATGTGGTACCAAATTCATGTACAAAAAAACCAAAACCGACCCCAAACCCAAATCTCCAAAAGCTGCTGCTGCTGAAGATAGAAATAATACATCTCTATATCAGAGAATAAAAATGAAACAGTGCCTGTTCCTTATCTAGTCGACACCTGAAACATACTCTTTATTAATGAACATTGTTAAACAAAATAGGACAGAGGTAATCTATAAATAGATTTTATATCTGTTAGAGTTTTTCTCTTCAGTTGAATTTATTGGTGTTGACTTCTTCTGGTTATTTGTTTATATACAGCATGTTCTGGTAGATCAATATGTTTTCTACCTGAGATGATATGGAAACCGGACAAACAAATTTAGGATTCCTTTTATGTTAAAGACCTTTGTTTCAGAATGAGGAATGACACATAATTAAAGACCTGGCTTGTAATATTTATAATAAGAAGCTAACATTTCACATAATGTTATTTTCCTGCTAATGTACTTATTATATATGTGACATTTAACATAGGTGGGCATTCCTGGTAGTGAGTTTGTGTGTGCACTTATGAAATCAGAGAATTCTGGGGAAGTATCTGATTACCATTTATTAGATATTTTATCTTCATATAATTCGGAGGAATTAAGGTAAAAAACCTTTCATTGGAACCCACGTTCATGGAAAGTCGGGTGGGGCTCCCTTTCATCAGTGCTACTTTAAATTGGTCACAGTGATAGGTACAGAAAATATAAAAGTTTTTCCCTCACCTAGAGAACAATATATCAGAGCTAAGATCAAACCTGGGACTACTGTGGTAGTGCAGTGCCCTAAATACAGCACTAGTGATACTTTTCATATTTACTATAATTCTTATTGATAAGATTTCCAAAGTTGCAGTTGCTTTTTAGTACAATATTTATCACATGCCACCCCATTGTTCACTCTGTGTGTTTGTTCTATCCTTCCCTCACCTTGTGTCTGTCTTATGTATCTCCATTATAAGCTCTTTGGGGTAGGGATCCTCTACAGCTCTGTGTTTGTACAGTGCCTAGCACAATGGGGTCATGTTCTTGGTTGGCCCTCAGGCACTCTCATAATAAACATGATTAATAATAAGAAATAATTATGATGTTTTTATTGTAATGTGCAGAGTGGGAAGACGGTATATAATGTGGTTCACAAGCACTGGTCAGTTTTTATTTGGCATTGCAGTGGCGTTCACATTTGACTACTACAGCTTTGTGATCATACGTTTTCTCCTTGCTATGGTAAGTATAGATGCTCATCCTAATTCTTTTTAAATGCAGTTTCCTAACATTCCTCAGGAAAGCCTCCATAATTTCTCCCTATTCCGTCCCTTCTCCAGGTTTTAAAAGCCCCATGTGTTGCCACAACACTCTCTTTAGCAAAGGAGTGAGAATCTGAACACTGCTGCTTCTTCACCCTTCAGTGCCCTTCCTCTTTGTTTTACCCAGAAAGGGGGCATATGAAGCAATATTTGGTGCTTCCTTCATCAAGGGCTGACAATGCTTCTTTTAGCACAGTCTCAACCCCAGCTAGACTGGTAGTTAGGTGAGAGACAAAGTTTGAGTAGCAAACTCTGGTTCCTGCATTGCAGCTTGCATTGCATTGTTATTTATGGTGTATTACTAGAAATAGACATTATTTTTGTTAAAATATAGTCATGGTTTTACCTCAGCTATGTTCATGGATAGGGGATAGTTGCCCTTTTTTCTGATGTGCATCTTTTCTGTCTTTTAAACTACATCTAAAATGCTGGATATATGTGTAAACAGATAGGCTTGGTAAACATTCTAAAAGCTTCTTCTACACTTGTGTGTATGTCAGCATATTTAATTTTTTAGCAACCAATTTCAAATTGCTACCCTATATACTTTTTGTGGGCTTGGCAGTTCATAGTCCAGGTGCCTCTGGGCTTGCTTAATCAGTTATGAATGTAAAAAATTGCTTGAGCCCCAGCACCTCTTTGACTACAAATTAAGCACTGACAGTGATGTCAACAGGAGTCTCTCTGGGCATTGGATGAGGTTTGAGGGAGGTTGAGGGGGTTTATAAATGGACGTGCTAGAGATTAAGACTCTGATCAAACAAGCAGACCCTGCATGGGCACAGAGCCCCACTGAACTCAGTGAAGCTCTGCAGAGGCCTAAGTATCTGGCCACAGGGATCCACTTCCAGGACTGGGGCTTAAAAACCCTAATCTTACACCATTGAAATCAATGAGGGCATTCCAGTTACCTTCACTCTGTGCAGGATCAGATCTTAAAGGATGATTTAGATGGTTAAGTATAATGCATATATATTTTTCACTTTTGTATGGGAATTTATTAATTGGCATTTTTATAATTGGAGATTTGATTAATCAAAATATTATATGGGAAGCATCTTTAGATTTTCTAATTGTGTGTTTTTAAAGTTTTCAGATGTCTAAAGCACTAGATATGTGCCAGAGAAATAGAAATAAGTACATTCACTAAATAAATACTTTAAGGCAGAACATTAGTATGGTTAGAAAACTTATGGGAGCTTATAGAAGTGTAAGGAAAATTCTCTTTCAACTTTGTAAAATATGATTTAACAGGTGTGATGGGGCAAGGCCAGAGGGCTACAGTAAAGTAGTGAGGAACAGGTATGTTAGCCCTAGGCTAAACAAATCCCTGGTACCATGGTAACCAAATGGCAGTTGCTCCAGGTTAATCAAGACACCTAGGCCAATTAAGATCCTTCTGGAAGGCAGTGGAGACAGCTAGGTTGATTGGGACACCCGAAGCCAATCAAGGGCTGATTGGAACTAGTTAAAAGCCTCCCAGCTCCTCAGTGAGGTGTGGGTGTCAGGAGCTATAGGAGGGAGCTGTGCTGTTGGAGGAATGAAGCAGTACGAATCCATGTAAGGAAGGAGGCCCTGAGGTAATGGTGAAGGAGATATTGAGTGGGGGCTACTGTAGGGAAGTGGCCCAGGGAATTGTACATGTCCTATTTCCAAAAAGTCAGCTACCATGGCTGCTAATTTTAGGGTCCCTGGGCTGGACCCTGGAGTAGAGGGTGGGCCTGGGCTCCCCCCTCCCCTCCCTGATTAATCACTAAGACTGGGAGACAACAGAGACTGTGTGAGGGAGGATTGCTTCTCCTCACCTCTGTTGTTGGCTTATGATGAAAATGGCTCAGTAAGCTGTGGCCCTTGCCTCTGAGATAGAAGGGCTACGTGGAGGGTCACAGTGAGCCTCTGAGGCTAGCAAAAATCCGTCAGGAAACGCAGGACCCATGGAGTCAAGGACAGAACTTTTTGTTACACAGGATAATATACTAGGGGGTGGAATTTCATTATTTTGAAATATGCAGTTCTGTAGTATGCAGGTTATTATGCTTAAAACTAAAGCCAAGATTTTCAGAATGGCTATTGGTTTTGGGTGCTTCAATTTTTCTAGTGTCCAACTTGTTTCACCTTCAATGGGCCTGATTTTTAAAGGCTTTTTAAAAGATATTACCCACAAAGGTATCCAAAGTCACTACCCATTTCTGAAAATCGTGACCTGATATTTTACAGGTCTGAAATTAGTTTTGCCAAATGTTGATTGTTTTTTTTTCAGGATTACTGTTGCTCTTTCTCATCATATTCCAATACAGGACAAGTTAGGGGGCTCTTAAGACTTCCAACATAAACAAACATGGAAGTATTAGCCATCTGTTTTTGGTGTTGTCACTCAAAGGGAATAGACATAAGCTTTTCTCTGTTTTTTCCCCCTCAGGTTTCAAGTGGCTATCTGGTTGTGGTTTTTGTTTATGTGACAGAATATGTTGGCATTAAAGCTCGAACATGGGCATCCATGCATGTCCATGCTTTTTTTGCTGTGGGAATCATGGCTGTGGCACTGGTGGGATTTTTGGTGCGGACCTGGTGGATCTATCAGATATTCCTTTCCGTAACAACTCTCCCCTTTGTCTTGTGCTGCTGGCTGCTCCCAGAGACACCTTTCTGGCTACTGTCAGAGGGAAGATACGAAGAAGCACAAAAAGTAGTTAATATAATGGCAAGGTGGAATAAAGTAAGCACTCCTTGTAAAATTTCTGAACTATGTTCAGTCCAACAAGATGATCTAGTCTGTTACAGAACAGGTGGTAATGACATTTCTACAGCGAAGAAGCACAGCATCTTAGATCTGTTTTATAACTGGCACATTGCAAGAAGGACCATTACAGTCTGGCTGATTTGGTTCACTGGGAGTCTAGGATACTATGTATTCTCCCTGAGTTCCGTCAATCTTGGAGGCAATGAATATTTAAATCTATTTCTCATAGGTAAATATCTGATATATTTTATTCTGCTTATGACAGAACTAGAACTTATAAATTATAAATGTCTAAAGATCTAACAGTCAATTTCCTGACCCTCAATTACCTGTACCATCACCAACCCCATTTAAAATTGCAGATTTAATTCTTGTCAACTTGAAATGTAGTTATTTTACAAAAGCAAGCTTAGAATATGTTAAGGTACTATATTGTCCTTGACTTCTCCTGCCAATTTTTCTGCTTGTAAAACCACATTATCCTATTTTTTAAATTGTTTCTCTCTGCCTGGTTGTTCTGTGAAAGAACCACACAAACAGGGAATATTGACTAACAATACAGGGGAAACTATTAAATTGATTAAATACTATCCAAGTAAACAAACTGAGAAAAAGAGATTTTCTTTACTCATTTTTTTTAGTTATAATAATATGAGCTTAGTGTTACCAGTATTATCTAATAATGTTTAAGTTTGTTAGAAATGTGTTTTTTAAATCTAAGGGTCAATGTTTCTTCAAGTTAGTCTTTAATTTAATGTGGTTGCAAATTTTCTCTTGATAAAATTGGTCAGCACATAATAGGGCCTGATCTAAAGTCTATTTAAGGTCACTGGAAAGATTCCCATTGAGTTTGGTGACCTTTGGATCAGGCTCCAGTCCTGTAAAGGACTTAAGCACATGCTAGCTTTAAGCATATGAGTAATCACAATAAAGTCAATGTGACTATTCATGTGCTCATAAGCACTTTGAAGGATTGGAATACTAGTGAATTAATTTTAAGTTGCCATGTATTATTACATGTTAGTAACTTGACTGTTGTGTTGAGAATAGGATGCTAATGTTGCTAAAATAACTAAGTTATGATACAGTACTGTAAATAAATCACTGTGTTAGCAAATTTCAAAGATGATTTTCTTTGTCTTCTGTGACCCAGCTCCTAGGGTCCAAGAGCCTGGGCTCCAGCCTGAGGCTGACATCTACACTGCAGTTAAACAGCCCCTTAGCCCAAGCCCAAGCCAGCCTGTGGGTTTTTAATTGCAGTGTAGACAGTCCTGTACAGATATATCTCCCCATCATAAAGGCAGCTGCAGCTGCCTTGTGCCTTATAGCCTCTTTCCCTGGTGGATTTCTTATTCCCCACCACCACATTTATGCCAGTGTAAGCCCTCCACTGACTTTTTTGCCACCAGAGGGTTTATCCCAAAATATTGGTGAAATAGATCTTTCACCTAACGCCTATATCTTTTAAAACCAGTTTAACCACTAGACTGACTAAATGCTCATAAAAAGTAAATCAGAATTATTTTTAAGTGTATTTGGCATCATATTATCGTGGATTAAAATCAGATAAATTCATAATGACAGGTGCCGTGGAGCTTCCTGCATATGTCGTTGCTTGCATTGGGATGGACAAACTGGGAAGGAGAAACACATTGACTCCATTTCTTATATCAAGTGCAGTGATCTGTGCTTTGATAATGCTGATCCCTCAGGTTAGTCACTTAACATTTAAAATGTACTTATATTGTGGGGAATCTGAGATATGTTAATGCAACATCTCTTTCTAAGGCCTGAGATTAATTAAATGTTGTTTAGAAATGAAGCTGGATTTCTTTACAATAGATTTTCCATATTTCTGTTAAGGGTTCCAAACTAGCATTTCTAGCTCTTAATTAAACAAAGGGTTGGAAATAAGCTGGTTAGTAAACAAAGCCACCTACCACCATTATTTATTGGTGGAAATAATCAGGAAAGTATGGAATAAGTATTGCTCTCTCTTTACAGAAACATCACAGTTTACAGTCTAAATTTTTCAAAATAAATGAATGGCATTGAATTTGGAATGGTGAAGTTTTCTGGGGCTTTATATATTTGTACTCTCTTTGAATAGGATTTCAGTATATTATCTGTCTTAGCAAATATGGCTGGAAAGTTTGCAATTGGCGTTGCATTTGGCCTCATTTACCTTTACACGGCAGAACTGTATCCAACAGTTGTACGGTAAGAACTTTAAAATAATTTGCCATATGTTTTTCATTATTTTGCTATTTCTTCCTTTAATTTGTTATGCTTTTGGGGCCAAATCCTGCACCCACTGAAGTCAATGGCAGTGCTCCAAGTGACTTTGCTAGTGTAGGATCAGTCTCTTTTGTTACAGAATTCTCTGGTTTTGGCTCTGCAGTAAATGTATTTATTTTCTGTTCCCCTCTACATAGACTGGTCCCACTGAGGTATAGGAAAAATGGTCCGTATTCTTAGCATTCAATTCCCTTTTTCTGAATGTTCATGGGCATTAAGAATATGATTTATACTGAATGTTCAATATACTTTTTTATTCTATTTATGGAAGCAACCAAGTTCACTGTAAGATAAATTTTAGATTAGCATAACTGTATTTTTATAAGCATCTGTGCATTTCTAATCAATTGCTATGTATATCTGATGTTACTCTCATTGGGCCTTGTGTTGTCTTGTCTTACCTCCAGGTCACTTGCTGTAGGAAGTGGGAGCATGATGTGTCGTGTAGGGAGCATAGTTGCTCCTTTTTGTGTTTACCTGACTAGTGTATGGATCTTCATGCCACAGGTACGTGTTTGTTTTGATAGTCAAAAAAATTGTTATCCATTTTACTGAGATTTAAAGTTGAAGTGCAGATATGTTCAAAAGGAAAGTGAGTTAAATATTCTCATTCTTGGCTAAAAAACAGATAATGTAAATTATCTATTTTTAAGAATACGAATCTGAACTCAGGAGTGAGCCTCTGAGGCACTGAAATCTTCTGAACAGTTGATATTACAGGCACTTTAAAGAAGACAGACATATCTTGTATGCATTGAATACTGGTATAAAATTGTAACTATCTTTTGTATGAAGATGTACTGTATCATTCATGTAATTTGGAGTGAGTGTCTCTTTCCTAAATTGCAAGTGTTGTATTTAGTCAAGATCTTGATTGAGCAACTGTCTTTTCTCATTGCCATCAATCTCCTTTTTGAAGAAGCAGAATAACTTAACACAGATGGGGGAGGGAGCAAACATTAAATCCTGCTGATGACGACAAGATCCTCCATCTCTATCAGTCAAGTGAAGCATAGATGCCATGTTAGATCACATGAGAGGAACTGGAGCCCTCTCTCTATGGAGAACAAGCCTAGCAAATCTAAGCTTTCATGGACCAACAGCCTAACTATGATCAAAACATCCTCCTAATATGGAGTGCTAAAAAGAATGACAGAAGCAGCCGAATAGTGGGGCAGTGAGATGTTGAGGAGGTGGCATAGATGGGATAGTCAGAGTATAACCAGGTGAGAAATAACTCAAGAGGTGCCTACAGAAGAAAATGATGCTCATTAGGACTCTGACAATCAACAAACCTTGGATTAGAGACATCATCTTTTTGTAGGCGGCTGCAACCTCATTCCATCATGTGATCCAACAGTCATCTGTAACTTTAACTGTCCCATGAAGATGAGATAGGGCAGTTTCTTTGTAGAAGAAATTGGGCACTTCCTTAGCATTATGTGGATTTTGGAGTTCATTTGGTCCAAAATATTTTTAACAGTATAGTTATATTCAGTGCATACAAGTATCCCCTATTCTCTTTATGAAATCTATTATGTGTGCTGCTCAGAAATTCTACAATTGCTCAACCTTGCTTTTTCAGAAGGGGTAAGTTTAGGTTCATATACATAAATGGTTAGAAACCTTATATTGAGGAGTTAAACTGATAATGAGCTTATTTTACCCATTTTACTTTTTTACTACTTTGAAAAAACTTTACAACTCACCTTTAATATCATAGCTTGTATGTAAATTACAGATGTAAAGAAGGTGAAAGCGTATTGGCCTGAATTTTCAACCTCTCTTCCTGTGTTTCTGTTTTTGCACGCACACAGTTGGGTTTTCCTACAAAGGTAGAGTAGTGTCCATTTGATTTTAAAAATATAAAATCTACATTTGTGAATGCTAGAGACTGGTTTGAGAGACTGTCTGAAAACTTGGCCCATTATGTAAGTAACCTATGTTCAGTGTGTTAGGATTCATTTGTGATGGTGGGGAAGCAGAGTAGGAATGAATGAATATATAAATTTCTTAGCAAGCACCAAAGAAATGAACCCAGAAAATATATGACAAACAAAATCTGACAAGCACAGTACTCCTGGGAGAACAGTCTCCTTTGTCTCTTCTTTACACTAGCAGTGATAAGGTTTATCTGTTCAGAACTCCTGCAGTTAAAACAGCTGGGGGAAAGTTTAAACATTTGAGAACACTGTAAGTGGCACTGCAAATATGGACAACTCTCAGTACACTAAAAACACTCAGTGTGAAACTTTGTTACAATAGTGACTGTAAATGTGTTTTCATAACAAACTTCTACCATCAGGCATTTGTAAGTTCACTAAAAACTTGGCCTTGGGCTGACGCTTATCATGAAAGGTCTCAGGGCCCCATGGTGGGATGTCGGGGGAGTCCAATGTTCCTTGTGCCCAGGGCCCCAATGAATCTTAATCCACCTCTGGATAGATGTGCTTAATGGCGGGAAGAGGAGGGTGAGTATGATTCAGAATGAATTGGAGACTAACTGGAACGGTACAGTGGGATTTCCAAAAGCATTCAGCACTGGCCTACTCCTGTTCCCACTGAAATGACGGGAGCCTGATTTGCATTTATACTAAGACTCTTTTGCACCACGGTGGTATTGTAAAGATGCTTTAAAGTGGGAGTACGTTTCATTTACACACACTTTCAGCCCTTTGCACTGTGTAAAGGAGCCTTAGTGTAGATGAGAATCAGGACCTAGAAATTTTACCATTGACGTCAGTGTGACCAGGAAAAGGCCAAACCTGAGCGCTTTTGGAAATTCCACCTAAGAGTTTAAAGGCAAGATCTAAACAGAGGCAGTGTGTGGAGATTTCCAGACAGTCAATGTGGCAACCCAGGTCAGAATGACTCTTAACTGTGGACAGTTGACTACAGGATAAGTAAACAATTTCCAGCTTCAAAAGCATCTATTGGATGCTTTTACAGATGGTGGTGTTCTTCTCAGAATTTGTGGTATAACAGTAACATTATGATGGCAGAAAAAATGAGGGAGCTGACAGCTCTTTTCAAGGAAAATATTGAAAAATATTAAAGATGGAATCTAGCAGTTAGTGTATACAATTTAATCCTCCCCTTGGAATAATCACTTCACTGATATCCCTCCTATAACTGTATACCTATCTGCAGAGACCTACTCCAGTCTGGCATTCATCCCTGCTGTAGTAGTAATGTTAGCCCTCTTTTCTAATTCTTCACTGTAGGAATGTAACGGTTTTACTTTCACTGTAGTACATAGCATTCAACAGTATTTTGCTTAGTTTTTTACTCTTTTAGCTTCTGCACTCAATGTGAGTGTAAGAGAGAGGGTGTTTGAAACAGAGGTAATTCTGCTCCTCCCAGAGGATTGCTTAAGACAATTGGTGGCTCTGGCCATGGGGGATCATACACAGCTTGGTGTTTCTAACTTGAAAATAACTCTGGCCAAGTTACTGCTGAGACTTCAATTTTGAAATCTCATTTTTGACTTCCAAAGAGCTATTTTCATTTAGAATTAGGGGATGGTTGCCTGCCAGTGTGCCCATATCTGTCTGAAGTGCTGTGTTATGAAAGTCATAGCCACAGCCATTTCATATGTTCTCTATGTTCAGAGGGAAAGTATTAAACAAAATGGATCAGAGCTTGGGATCAGTACAGAGCAAGTTGAGGATATCACAGTATCAAAATGCACAGCGTAACAGTTGTAAAACGGAAAGAGAAGCCTGCCAGAAATGGTGTATTAAAGACATGTATTTATTGAGAAGTAGAGTGAGAGCATAGGGAGCATTATGGGATAAGATTGAAGATTAGTGTGTTAATGCCTGTACAATGCTTTGAAGATGTTAATTGCTAAGTATTATCATTCTTATTGAACAATAAAAATTAAAGAAAAGAGAAAACAAGGATGAATTTTAACAAGTACCGATTGTCCCGAGCAGTGGTTTCAACCTGTGGTCCACAGACCCTTGGGGGGCGGGGGGGTCTACAGACTATGTCTCAGGGGACCATGAAAGGTGACTATGAAAATAAAGATTCAGATCCAAGAAGAGGCACTCCATTTTTCTGATGGATCAAAAGTACAGTATGTGAATTCTGCCACCTACAGGTCAGAACCTGGAAGTATTGTTGTTGTCATAGAAGCCCACAGTTCAGCGCCCTTTCTCAGACTGCATCAAATGCCAGGCCGAGCACCTGCAACATTTATAGTTGAATTCTGTTCAGTCAGTTTTCAGTCTAAGACTTCTATGGTGGGAGTCTGCAGACCACAGGTTGAATTTCCACAGGGGTCTACCCCTCCATTCAGAAAGCTTTAGGGGTCTGCAAATGAAAAAAGGTTGAAAACCACTGGTCCAGAGCAACAAATTGATGGGAAACCATCTATTGTTCTTTGGGACAGCATCTTCCTGCATGTGTGCACCTAGCACAGTGGATCCTGATCCTGACTGTGGTCTTTGGCTACTACCACAATAAAATAAAATAATGATGATGATAATAGTACACTCTGAAATCACAGTGCACATACCCAGATCATAGATGCAATGCATGGGTCAGTTAGAAGCCGGGCCCCCATCAGCTTTCTCTCTCTGACTCTGGACATCATTCCTATTCAGAATAGCACATAAATATGTACTTAAGCATCTTCCTGCATAGGAATGGACTTAAGTGCTTTCTTTCATCAGGATCTCTATGATCGCAGTTAGGAGATCCTTTCCTACAGCTTGCATTGGAGAAAGGTGCCCAAATACTATGATGATGGGTAGAGTAGGTAGACGACTAGCCAGGTCTACAACTTCTTTTCCCCCCTCTGTGTGACAACGGGGAAGTCGTAGTCCAATAAAAATGCTTAAATTCATTTTACATTTAATCTTATAATTACTTTTAAAATTACTATCAGCTAAAGAAAATAGTTTTTCAATGAAGTTGCATTCATTCTATTCACTTCTGCAAAGTTGTTCCTGCTTACACTGGAGCTGTATTTAGCTCTTTGTGTAAAACATTTTACTTGGTCTGTGTTAACTTTGCTGGACAATCTGTCATTTATTTATGTATTTAGTTTTGTTTTATTTTATCTTAGCAATTGCAGCAGGGAACATTTAAGACTTTTGATCTTTGGTTTTCATTGAAGTTCACCGTGTACCCACATTTTAAAAGTATCTTCGCAAGCAAGACCAATGTTTTCCATTAACCCAAAGACATGTTTATCTGTTATATTAATTGTTTGTTTCTTCCAGTTGCTTGTTGGAATCATGGCCTTTCTGAGTGGAATGCTAACATTAATGCTCCCAGAAACTCTTGGAAAACCATTGACTAATACTTTGGCGGAAGCTGCAGAACTGGGAACAAACAAGAACAGCTGTTTGGGAAAATCACCCCCAGCACAGAGTGGTGCAGTGTTAGAAAAGCTAGAGATGCATAGCCAAGAGTCACACGGCACTGATGAATAAAGCAACATCAAGATTGCTGTCACCAGTTTTAATCCTCATTAATTCTATAAAACCATTTGATTAGAGCAACCTGACCATGTTTTTAATGCACGCGTTTCTTAATTTGTATGCAATCTTGCCTTTTCTAAAGGGCAAATATTAAAAGGGCTGGTAGAAAATTTGAAAGGATTTTTAGAACCATTCTCAAACTTAATCATACTTTTATAAATCTGGTTCGTTTGCTTTGACTAGTTGGAGTGATTATTGTTCATTTGGAAGAGACCAGATTCATATAATATTTCCTTTCACTGCTTTAGATTTTCTGCAGCTGTGCTGGTAATCTCATCATGAAATCCCCTGTCAATAATTGCCATATTACAACTGACAGACACAGACTTGTGACTTATTAACATGGTAAACTCAAGCACACACTACTAATTCAACAGAAAAGGCTCTTAATTACTGTGAGAGGTTAAACAGAAATAAAGATTTCTGTTTTTTACACTTTCTTCTGGAGAGACTGCCATTGCTAAAAATGAAAATATTCTGTGCAACAGCTTCTGACAAAAAAATCATTTTCAATTTGCAGAATGTGCAAATAGTATGAATACTGTTCATTTTGTTTAATGTCAAATGTATTTTTTGTTATTGATTTAGAGAGAGAACTGCTTTGGGACTCTGTTGCAATATCAGTAAAGTCTGTGTATACAGATAAAATCTGGTATTTTTGAAAACCGTATTCATTCCAGACTGTTACATTAAATGGTCATTTCTGTGCAGACCTATCATCAGTTTCTTTATATCATCCTAGGTTAAAACCAACCTCCGTGCAAAGCATCCACACAAGGCTTATGTATCTTTAGTGCTCAAAATAGGATTTAAGTAGAACTTAAGTAGTGCATAGGCCTTGTGCAGGGCTGGGCACTTAGGCTCAGATCCTCAAAAGTATTTAGGTGCCTGATTCCAATAGGAGTCAGGTGCCTAAATACCTTTGAGGAGCTTGGCCTTAGTGATATATACTAAGTGATATATAACTGCTAGCATCAAAATGTTGTTTTTCTCATGGACCATCTATTTGTAGTTCCATTTATTCAACACTATACAGCACCAAATGCTAAAAAAATTGAATTTTGGTGGAAGAAACTTATCAACCGTTAGAAATGGATGTAACAGTCACCAATTCCTGCAGAAGCCTGTGAACCATCCAGAGCTGGTGCTAGCCCATTGGGAGCCCTAAGTAGAAATATTTTTGCTCCCCCCCCCACACACACACTAAGACAGGCAAGTTCTTATAATAAAAAGTGATGGGGGGCCCCCATTGAGTTGCTTGGGGCCCTATGCAATTGCTTAGTCTATTTATGCCTAGCACCGGCTCTGAAACATCTCCCTGCTATATCACTCGTGCTGATACACATGAGTGATGGAGACTGTAGAAAACACTAACAGGGATAGATTGAGGACATCATTTCACTCTAGCTGCTATTTTTATAATTTTCTATCCCAGCCCTCCCGTTTTAGTTTACCTCTAGAGCTAGCAATTTCTTCCATACCTACGCAGCCTTCTGTATTGTGCATAAAAAGTGTACATGCTATGCCAGTAATGGTTTGGACTCTGCTCCTGGTTACATCTGTACAGCTCCTCTGACTTCAGTGAGTTCTGAAAGCAGAATATGATTCAATATCTCTATGCCTCTCTAACAGGAAACAAAGCATCTCTCTTTAGTTACAGCACTGTCCTGGAATTCAAAGTATAGAATCATAGAAGATTAGGGTTGGAAGAGACCTCAGGAGGTCATCTAGTCCAAACCCCTGCTCAAAGCAGGACCAACACCCACTAAATCATCCCAGCCAGGGCTTTGTCAAGATGGGTCTTAAAAACTTCTAAGGATGGAGATTCCACCACCTCGCTAGGTAACCCATTCCAGTGCTTCACCACCTTCCTAGTGAAATAGTGTTTCCTAATATCCGACCTAGACCTCCAGCACTGCAATTTGAGATAGTTGAAGGCTGCTATCAAATCCCCCTTCAGTCTTCTCTTCTGCAGACTAAACAAGCCCAATTCCCTCAGCCTTTCCCCTTTATGGGGTGTTTTATAGTGCAGGAGTTGAAACAGCATGATATAATTCTAACAGGGAAGTAAATTGATATTTTCTGATATTACAGCTGTCAGTGCCACTGTTAATTAAAAGTTTAGGTTGTTACACATTGTCAAATGCTGTCTTGGAATACATGGTCCACTGTATAATGACATCTTGAGGACTAAGTACTAAAGCTACTCCTTGATCCTGACCATATATGGAACATTACAATACACTTCTAACAAGCTATTAGAACAAAACTAAAGTTAATTCCAGGACTAAGGTGACTACATGAAAAATTAATTTAGGTCTGCTCCAATCAAAGTCAGTGAATGGCATAAGTTCTATTAACTTAAGTGATTCAGGACCAGACCCTTGTTCAAAATCTGTAAAATAAAGAAGGAAATTAAACGCAGTAGTTAAATTCCCAAAATTGTTTAAACATTTCCATTGCTATTACTGGAAAGCTGGGTAATTCATTAGGGGCTGCAATTTTAATGCTAATTGCAACAGAAAATGCACCCTGGTGTCAAAATACTAGTACTAGTATCAAGATGGGAAGGTCAGAACTTTAGTAAGGAGCACAGACAACAGAATGATAGTTCTAGATATATTTTTACGTAAGAAATTTAAGCATTTCATGGATGTAAATACTGTACACCAAAACAACCTCAGAAAAATGCAGGGACTCAATCAGCCTAGGAGATGAGCATGAGCAACTTCCATTGAAATCAATAGGAGTTGTGCATGGACATCTCCCATGGATGATGGGACCCCAGAACTTGTCTTAAAAGAGCTGGAGGAATCTCCTGTTGTTCCCTGTGTCTTTGGCTGCAACTCTCATCTTCCTATCTTGACAGGCTGACAGTGTGGTTGCTTCCTGCTTCACTATTTCATATTTATATCATGTACAAGGTCCAATACACTTTAACAAAGTAATCAATTATTAGTGATTTTGAGACAACTCCTGGTCCCACTGAAGTCAAAGAGAGTTTTGTCTTTGATCTAACAGAAACAGAATTTTGCCCCAAAGGTCCGAGGAACCATGTTGAGATGAAGACCAGAGGATTAGTTATTGAATGGAGAAGAGTTGGCTTTCTAAGATAAATCATACACCTTGAGACTTGAGGTGCAGTTGAGTACTCTTTTCTTTCAACTGAAGAAAAATGTCAATTGTTTAGTAAAATATTTCATTTTTTCAAATAGGGAAACCACAGCTGTTTATGTACCTCCCTGTTTGTAGCATTTCCGAAAGTTTTTGTGTTTAGCAAGGATTGTACTACTGACAAAAGTATGTTTGACACTAGTATTACATTATAAATATTACATAGCATAAATATGGAGAGAGTTTCTCTCTCAAACATTTTTTCAAAGGATCTGGACCTTCTTTAAAGAGAGCCTTGATTTTGAGAATAATCATTGCTAATCCTTTGGGGGCATATTTTCCTCTCAATGCTCATGAAAAAAAATCCCATTAACAGTTTCTCTTATTTTCTCCTTAACCTTGACAGTGGGTCTTACTAATTAATGGTTCTGACTGTTCCTGATGATTTATAACCTATTTCCTTTTAATTGTGGTTCATCATGATTGTCAGTCATTTTGGCTGTAACATGTTTACATCTTAAAATTGATATCACATTGTATCATATAACAGTGAGTGTTATCAGACTAATACTTCCTGGGTGAATGAGTGCAATGATTAACATTTATTGAATTCTAACTGAAGAAAAATAATAAGGTAATATGCTTGATATTTTAAATCAAATGCATTTTTAAAAGCTTTAAGATGTATTTTCTAATTTAATGTCTGACTTTAATGTCTTTTTATACATTTTGATAGTTTAAATCTAGTATGGGAAAAATAGCTATGCAAACTACGTACACTATGGGCTAAGTCCAGTGGGCTGTGCACTGAACATGTCAATAGCAGACAGAATCTCCCCCTGACCTTGTTGTGTAGCTTGTACACAGAGACTGAAGAAGGCCCATATTCCCAACTCGGGGGTGGGTTGGACTAGAGGATTCTCTGGCCTTGCCCTGCTGCTTCCTCAGCTTATGCCCACTTATCCCCTGTATTCTGTCATGCAGGGACCCTCGACAGGGTTTGGCTTTGCACCATCTCTGGGCTATTAACCCATTTTTATGGCCTTCCAAAATCCAGCCTCACCTTGTACAGCAGATCTATAGTGCTAGAGGCCTCTGTGGATACTGGATTTGTCCTATGTATGTGTCAAATGAACTTCTAAGATACTTGCCTAGATCTCATAACAAGTATAAAGGATAGAAAAGTTTAAAAGACTAGTTATGAATTAAACAATAATAAGGTTATCTGTGATATCAAGAGAAGTTCCTGTTGTACGCAATAAAACAACACCCATATTGTTGAATCACTCATGAAAAAAGGTTAAGGGAAATCTATATATGGTAGTTATCCTTGCAGTTGGTTTGTGATACCAGTTTCTATATACCAGGCAATTTATCCGTTTTGATAATAGTTGAGGGACATATATACTGTTCTAACTGACCTTGTCTACTGTGTTAAATGCAGCATACATGAATTTAATACAATATGCATTATCAGGGCAATGGAATTTTGTTTTTCCATGTATGTATTTATCATCTCAAAGTAAGTAGAACAATAAAGTGGAATATGCATTTAATCTTTACCACCATGGCTTCAGAGGCAGTCGTACACTTTTATTTTTCCCTGATATAGTCATTCATATACACTGGTGTTATAAACTCATTCTGATGAACTATATTCATTCCTGTAAGGTCTATAGAATGATTTCCTTCAGGGACACTGTACTGTATTAAGGTTTTTGCATGCTTTGGGTTGACAATTACTACTTGTGTCTCTCTTTGTCATTTGTGTTTGCTGTTAGAAGGCAATGTCAGCTGGGAGCTATACAATATAATAAGATTCAGGATTGTCACTTTGTATCACTCTGAAGTCTATTATGTCTATAGAGTCCAAAACTATTTTGATATCAGAGGTACTTCAACCAATCCCCACCCTTACTCTTCAGCTAATTTGCATGTAACTGGTTCTTTGGTTTTAGGAGGGAGACCGCATAGATGGTCGATTGGTTGGTCCAACTGCCACACCCATGTGCCCAACTGTCACCCACACAAATCCACACAACTCTTCTAGCACAACTCTCCTTACACACAAATCAACACAACCATCCACACATCACAACCAGTATACACACCCCAACCAGCATACACAATAACCCCCAAAACACATAGTCCCTCTTCACAGCGCACACCCCTCATTCACCACCTGCACAAATCAACACACACCTCCCAGCACAATACCTCCTAGACACACATCAACACAACTATCCACACAACATGACCAGCATACAAATGGGATTCACACCCTTACTATCAAATTTTTAAGTTTTTCAATTATTTTTGCTTTTTTACACACAACTTTATTAATTACACCCATGTGATTGTGCAGGCTTTCAGTTACTGGTAGAATGTGATCCTTTTCTGCCAAGACTTAGTATAAACTTGCCATTGTAGAAGTCTCTCAGCCAAATTCAGTAGTGACAAAAATGGCTGTATTGTTGTATGATGGGTTTGAGTTGGCCAGAAAGCATCAGTCTGGCATTCAGTGGGTGTGGAAAATGTATCACTTAAACACACAGGGGCAAGAGGGAGTGTGAGGGCACATCTGCCCCACACTGGCAGATAAGGGGTTAATAGAGCCCTAGGGAGCAAAAAAGCAGCCAATAGGAGGAGAGGCTATGAGGAGCAGCCAATCAGGGCCCAACATGCCCATATAAAAAGAGCTGCAAGGCAGAGCAAGGTCAATAGCTACCAGGGCCACCCAGAGGATTCAGGGGGCCTGTGGCGCTTGTACCCACCCGGCAGCGGTCTGGGTCTTTGGTGGCATTTCAGCGGCGGGGGGCTTCGGTCGGTCGGTCCGCATCTTCAGCAGCACTGAAGGGCCCCCTGACCCCGAAGATCCGGACTGCCACCAGACCAGGGCCCTGCGGGGCCTGGGGCAAATTGCCCCACTTCCTCACCCCTCCCCGGGCAGCTCTGATAGCTACGTGGAGCTTGGGGAGGGAGCGAGGATTGTCTGGAGTAGGCTGCAACTCTGTAGCACTTTGGACAGAGCAGTGCAGGCGGGAGAAGAGAAGGAGCTCCAGATGGGCTGCTGAGAATGAGGAAGGTGCTGTGGCCATGGGGAAGTGGTCTGGGGAAATGCAGTGATGGTAGAAGCAAAGGAACGCAGTAAGTTACTGTGGTCTGGAGAGTCCCTGGGCTGGGACCCGGAGTAGTGGGCAGGCCCAGGTCCCCCACACTCGCCACTGGGGAAATGGCAGGACAATTGACTCCAGTCACCACTGGGGAAGCATCTGGACTAGGAGCTAAACCCCCCTGGAATGGGGGGAACATGGCCAGTGACACAGTTGGGGGGCCAAGCCACAAAGAAGACACCATGGTTCCTGAGGTTGCGAGAGGGGCTGTAGGCAGATGGCAGAGATTGGATGACGGTGTGCAGACCACAGTTGGGGGCATCGGCCTCAAGCTAATCCCCAAGACTGCCAGCAGAAGGTGACAGGCCAGCATGCTGAATGATGCACACTGTGATGGAGGGGTATATGGTTGCAGGAAAACAGGCAGAGGTGGCTCCAGGCACCAGCGCAGCAAGCGCATGCCTAGGGCGGCAAGTCACGCGGGGCAGCGTGCCAGTTGCCGTGAGGGCGGCAGTCAGGTGGCCTTTGGCGACATGCCTGCGAGGGGTCCGCTGGTCCCGCAGCTTCGGTGGCAATTTGGCGGCGGGTACACCGAAGCCGTGGGACCAGCAGATCACCCGCAGAAACGCCGCTGAATCCATGTGACCATGGACTGCCTGCAGGCATGCTGCCGAAGGCCACCTGACTGCCATGCTTGGGGTGGCAAAAAAACATAGAGCTTCCCCTGAAAGCAGGAGAGTATAAGATAAAGCAACCTGTAGACCTACCTTTCCTGCTGTCCTCCTTTAGTCCAGCAGTGCATAAGTTACACCAATTTGGCATTCAATGGAAAATAAATGTATGTTATACTACTTTCCACTGACATATACTTCCAAGTGTTTGTGTCATCATCAAATTTTGTCCTTTCTGTTTTATCTGTACTTTATCTGTACTTGCCAGATGCCAATTAGTGGTGTTTAGGTTCAACTCCTTAAGTAAACTGAAAGGTACTGGTAGAAAAAAATGTATGTAGAAGACAAAAAGTATTAAGTGGAGCAAATATCCCAAGCCTGTTCAGAGACCTGTTTGTTAAAGATTAGGACCTTGATTCTCCTCTCTCACCAGTTTTACAAACACAATTCCATTGAGTTCAGTGACATAACTGCTGATTTATATCAGTGTAAATAAAAGGAGAATCAAGCCCAAGGAATGTACCTCAAATAGAAAAGTTCCCATTGAAAGACACCTAGGATGTTGGCAAATGCAGAGTAACAGAATTTAGCTTAAGAACATAAGAGAGGCCGTACCGGGTCAGACCAAAGGTCCATCTAGCCCAGTATCTGTCTACCGACAGTGGCCAATGCCAGGTGCCCCAGAGGGAGTGAATCTAACAGGCAATGATCAAGTGATCTCTCTCCTGCCATCCATCTCCATCCTCTGATGAACAGAGGCTAGGGACACCATTCTTACCCATCCTAGCTAATAGCCATTTATGGACTTAGCCACCATGAATTTATCCAGTCCCCTTTTAAACATTGTTATAGTCCTAGCCTTCACAACCTCCTCAGGTAAGGAGTTCCACAAGTTGACTGTGCGCTGCGTGAAGAAGAACTTCCTTTTATTTGTTTTAAACCTGCTGCCTATTAATTTCATTTGGTGACCCCTAGTTCTTGTATTATGGGAATAAGTAAATAACTTTTCCTTATCCACTTTCTCAACATCACTCATGATTTTATATACCTCTATCATGTCCCCCCTTCTCTTTTCCAAGCTGAAGAGTCCTAGCCTCTTTAATCTTTCCTCGTATGGGACCCTCTCTAAACCCCTAATCATTTTAGTTGCCCTTTTCTGAAACTTTTCTAGTGCTAGAATATCTTTTTTGAGGTGAGGAGACCACATCTGTACACAGTATTCGAGATGTGGGCGTACCATGGATTTATAGAAGGGCAATAATATATTCTCAGTCTTATTCTCTATCCCCTTTTTAATGATTCCTAACATCCTATTTGCTTTTTTGACCGCCTCTGCACACTGCGTGGACATCTTCAGAGAACTATCCACGATGACGCCAAGATCTTTTTCCTGACTCGTTGTAGCTAAGTTAGCCCCCATCATGTTGTATGTATAGTTGGGGTTATTTTTTCCAATGTGCATTACTTTACATTTATCCACATTAAATTTCATTTGCCATTTTGTTGTCCAATCACTTAGTTTTGTGAGATCTTTTTGAAGTTCTTCACAATCTGCTTTGGTCTTAACTATCTTGAGAAGTTTAGTATCATCTGCAAACTTTGCCACCTCACTGTTTACCCCTTTCTCCAGATCATTTATGAATAAATTGAATAGGATTGGTCCAAGGACTGACCCTTGGGGAACACCACTAGTTACACCTCTCCATTCTGAGAATTTACCATTAATTCCTACCCTTTGTTCCCTGTCCTTTAACCAGTTCTCAATCCATGAAAGGACCTTCCCTTTTATCCCATGACAGCTTAATTTACGTAAGAGCCTTTGGTGAGGGACCTTGTCAAAGGCTTTCTGGAAATCCAAGTACACTATGTCCACCGGATCTCCCTTGTCCACATGTTTGTTGACCCCTTCAAAGAATTCTAATAGATTAGTAAGACACGATTTCCCTTTACAGAAACCATGTTGACTATTGCTCAAGAGTTTATGTTTAACTATGTGTCTGACAATTTTATTCTTTACTATTGTTTCAACTAATTTGCCCGGTACCGACGTTAGACTTACCGGTCTGTAATTGCCGGGATCACCCCTAGAGCCCTTTTTAAATATTGGCGTTACATTAGCTAACTTCCAGTCATTGGGTACCAAAGCCGATTTAAAGGACAGGTTACAAACCTTAGTTAATAGTTCCGCAACTTCACATTTGAGTTCTTTCAGAACTCTTGGGTGAATGCCATCTGGTCCCGGTGACTTGTTAATGTTGAGTTTATCAATTAATTCCAAAACCTCCTCTAGTGACACTTCAATCTGTGACAGTTCCTCAGATTTGTCACCTACAAAAGCCAGCTCAGGTTTGGGAATCTCCCTAACATCCTCAGCCGTGAAGACTGAAGCAAAGAATCCATTTAGTTTCTCCGCAATGACTTTATCGTCTTTAAGCGCTCCTTTTGTATTTTGATCATCAAGGGGCCCCACTGGTTGTTTAGCAGGCTTCCTGCTTCTGATGTACTTAAAAAACATTTTGTTATTACCTTTGGAGTTTTTGGCTAGCCGTTCTTCAAACTCCTCTTTGGCTTTTCTTATTACACTCTTGCATTTAAGTTGGCAGTGTTTGTGCTCCTTTCTATTTGCCTCACTAGGATTTGACTTCCACTTTTTAAAGGAAGTCTTTTTATCTCTCACTGCTTCTTTTATATGGTTGTTAAGCCACGGTGGCTCTTTTTTAGTTCTTTTACTGTTTTTCTTAATTTGGGGTATACATTGAAGTTGGACCTCTATTATGGTGTCTTTAAAAAGGGCCCATGCAACTTGCAGGGATTTCACTTTTGTCACTGTACCTTTTAACTTTTGTCTAACTAACCCCCTCATTTTTGTATAGTTCCCCCTTTTGAAATTAAATGCCACAGTGTTGGGCAGTTGAGGTGTTCTTCTAACCACAGGGATGTTGAATGCTATTGTATTATGGTCACTATTTCCAAGCGGTCCTGCTATAGTTACCTCTTGGACCAGCTCCTGTGCTCCACTCAGGATTAAATCTAGAGTTGCCTCTCCCCTTGTGGGTTCCCGTACCAGCTGCTCCATGAAGCAGTCATTTAAAGCTTGGACTGCCAGCACTTAAAGCATGCCCGGTTGCAGACCTGGGTAATAATTTTTTGGAAAAGCTAGCCAGGTGTCTGAGGGGCACATATTTTTAGTGCTGCCTAAGGGAAAACTCCCTTGGATTGATTGCTTTCTGCATTTGCTACCGCCTGGAAAAAAGCAGCCAATTAGGGGCTCTGGCAGTGATTTAAAGAGCCAGAGGCTCTGGCGACTGCAGGGAGCCCCGGGCCCTTTAAATCACTGCCGGAGCTCTGGCAGCGATTTAAAGGGCCCGGGGCTCCCTGCAGCAGCTGGAGCACTGGGACCTTTAAATCACTGCAGGGGAAGCCGGTCTAGTCCGGCACGGTGTACCAGCTCTTACCAGTATGCTGTACCGGACCGAACCTGATATAACACGGTCTCACCTATAAGGCGGTGAGATTTTTTGGCTCCCGAGGACTGGGTTATATCGAGGTAGAGGTATAGTTTGGTATAGTGGTCAGTGTGGTAGCAGTTGGGATGAGGAACTGGAGCCAGAGTCAGGAATAGGTTGAGAGCAAAGCAAGAGTGGGGCTAGGAGCTAGGCTGGAGCAGGGCTTAAGCAGGCCAAGGCCTACGAAGTCTGTCACCACTATCAGGCAGGGGAGAGTTCCAAGCCCTGTAGTGACATGGGAGCAGACTGAGGGGCTGTTGCTCCTGTGAGGCTTATACACCTGCCTTGAGAGTCACCAGACCAGCTCCTGGCTTGTGGATTGGCTGGAGCCTAGCACAGGAATGACTCATCACTGCATGTGGATTAATCAGACACCTGTTCAGGGATGACTCATCACTTCACATCAGGAGTTGCATGAGGAGCAGAGTTGAGGCTGGCACGTAGGCAGAACTGATGAGAGATTGGAGGGGGCAGAATAGATGTGGAAACAGAACTGATGTTGGGCTAGAGTGAACTGTGGGGACAGAATTGATTTTGGCCTTGGGAGGAGAAATAATTGCTGAACAGGATGGGCAGACCTGGGTGTAATGATGATCCCTATGTGTTTTTTTTCAGGCCACTTTATGCATGCATACCGCATCATAGAAAAGACATGAGCAGCAATGGAAGACATAGAATCTGTGGAACTGGTATGTATAGCTAATTCTTGACAAATAGTGCAGAAATCTTTTATGAATGACTGTTAGAAGAACCTTTATGCTCAAGAAAACAAGTTACACTTCCATTCATTAATATAGTTTAATCACAAAGGTTTCTGAATACAAATGACCCTTTCAAAGAAATTCTACAGATACTTTAAAAAGAGCATAGATTGTATAGGTGTCAGAAATAATGTGGTAGGTCTCATCTAAACCAACATATTGTTTAGCTGCATGACTTTCTCCTATGGAGTCTTGTATAATACTCAGATGTTTGTGGCAGATAAAGAGGATCCACCCAGAGGAGTCTGGTTGTTAGTGCTCCCCTCTGATATATCTTGTGGCAGATGAACTGACTGTCATAGTTGTTTGTAGTATTGTTGTAGCCATGTTGGTCCCAGGACATCAGAGACACACGGTGGGTGAGGTAATCCCTTTTATTTAGAAGTTGGTCCAATAAAAGATATTCCCTCACCCGTGTTGTGTCTCTGACTACCAGAGGACGGAACAGTCTATCACAGCTTTATGGGAAATTTCATAACATCCTATCACCAATGTTTGATTATACTGACCATGATGCCTAAGAAGCCAAGAATCACCAGATCTTTGTGTTAAATCAGAGGCGTGCGCAGGGGGTGTGCTGGGTGTGCCCAGGCACACACTAATGTCCTGAGCAGTACCAGTGGGTTTACAATGGCGCTGGGCCCATGCTCAACAGGTGCCCGTCAGCCAGCCAGGCGCTGCACTTCACTTGCGCTGCCAGCTGAGGGGCCACCGCAGGCTGGCTCCTCTCCAGCCCCTGCCCCGTGCTCTGCTCAGTTGTCCGGCCAGCCCAGGTATCTCCACCCCGTCCCCTCTGCCCACTTGCTCCTCCACCGGCTGGGAGGCTCTCGGGAGTCACGTCCCACAGGGGTCTGCCTGCCCCGCACCCCAGCGTGGTTCTATTACCTCACTTATCTTCTCTCTCTCAAACTTTCTTTTTCCAGTCAGTATGCAAGAACAAACAGAGGGGTAAGATTTTCTGTTTATAAATGAGTACAGCAAGGCTAAAATTTTATAATACTGTGTATGCCCTTGAACATAACCATCTATGACATCTCATACAATAAAAGATGGCATAGAGCTCTTTACTTTAAAACAAGAAGAGATCATTCCAATTTCCACCACAAGAGGGCAGAAAGCGATTTGGGATTTTAGATGGCTTTGTTTTTCAGTTGTGGTGTTGGTTATGACCCTGAAAGGCTCTCAGTTTTGTCCCTTCTGCTTCTACTTACTACTGTTTCCCATTGATCTCTGATAATAAAACCAGTGCATTGTATATGACATTTACTAAATCAGTAGCAAAGAGCATCTTTCCAAGTTGGAACCTCAAGATATTGTTAAATAGTTTGAAATGATTTTAATTGGCTTGCTAATATCTCAATGTTATATAGTGCTAGCAGGTTTTAGCTAATCCAACTCATTGTCAAAAGAACTTGTTGATTTAATAATGGGTAAACTGAGATTTAATGAGGATGTCGTCCTGAGCTGTACTGTGGAACTGAGTTTAACGGGCTGACAGCTTGTCGTACTCGGTTAATGAGTAGCGTTGTTGCCTAAGTATCCTGGCAGCCATGATGAGACACGCTACGGCTGTAATAGTTGCTCGCATGTAGGGAGAAGGCAAGTTAATTCTAGGCGCGATACTCCGGGAGCCTGGAGTGTCTCCTCGTTAATGCATCGAGGAATTTATCTGCGGGGAAAATGAACATAGAACAAAAAAATGACAAAGCTCCCTCGGTGCTGAGTGGGCTGTAGGACTCCCCTCTCACTACGTGTCAGCTCTGGGGACAGCAGCTTGTGAGAACGCACAAACAACTGTTTTCTCCGTGATGTGAAGCAGCCAGCGAGCAGGAGCAACGGCCAACAAGGGCGGGGTTTGATGTGGTTTCATAACTGCTCCTCCTATTGAGCTTTTTTCTTTCTTTCTGTCTTATTAATGTTTCCGTGTGCTTCTAAGCAATCTCGGGGAGAGCAGCTCTTACCAGACAGAATCTGGATTCTTTATTCGTAAGGTATTTCCCTCTCCTTCCCTTTCTCAACTTTTTTTTTTAAAAGGATCATAGATATATTTAACTAGATACAAAACATGTTAGCTCACAGAGACCATTCCCTTGGAAGAGCAGGATGCAGTCCCTTGTAGGCAAAGTATAAGATATTAAATGGAGCTACACTAGAATTCTTTCTACAAGATGCATAAAATTTGCTTAAAACAACAGCCACGCTGATTCCTGCGGGGGCTGAGTTTCGAGCTAAGCTGGAGGCTGCCCTGCTGTAAGCTGAGTTGAGCTGTCATATCTGTTTACAGCCAGTACCATTAGCCACGGTGCTTAATGCAATAAGCGAAACCCTAGGACTTGTGAACGAATGCTCAGAGGTATGGGAAACTTAAACTCTTTATCGTGTTTATCTCAAGCATATGAAGAGTGGGGGAGGGGAGGGGCCGGGGGCTAGCCTCCCTGGCTGGGAGCTCAGGGGTCGGGCAGGACGGTCCCGCAGGCCGTAGTTTACCCACCTCCGTCCTAGGCAGAAGCTCCAGAGTAGAGAAACAGGATGGTCTGGTGATTAGAGTGCTAGCCTGGGACCTTGCTTGAATTCCCTGATCTGTCTAGGCTTCCTGTGTGACCTCAGTCAAGGCATTTAGGGCCAGATTTTTAATGGTATTTAGAAGCAACAAAGAATCCTGTGGCACCTTATAGACTAACAGACGTTTTGCAGCATGAGCTTTCGTGGGTGAATACCCACTTTTTCGGATGCAAGACCGAAGAAGTGGGTATTCACCCACGAAAGCTCATGCTGCAAAACGTCTGTTAGTCTATAAGGTGCCACAGGATTCTTTGCTGCTTCTACAGAACCAGACTAACACGGCTACCCCTCTGATAATGGTATTTAGGCACCTAAAGATGTAGACTGGCGCTTTTGAAACTCCCATTAGGTGCCTATCTGCACCTTTAGGTGCCTAAATACCTTTACAAATCTGCATCATGTCTCTTTGTGCCTTAGTTCCCCATCTGTACAATGGGGATCATAGCACTGCCCTACCTCCCATTGAGACCATGAGACGCTCAGATACCACAGTAATGGGAGCATATAAATACCTAAGGTAGATACAAAGTAAAGCAGAAAGAGAGACAGAGTAGCTTTAGGGATCATCTGTGCTTATTTTAATAACCTGCCTTATTCAGTCCTGGAAGAAATTGACTCTTTCAGTGCTTCTTGGCCATTGTCACATGACAGGTCAAAAATCAACTCTTTTCAAAACAGTATAAATAAGAGGAAAGGAAAATGTCAAAGCTAAACTTGCTAGACGACTTTGTTGGATGAGCCCACAAAATGGCTTGAGCTTTACCAGATTCTGCACTGCAACAGAATTTACTGCACAACGTGGCAAAGTGCAGGTCAGCGCGTGGGAAGTGTTTATGGATAATGTGCCTTCATTAAGGAAGGCAATTATCTGAAAAAGTCTGAATCTTATAATTCCAAAAAGGAAATTTGGCACTCAGAGGGTGTGTGCTTATACCATAGGGTGCAGAGTTCCACAGAAAGCAAGGAAAGGTTGAAGCCTTAATAAGGGCCCTATAAGAATGAAGAAGAGCATTATGACTTCGGTCGCCAGTGAGCCAGGGACCCCTTGAGATCAACAGAGGGTGCATAGGGTGGTCCAAAGATCCCCAGGCTCAGTAGCTGCGTAATGGTTCACCAAAGTCATGTGAAGTCTGCATCAAGAGTTGGTAGCCCACTGGTCATCATCAGTCATGAGATATATGTATGCATAATGTTTATCTACACTGAAAATTATTTTCTTAAGGTCTAGGTCAGGGGTAGGCAACCTATGGCACGCGTGCCGAAGACGGCACGCAAGCTGATTTTCAGTGGCACTCACACTGCCCAGGTCCTGGCCACCGGTCCGGGGGGCTCTGCATTTTAATTTAATTTTAAGTGAAGCTTCTTAAACATTTTTAAAACCTTATTTACTTTACATACAACAATGGTTTAGTTATATATTATAGACTTATAGAAAGAGACCTTCTAAAAACATTAAAATGTATTACTGGCAAATGAAACCTTAAATTAGAGTGAATAAATGAAGACTTGGCACACCACTTCCGAAAGGTTGCCAACCCCTGGTCTAGGTGGAGTTAAGGCAGGTCTCCAGGCAGAGACATACCTCCCTCCTGAAAGGAATAACATCTCCAAGGTAACTGACCCTTATTTCCCTGTTTGGCCATTTGTTTATTGTATATTGTATCCCTATTTGCATACTGAACTAGGTGCAGATTGGGAGATTGGAAAAGCTACACAAAAGGAAATCTACAGGAAGAAACAAACAGCAGGGGGGTGTCATGGTTATGTCTAAAGACAAAGGATTGTTAGAGTACAAAGACACACAGGATCCTTTCCTAAGAGGCCAGCTGACAGTGTGCATGTCTCATGAAAGAAGGGTCACAGCCTGCCTGGTTGTAAATTGCTGCAGGGATTTTGGGTGAGCAAATTTTATGAGACATGAGAGCATCTTATTAAATAAGTCTAGGCTCTAGAATGCATGCTGTGATTTTATTTTATACATCACCATTTGCTTTTAATACTTCTACTTGCTATCACTTGAATCATAGAATTGTAGGGCTGAAAGGAAACTCAAGAGGTCTTCTAGTCCAGTCCCCTGCACTCAAGGCAGGATTAAGTATTATCTAGACCATACCTGACGGGTATTTGTCTAACTTGCTTTTAAAAATCTCCAGTGACAGAGATTCCACAAGCTCCCTAGGCAATTTATTCCAGTGTGTAACCACCCTGACAGGAAGTTTTTCCTACTGTCCAACCTAAACCACCCTTGCTGAAATTTAAGCCTATTGTTTCCTGTCCTATCCTCAGAGGTTAAGGAGAATAATTTTTTTCCCTTCTCCTTGTAACAACCTTTTATGCACCTGAAAATTGTTATCATGTCCCCCCTCAGTCTTCTTTTCTCCAGACTAAACAAACCCAATTTTTTCAATCTTCCCTCATAAATCATGTTTTCTAGACCTTTAATAACTGACGTTGCTCTTCTCTGGACTTTCTCCAATTTGTCCACATCTTTCCTGAAATGCGGCGCCTGGAATTGGACACAATACTCCAGTTGAGGCCTAGTGAGCTCAGAGTAGAGTGGAAGAATTACTTGTTGTGTCTTGCTTACAACATTCCTTGTAATAGAGCCCAGAATGAGGTTTGCTTTTTTGGCAACAGTGTTACACTGTTGACTCATATTTAGCTTGTGGTCTACTATGACCTCCCCAGATCTCTTTCTGCAGTACTCCTTCCTAGGCACTTATTTCCCTTTTTGTATGTGTGCAACTGATTGTTCCTTCCTAAGTGGAGGACTTTGCATTTGTCCTTATTGAATTTCATCCTATTTATTTCAGACCATTTCTCCAGTTTGTCCAGATCATTTTGAATTTTAATCTTGTCCTCCAAAGCATTTGCAACCCCTCCGAGCTTGGTATTGTCCGCAGACTTTCTAAGTGTACTTTCTATGCCATTATCTAAATCAGTGATGAAGATATTGAACAGAACCAGACCCAAAATCAGTCCCTGTGGGACCCCACTCGTTATGCCCTTCCAGCATGACTGAACCACTGATAACTTCTCTCTCGGAATGGGTTTCCAACCAGTTATGCACCCACCTTATAGTAGCTCCATCTAGTTTGTATTTCCCTAAGGCCTTGTCTACACTACAAGACTATTTCGAATCAACTTAGTTCGAATTTGTGGATTCGACCTTATGAAGTCGAATTTGTGTATCCATACTAAATACACTAATTCGAATTTCTGAGTCCACATTCACGGGGCCAGCGTCGACTTTGGAAGCGGTGCACTGTGGGAAGCTATCCCACAGTTCCCGCAGTCCCCGCTGACCATTGGAATGCTGGGTAGAGCCCCCAATGCCTGCTGGGGGAAAAAATGTGTCGAGGGTGGTTTTGGGTAACTGTCGTCATTGAACCGTCAATCACGCCCTCACTCCCTCCCTCCCTGAAAGCGCCTGCGGGCAATCTGTTCGTGCACTTTTCTGGTCAGTGACAGCGTGGACGCCACAGCACTGCAAGCATGGAGCCCGCTGCGATCATCGCCGTTTTCTCCTCCTCGCACTTTATCGTCCACCTCTTCCACATTCAGCTGCTGAGAAATTGGGCTACTTTTCAATGGTTCTGCAAGCACTGGGGGACCATAGGGGACGTTTTACCAACATGAACGTCGGATGGCCGGGCAAGGTTCCTGATGCGTGTGTTCTCAGGAACTGTGGGCTGCTCAGACGCCTGCTGGAAGGTAGTTTCTTCCCGTACCACGAAATAACTGTTGTGGATGTGCATTTGCCTATAGTGATCCTCGGTGACCCAGCCTGCCCGCTAATGCACTTGCTCATGAAGCCCTATACAGGCGCCTGGGACAGCGACAAGGAACTCTTCAAATAGCAGCGAGCAGCATGACCTGTGACTGTTCAGTTTCTTTACAGAGAAGCTGAACCTGCCCCTGTTTCTTTACCCAGTTACTGTTGACTCTCCTCTTCGGTTAAATACCCCGTTCTCCCCGTTTCCCCCACTTCCAAGACACGTGTAAAAATAAAATACATGTCACACTGTTACTGAGGAGAGGTTTCTTTATTCATGACTTTTCGTTAAAGGGTTGAAACTGGAACGCAGACTGTCGTGGGTAGGGTGTGCGCTGATGTAAAGACCGCCTCTAAACTCAAGGAATGACAGGCTCCTGCTCCTACAGCGGTCCGCATTGCCAGACTGCTTGTTTCAACGGAGCCTGACATCCCTCCTTTTTGGGATTCTGTGTGCGGGGGGCTATGTGGCCTTGTGGCGGAGGAGGACGGATACAGATTCCTCTGCTGCGTGACTCAGCGGTCCAGGACAAGGACCGCTGTATAAGATCTGTAACCGCCCTCCCCCGCTGCAAAGTCACATCTCCCCCGCCCACACAGATCCTGGAAACCACCTCCCATACCGACCACGGTGCCTACTGACTGCACTGTGTGTGTGACCCGCTGCTGATCCGGCCCCCGTGTCTGTACCCTGGGAAAGGTGCCTGTCCTATGCAATTAGCAACGCACTTCCCCACGCACCCCATTCAAACACAGTCTTCAGTGAAAAAACATGACGGAAACAGTACTTAACAGCAAAGTATTTTTATTACTTAAGTACACAGTTATGGGATGGGACTGGGATTGGGACTTGTTTGAGTCCGGAAGGGAAGGACTTATGCAAACGTAGGGTATGAGAGCTTTTGGTTACTTGAGCACTCTGCTGGGGTGCAGTGACAGTATTCACGGCCCAGGGCGGGCATCCTCCTGGTTATTTAGGGTGAGGGGGGTATGTGACTTTGTGGCGGGGGAGGGCGGTTGCAGAGATACTGCCGGGGGCTCTGTCCTGCAGCGGTCCTGCAGAACATACACAAGTCGCCGGAGCGTGTCCGTTTGCTCCCTCACTAGTACAAGCATTGCTTGAGTCGCCTGCTTGTGTTCCTCACGCCACCTCTCCTCCCATTCGCTGTGTGAGCGCTGGTACAGAGAGACTTTCTCCCTCCACTGCCTCTGCTGGTCCGCCTCAGCTAGGTAGCAGCCCACACATTCATCGAAAATCGTGTCCCTTGTCTTTTTCTTTCGCCGCCTAATCTTCGCCAGCCTCTGCGAGGGGGATGCTGTGGAAGGTCTGGAGACAGTGGAAGCTGTGAGATGGGAAACAGTTAGTGAATTCCTTGCAAAGATACTTTTTTGCGAACAATTAACTGAGTGTAGGCTGTCTCTGTGAATTTTTTGTTGAGACCCCTGTGCCTGCTGTTGCACAAATCATTTGCGCGGTGGATTCTGGGTAAATGTCGCCAGTCATTCCTTCCTCCGGGAAAGCAACGGCAGACAATCATTTCGAGCACGTTTTCCATGAAATGCCCTGGCACACGCCATAGCGTGGCAACAATGGACCCTATTTTGCCTTTTGTGTATGTCACCGTATGTGTACTAGATGCTGCTGACAGAGGCGGACCAGCAGCACTACACAGCAGCATGCTTTTGCTTTTGCATGATAGCAGCGATGGTTACCAGGCATACTGCACCGTCTACCATACCATGAACTGGTAAGAAGACGGTAATAAGATGGTCATGGTTACCTGTCCTTTTGCACTGCGCCATTTGGTGCTGTCATAAGTGCCCCTGGCCGATCAGCCAGGGGCGCAAAAGCAAAATTTGGGAATGACTCCCCGAGTCAATCCCTCCTTTTTGGGTATCTAAAAATAGAATCAGTCCTGCCTAGAATATGGGCAACTGTACTAGAGAACCACTGTATCATAGAACCAGAGAGCACAGCTGCTCTCTGGCCAATCATGCATAAATTTTGAGCTGAATGCTATTCACAGGGTGTGCTCCTGAAACAACCCCAGCTGTTCATTCCGTTCTTCCCCCAGCCTTCCTGGGTTCCAATACCATTGTCTCCCCACTTGTGTGATGAAGTAATATAGAATGCATGAATAAGACACAGGTAGTCGTTTGTGAGAAATGAGTGGAAGGAAGCCTCCAGCTGCAATGATAGTCCAGAGATGACATTAAGGGGTGTGGAGGAGGGAGCCAATCATCCCTCTGCTAGTCCAGGGGCAATTGAATCTTTTCTTTACAATGAAGGGTGGGGGCTGATGGAGCTCAGCCCCCTGTTGCAATGATGAGGACGGTTACCAGCCATACTGCACCATCTACCATGAAAAATTAGGACCAGGCGACCTTGATCGACCTGTCCCAAGCAAGTTGGTATGGTTACCAGTCCTTTTGCACTGCCCCATGTGCCAATACGCTGATGATGAGGACGGGTAGCAGTCCTATTGTACCATCAGCCACCCATGGCGGGGTGGGAGGAAGGATGTTGTTGTTGAGTGCTGCAGCAGCGCGTCTATCTGCAGCATTCAGTACAGATACGGTGACATGTAAAAGAGTCAACAGAGGATTGTTTTCCCTTTAACTTCTGGGGGTTGGGGGGGGGGGGTGCGTAAATTGCCGAGCTATGCCCCGACCCACTGCGGACACTGTGTTTGACCCTAGAAGCATTTGGAGATCAGCCAAGAATGCAAATGCTTTTCGGAGACAGCAGGAACTGTGGGATACCTTGCGTCCTCGTTCCCCCCTCCCTCCATGAGCGTCCATTTGATTCTTTGGCTTTCCGTTACGCTCGTCACGCAGCTGCGTGCTGAGTCTGTGCTATGCCATCTGTCCGGAGATTTTTTAAAAATACTTTGGACCAGGCGTAACATTACAGTAATTCCCCTACTTAGATGCAGGAGTCTCCGAGCGAGATAACCGTGAGGACGGGCACTGAAGGAGATGATTTCACGCAGCATGCGCTCTCTTAGCACGAACCACGGACCTATGCAGCCGTGCTCTGGGAGGCAGTGCTCCCTGAATACCGCATGAAAGCCTCGCGCGGAAAAGTGTGCTATCACGGAGCACCCAATAAGGCAGCTCTCCCCAGGAACCTCCTGCTGATGCTTATCGATTAACGGCAGGAGAGCTTCGTGGAGATCTCCCAGGAGGATTTCTGTTCTATCACCATATATACAGAGACCTCCTTTTCACACACTTCAGATTGCTGTTATATTAAGAATAAAAGTTAACATGGTTAAAGCACTTACCAACTGCTCCTACCCCTGATTCAGGATCCGGGTTCATGGCCGGGGAGGGTTGGTAGGGGATCTCCGTGACAGTGATGAAGAGATCCTGGCTGTCGGGGACACCAGCGTTGTAAGCGCTGTCGCCTGCCTCGTCCTCCACAAACCCTTCCTCATCTTCCCCGTCCGTGAACATCGTCGAGGAACTGTCCGTCGACACTGTCCCATCATCAGAGTCCATGGTCACTGGTGGGGCAGTGGTGGCAGGCTCTGTAGCATCCGTTGGCCGCTTTGATTTTTTGGTAGGCTTGTCTGGGGTCCTTGATTTTCACGCGGCACTGCGTTGCATGACGGCTGTATCCTCTGTCTGTATCATGGCTTTGGAGACCTTCTCGTAGGTCTTTGCATTCCGTTTGTTGGAGCGCAGCTCCGAAAGCACAGACTACTTGCCCCCCACACCGATCAGATCGAAGAGTTCCCGGTCAGTCTATGCCGGGTCCCTCTTTCTATTCAGAGATTACATGAACTCCTCTGCTGGAGAGCTCTGCATTGCTGCCGGTGCTGCTGAGCTCGCCCCGATGTCCAACCACAAAATGAGATTCTAACTGTCCAGAAAGGAAAAGGAATTCAAATTTTCCCGGGTCGTTTCCTGTGTGGCTGGTCAGAGCATCGAAGCTCGGACTGCTGTCCAGAGCGTCAACAGAGTGGTGCACTGTGGGATAGCTCCCGGAGCTACTAAGTTCGATTTCCATCCACACCTAGCCTAATTCGAACTAGCCATGTCGAATTTAGCGTTACTCCACCTGTCGGGGTGGAGTACCAAATTCGAACTAAAGAGCCCTCTAGTTCGAATTAAATGGCTTCCTGGTGTGGACGGTTGAGCGGTTAGTTCGAATTAACGCTGCTAAATTCGATTTAAAGTCCTAGTGTAGACCAGGCCTAAGTTTGTTTATGAGAAGCTCCTGTGAGACAGTATCAAAAACCTTACTAAAGTCACTATCCTAAGCCCTATCCGCAAGGCTTTCAAAAAAAGCTATTAGTTTGTTTTACATGACTTGTCCTGGGTAAATCCATGCTGGCTGTTACTTATCACTTTATTCTCTTCTAGGTGTCTGCAAATTGGTTGCTTAATTGTTTGTTCCGTAATCTTTCTGGGTACTGAAATTAAGTTGACTGGTCTGTAATTCCTGATGTTGCCTTTATTCTCCTTTTTCTAGTTTGGCACTGTATTTGCCCTTTTCCTGTCATCTGAAATCTCTCCTGTCTTCACGACTTTTCAGAGATAATCTCTAATGGCTGAGACATCTTCTCAGTCAGCTCCTTCAGTATTCCAGGATGTATTTCATCAAGCCCTGGTGACTTGAAAACATCTAATCTCTATGCTTTGTCAAATTAATTTATACTTGCTTTCATGATAAATATATCTATGTGAGTAAGTTAAACAGTACAGTGATCTGAGCTGGTGAACTGAGGTGTACTGTTCCCTTGGAAGCAAACTAGGCGGCCGCCTAGGGCGCCAAGATTTGGGGGCGCTGCCGCCAATCAAGACGCTGGCTGCAGATCGCAGACTGTAGGGAGGATGTATATGATAAGAACCACACTCCCAATTAATTGCTCTCCTGCCATTTAGAAAGCCAGCGAAGTCCTTTGATTGTGAATTTCTAAGTTATTTTTTTCAGCTAATAACTTAGAAATTAGCTGACAAAAGCACTGTATCTAATTCCTATATAAAGAAAGAAGATTAAATAAAGATTAGACCCACTCAGATCTAATACTAACATGTTCTGACATCTTGTGTCAAATCACTTAATCAGTCACCTGGTTAGGTGTAAAATTTAATGTATATTCTTACTTTGTTACTAACTCTTGAATAAAACAACTGAAATAACTGTAGAAAAATTTAGATTACTTTCTATTACTTTTTTTTTCCAGTTCACTGTGTGACAAGGTGGATCACAGAAACCCCCTTGGGAACTGACAACTGATGTGCCAAGACTACTTCTGCCCCTGCTTTCCCTGCCAGCTTGGGACTCCAGTACCCTGTCTTGCTGAGCCAGACACACCCATCTGCGCCAACACAGACCCAGGGTCTGAACCACATGCCCCAAAGCTGCAGACTTAACTGAAAGCAGCTTACAGAAGTGTTCCTGTCTTTAACACTCAGATGCCCAACTCCCAATGGGATCTGAACCCCAAATAAATCCATTTGATCCTGTATAAAGCTTATACAGGGTAAACTCATAAATTGTTCGCTCTCTATAACACTGATAGAGAGAGATGCACAGCTGTTTGCGACCCCCCCAGGTATTAATACATACTCTGGGTTAATTAATAAATAAAAAGTGATTTTATTAAATACTGAAAGTAGGATTAAGTGGTTCCAAGTAGTAACAGACGGAACAAAGTGAATTACCAAGCAAAATAAAATAGAACATGCAAATCTACGTCTAAGAAAACTGAATACAGATAAAAACCTCACCCAGTAAGCTTCCTTTTACAGAATAGTCTCCTTCTAGTTTGGGTCCAGCAATCACTCTCACCCCCTGTAGTTACTGTCCTTTGTTCCAGTTCCTTTCGGGTATCCTTGGGGGTGGAGAGGCCAGCTGAAGACAAAATGGAGGGGTCTCCCAGGGTTTAAGTAGACTTCCTCTTGTGTGTGGAGACCCCCCTCTTCTCTCCTATGCAAAGTCCAGCTCCAAGATGGAGTTTTGGAGTCACATGGGCAAGTCACACGTCCATGCGTGACTCAGTTTTTACCAGCCAAGCCACATTCCTGGGAAAGCTCCGATGTGGATTGGCATCTTCGAGTTCATTGTTGGCTTAAGTGGTTCTTGATTGGGCACTTAATTTGCACATTCCTTTCTCAAGCAGCTGACCAAATGCTTTACTAAGCCTGTTTAGAAATCAAGCAAGTATACAGCCAATATTCCTAACTTCAAGTACAAAAATGATACATGCATACAAATAGGAGGAATGTATTCAGTAGATCATGACCTTTACATAGATATGTTATATGGCAGATGTGGCATAAAACATATTCCAGTTATATCATATATACATTCATAAGCATATTCCCATGAAGCCTTATGGGGTACACCATCATGTACTGATCTTGGAATAGATCATTTAACTTTTGGAAACATCTCACTAGGGCAAGGCCCTGTAAGTTTGTACTTCATCTGCTTGGGGCTGTAGGGATGTTACCCCACTACAAGTAATAGACTAGAAACTGACTTTAAACAGGAGTGAAACTGACACTTCCAAGTCACTTTCATGGTATTTCCAACCCCAAATGTTCAAAAACCAGGAATCAGGCTCACCACAAATCATAAGATTGGCTTTACAATCATGAGATTAGTAAAAGTAGATTTGGAGTTCATTTAATTTGCCTTATGCTTTTGGAGACTTTAGGGTGCACTGGAGTCACATTTTGAAGCTTTCTCCGTAGGCACAAGGGCTAGCAACTTCATTTTTCTTTAAGAATGAAGGCTGAAATCATCACATATCCACTTGGCTCCAGGAGCTGCAGCTTTAAGGAAAACAATAATTATCATGAGACTCATGACAAAAGCATAAGAATTGGCAACACTGCTTTCACTTCTGTTTAAAGGTTAGTTACTTTCCAGAAGGCTCTTAAACACAACACTACAGTGACTGAGTTGCAGTTCTCACAGGAGAATATTTAAAATCAAACATCAAGAAAATTCCACATTTTAAAGCTGAGAAAAAAATTGAGACTTCTGAGATATATCAGAGCCTCTGCAGGCAGGATAGGAAAATAAACAGGCACAGGAGCTCTGGGCAGCTTTTCCCCTTGAAAGAAAGTTGAAGTGTCAAATCTTCTAGTCCTTAATCAAGTAAAACTTTTATTGCCATCAGCACCTCCACTCATTAGATATTCTCATCACAGTGAACATGTGATAACATGCTCAATAACTATACACTTCATATTTGAATATCTGAGCTATCTTATCCAGGGCTACACATCTTACATGCGTTGGCCCAGGGACTCCATTTTCTGGCATATTCTGACAGTGCTGAGCACACAGATGGTGCCCAGTGAATAATACAAATCATGACTTTATGGACTCTGTGGATGCAATTTCTATTCTTTGTTCTGGAAGTGGCCTGGATACAGCTGAAACCCTAAGAATTAGAGGCATAAGCACATCTGATACTCATATAGCACTTTCTCATGTCAATTCAGCTTCTGTGTAATTCAGCGGCTGGAGAGAAGTGGCACTTTCCCCTTCAAAGTGCCGCTTCTCTCCGGCCGGCTTTGAAGGGAAAAGCGCCGCTTCTCTACGGCCGCTGGCTGTGCGGCTACCCCTGCTCCTCCTGAGTCCTCCTGCCCGTGCTCACAGGGCCGCATTCTGAAAGGGGCTTTAGAGCTGCAGGCCAGGGCCCCGGGGCCTCCTTATCCCAGGGTCCTGCAGCCTCTAAAGCCCCTGTGTTCCAGGTGGCCCTGCCTGCTGGAGGAGTGGGGGGAGGAGGCTGCTTCCTCGCTCGCTCCCTCCCTCCCAGAAAGTCCTAAGTGCCTCCAAGAAGCTCTGGGAGGAAGGGAGGGGGAGGAGGCGGAGAAGAGGAACTTGTGCAATGCTCCCATATAACGTTCTTTGGCTGACATTACAGGGGAGCATTGCACAACTTTAAATGAGTATGTTCCCTAGTGGAGCAGCGACGTAACTTCGAAACAACGTTAAGCGGGAGGACGGTAAGTGAGGAGTTACTGTACTCACAAATGTAAAGGTTTGTGGGATCCAGCCCTATTGTATTTTCTGTCTCTTGTTTACAATAGATCACAGAACTAATAAGAGAGGATTTTTTAAAAATTGCATTGGATGTGGCACCTTAAATAACCTGTTGGAATTCTTTTCTCCCCTCCTCCTCCTCCTAGCATATGGCTAAACAAAAGATCGCAGTTGTTGGTGCTGGCTTGATTGGCCTCTCAACAGCAGTGTACATTTCAGAATCTATCTCCAAGTGCTCTGTGACTGTAATTTCGGACAAATTTACTCCCAACACAACGAGCGATGTAGCAGCCGGAATGCTTATTCCACACACTTATCAAGGTGAGTGAAACCTCTGCTTAGCTCATAGCTCAAACTTCTGAATGATGTGGATTAAAGTTTTTGCAGCAGGACTTTTTTCCAGGTTTAAACTTTGTTCTTCAGATGATACTGAAGATATATTATTCCACTTAATGATAGTAATTGAATCTGATTAGTTTAGAATATATGTCTGCAGTCTTTATTTTCTGAACAATCATAAATTATGCTGAGGAATCCCCCAGTGTTTTGATACTTAGTCACCTGTTCTTGTTCCATTTTCAGTCCTAAAATGTTTGGAGATATTTTCAGCTCTTTAAGACTCTACATATTTTTGTGTGTGTGTGTGAGAGAGAGAGAGAGAGAGAGAGAGAGAGACAGGGATCTCTTCGTGCCAATCAGCAGAGAGCACAGTGGTTGCATACGATTATACAGGAATCCCCTGGTTGGATACATGCATAATAGTTCACCGAAGAGTGACATGTGAGGTCTATACCAAGAACCTGTAGCCCACTGGTTGTCATAGTCATTGTAAAATGTATGTATGGATAAAATTTAAGAAGTTGTGTATCTAGTCTAAAAGTTATATTCTCAAGGTCTTGGAGTTAAGGCAGGTCACCAGGAAGTTTCATACCCTGGAAATGTTCCTTTCAGGAAGGAGGCAGCAGACACCTCTCTCTCTCTGGTTATTTGAGTAGCCTGTATTGTATGCCTCACCATGTAGCCCTGTTTGCATACTGAGCCATGCACAAAAGAAGAAATTGTGAAATCTAAAAGTGAGAAAATTCACAGGATGAAATAAACAGCCGGAGTGTCTGCTTTAAGACTAAAAACAAAGGGTTGTTAGGGTATATCTGCGAGTACAAGGAAACACACAAAATCCTTTGCCTAGGAGGCAAGCAGACAGGTAGTCTGTCTCATGAGAGGAGGGTCAAGGCCAAACCTGGCTGTAAAATGCTACAGGGATTTTGGATGAGCAATATTCTACAAGACATGAGAGTATCTTGTTAATTAAGTCTAGGCTCTAGAATGCATGTTATGATGTTGTTTGATATATAACCATTTGTTTCCAATACTTCCACTTGCTGCTACTTGAATCTTTGTGCTTTGTTAAATAAACGTATACTTGATTTCACTGTACCCAAGTCTGTGCTGTGTGTTAAGTGCTGTGTGTTAAATGGAATGGTGAGCTGAGGTGGAACTGGTAAGCTGAGGTGCACTGATTCTTTAGAAGCAGTGAATCTCTGAATCCTGTGAGTGTCCAGGGGAGCCAGGGCCCAATACTGCAAGCTGCTGAGCGCTCTAATCTCCCTTTGAAGACCAATGCAGTCTTTGGTTGTTGAGGGTAATTAGCACCTTATAGGAGGCATGCATTACCTTTATAGCACTGGACTTTTACAAATACCAACATACAGGTTTAATTCCCATGCATTTTGTGTGTTCAGTACAGTGTATACTTTTACCTGGTAATGTACAAAGTTTTAACAGTGTTGAAAATTTACTATTCATGGTTTCTCTGATGCCTGCCTTTTTCAGCTGATGTGGGTTTGGGAGTCTTCACCCTCTATTTCAGTTTTTTGCTTTATTTCAAATGTACAGGCATACCAATTCATCAGCAAAAGCAGTGGTTTAGGGAGACCTTCGACTATCTTTTTGAAATCAATAATTCATCGGAGGCTTCAGATGCTGGCATTAATCTGGTGTCTGGGTAAGAAAGGAACTCAAAATAGGTTTTTAGTATTTTTATGCTATATACTGTAATAGGCAGGTTGACACTCCATCTGGTACTTAAGGGACAGTCTTTCTCTGGAGTCTCTCTTGCGACCCATATTCAAAAGGAGCTACAGTGTTAAGAAGCATTTGATTACATGAAGCGAGTTTTCAAGCAAAAATCATTCAAAGGCTCACACAAACAAAACACTCTGGGCTTATGTCTCTTAAATATAAGTTGCAGCCCATATTTTCCCTACATTCCTCCTCCTTTAGTAATGGGAGAGGGCCTGTTGTAGGATCCTTCAGGTATGGTAACTAAATATAAAACACAGTATGTTGGCTTCCCACCATACCCACAAAGATTTGTCTACTCAGTTTGCTGTCACTTGGAAGAAAGTATGATCAGGCACTGCATGAAGATGCAGACAAGAAGCTTGTAGCCTTCAGAAAGAGAGCCTGAGTCAGGCCTGGTCTACACGACAGGACAGTGTTAGATCGACGTAAGGCAGCTTACGTCGACCGAATTATATCAGTGTCTACAGTACAGCCTTGCTCCTGCCGATTTAAGTGCCCTACTACACCGACATAACTCCACGTCCACGAGAGGTGTTGGGCTTATGTTGGTGTAGTTGGAGCAATGCAGTGTCTGTGAAATTGAGAAGAACTCACAGCTCGGGCTGTCACTGCAGGGGGATTCCAGCTAGAGCCCAGCTGCCCCTGGGCTCTCCAGTCCCTCTCCTGGGGATTAATTTAGAATCTCTGCAATAAGATTCAAGACTGGAGAGTAAATGGAGCACAGAAAGGATGTGGTTTTAATGGCCCATGTTGTCATTCTCCAGCAGTTTTAGTTTTAAATGAGAACCATGAAAATAAGAGGACACGGGACACATTGGACTGCTATTTTCCCCATCCCTCCGCTCACTGCATTTAATGTATTTAATCCTGTGTTATCCTGTTATTCTCCCTGGTGCAGCCCCCCTCCCCTTTAGTGATTTTTAACTTGGCTTAATTACCCCAAGCCTCACTCTACCCTCACCCCTAGGTCCAAGTCCCTAAACCTTACGGTCAATTAAATAATTATCACCTGTGAGGTCTTTTACTTTGTTACCTTCTATCTGTCTGAACTCTAGAGATCCTGCTGACCAATGGAAGATGATAGCTTAAAAATATTAGCAAAGATCAAAATGAATTGTCACATGAACGTAAGCGTGTCTAAGTCTAGCCTCTTCTCTTCCATGTCCTTTAGCTGGCAGATCTTTAAAACCATTCCTGATGAAGTGTTACCATTCTGGTCTGATGTTGTCCTGGGATTTCGCTCAATGACTGAAGAGGAGCTGAAGAAATTTCCACAGCACAGATTTGGTCAGGCTTTTACTACACTGAAATGTGACGGCCCATCCTATCTGCTATGGTTGGAGAAAAGGTTTGTTTTGATGGGTGTAGCTGATATAATGGATTTTAAAATTTTTCTTTCCTTTCTGGGAGAAATGGAGACTGATCTTCTGTGAGTTACCCCTGGATTACGCATATATCCTCTTTTGCAAGAATTTAAAGGCCATGGGAATGAGTTTCATTAAACTTAAGGCCGTTTTTCACAACTCTGGTAGTGTACAGATATCTTAAAGTGGGAAAATGTTATATTTACCATTTTAACGCCCCATTACGTGGACAGAGTGGTATGAAATGGCTTTACTGTAAATGAGAATAAGGCCCCACATTTTCAGAATCTTCCAAAACTATCCCTTAGAGCAGTGTTTCCCAAACTTGGGACGCTGCTTGTGTAGGGAAAGCCCCTGGTGGGCTGGGCCGATTTGTTTACCTGCCGCGTCCGCAGGTTTGGCCGATCGCAGCTCCCACTGGCCCCGGTTTGCTGCTCCAGGCCAATGGGAGCTGCTGGAAGCGGCGGCCAGTACGTCCCTCAGCCCACGCCACTTCCTGCAGCCTCCATTGGCCTGGAGCAGTGAACCGCAGCCAGTGGGAGCCACGATCAGCCAAACCTGTGGACGGGGCAGGTAAACAAACCGGCCCAGCCCGCCAGGGGCTTTCCCTAAACAAGTGGCGTCCCAAGTTTGGGAAATACTGCCTTAGAGGCTCCCTACTGGGTTGGTGCACAGGGGAGCAGAAAGTGCACAAAGCATGTATCTGCATGCAATGACAGGGTAATTTCAGTCCTGAGTGCAAGGACACCTCCAGCCAGGTGAATATCCACAGAAGCATTAGCCTCCCTAAGTGGGCAAGGAACCATGGTCCTTCTCCTACATCAGTGAAATAGAGCTGGCTAAGTGCACTAGGGAGCCTATATACCTTATACCAGGCTGGCTCAGGTACTGCAGCTGCAGTCCCCCTGCAGATAATGCACACAGGTAGATGATACATTCTGGTGCTCTTGCTGGGGCAATTCAGCACCATCCTCAATGCAGGACTGTGTGTTAATGGCTCAATCAATCTCTTCAAGGGAGGCATTCACTGTGCATTGGAGGAACTATCTTATGGATGACATGATCCACATACATTTACATGGGGAATCCTGCAGGATTTGGATGTGGAAAGCTGATTTCTTGAGAGCAGCCATATTCCTGGTCCTGTCCTTTCATAGATTGTAAGGCCAAAAGGGACAGTTGTGATCATCTCCTCTGATCTCCTGTGTAGCACAGGCCATAGAATCAAGTATCATAGGGGTAGCCGTGTTAGTCTGGATCTGTAAAAGCAGCAAAGAATCCTGTGGTGCCTTGCATCCGACGAAGTGGGTATTCACCCACGAAAGCTCATGCTCTAAAACGTCTGTTAGTCTATAAGGTGCCACAGGATTCTTTGCTGCTTTTACAGGCCATAGAACTGTCCCTAGATAATTCCTGCAGAAGATCTTTTAGAAATACATCTGCTCTTGATTTAAAAATTGTCAACAATGAAGAATCCACTACAAGCCTTGGTAAATTGTTCTACTGGTTAATTACTGTCACTGTTAATTTTTTCCCCTATTTCCAGTCTGAATTTTTCTAGGTTCAACTTCTAGCCATTGGATCACGTTAAACCTTTCTCTCCTAGATTCAAGAGCCCATTATTCAATATTTGTTCCTCATATAGGTACTTACAAACTGGAATCAAGTCACCCGTTAGTTTTTCCTTTTGTTAGACTCAAGGAACTCAATCTATTTAGTTTATCACTTTAAGGCATGTTTTCTAATCCTATAATCATTTGCGTCGCTCTTCTCTGAACCCTGTCCAATTTACCAACACCCTCCTTGAATTGTGGGCACCAAAACTGGACAAAGTATTCCAGCAGTGGTTGCATCAGAGCCTAATATAGAGGCAAAATAACCTCTCTACTCCTGCTCAAGATTTTCCTGTTTATGCATCTTAGGACCGCATTAGCTCTTTTGGCTTCAGCATCACATTGGGAGCTCATTGTCATAAACAGATAGATAGTTAAGGGTTAAGGTCTCTTTTACCTGTAAAGGGTTAACAAGCTCAGTAACCTGATGAACACCTGACCAGAGGACCAATCAAGGGACAGGATAATTTCAAATCTCTGTGGAGGGAAGTCTTTGTCTGTGTTTCTTTGTTTGGAGTTAGTCTCTTTTTGGATTTAAGAGAGGCCAGTCATATCCTTCAAGTTCTCCAAGTTTCCTGAAATAGCCTCTTCTATTCAATATAGTGAGTATTAGTTAAAAAGGCGGATTAGTCTTTTGAGTTGCTTTCTGTATTTGCAATTGTGTGTTTGCTGGAAAAATTCTTTATTTCTGTTTGCTATTACTGATTATTCTGAGGAGGAGGGAGGGGGGAAGTCTCTCCAGGTTTATAAGTCAGACCCTGTGATATTTTCCATCCTGGTATTACAGAGAGAGTGTACTTTCTTTCTTTCTTTAATAAAATCTTTTCTTTTTTAGAACTTGATTGATTTCTTCCCTTGTTTGGATTTTCAGGGGAAGGGGAGGGGGGAAAAGTGAATCCCTCTTTGTTTGATTCAAGGAGTTTGAATCAATGTATCTCTCCCAAGGACAAGGGGAGGGGGAAGAAGGTGGGGGGAAATGGATTATTTCCCTTTGTGTTAAGATCCAAGGAAGTTGGGATCTGTGTTCCCCAGGGAAAGTTTTGGGGGAACAGGGAGTGTGTCAGACACTTAAAACTTGACTGGTGGCAGCGAGAACCAGATCTAACTAGGATTTTAGTTTAGAGGAGTTCATGCCGGTCCCCATCTTGTGAACGCTAAAGTTCAAAGTGGGGAATAAACCTATGACACTCATTCAGCTGATTATCCACAGTGACCCGTAAGGCTTTTTCAGAGTCACCGCTTCCCAGGATACAGTCACCCATCCTGAAAGTATAACATACTTTCTTTGTTCCTGCATGTATACATTTAGCCATCTTAAAATGCATATTGTTTGCGCTCAGTTTACCAAACAATCTCAATTGCTTTGAATAAATGACCTGTTCTCTTCATTATTTACCACTCCCCCAATTTTTATGTCATCTGCAAACTTTATTAGTGATTATTTTATGTTTTCTTCCAGTATTGATAAAATGTTAAATAGTGTAGGGCCAAGAATGGATTCCTGCAGGACCCCACTGTGAACAGACCCGTTCAATGACAATTCCCCAGTTACAATTACATTTTGACACCTATCATAGAATCATAGAATATCAGGGTTGGAAGAGACCTCAGGAGGTCATCTAGTCCAACCCCCTGCTCAAAGCAGGACCAATCCCCAACTAAATCATCCCAGCCAGGGCTTTGTCAAGCCGGGCTTTAAAAACCTCTAAAGATGGAGATTCCACCACCTCCCTAGGTAACCCATTTCAGTGCTTCACCACCCTCCTAGTAAAATGGTGTTTCTTAATATCCAACCTAGACCTCCCCCACTTCAACTTGAAACCATTGCTTCTTGTTCTGTCATCTGCCACCACGGAGAACAGCCGAGCTCCATCCTCTTTGGAACTCCCCTTCAGGTAGTTGAAGGCTGCTATCAAATCCCCCCTCAGTCTTCTCTTCTGCAGACTAAATAACCCCAGTTCCCTCAGCCTCTCCTTGTAAATCATGTGCCCCAGCCCCCTAATAATTTCCATTGCCCTCCGCTGGACTCTCTCCAATTTGTCCACATCCTTTCTGTAGTGGGGGGAGCAAAACTGGACACAATACTCCAGGTGTGGTCTCACCAGTGCCGAATAGAGGGGAATAATCACTTCCCTTGATCTGCTGGCACTGCTCCTACTAATACAGCCCAATATGCCGTTGGCCTTCTTGGCAACAGGGGCACACTGCTGACTCATATCCAGCTTCTCATCCACTGTAATCCCCAAGTCCTTTTCTGCAGAACTGCTGCTTAGCCAGTCGGTCCCCAACCTGTAGCGGTGCATGGGATTCTTCCGTCCTAAGTGCAGGACTCTGCACTTGTCCTTGTTGAACCTCATCAGATGTCTTTTGGCTCAATCTTCCAATTTGTCTAGGTCACTCTGGACCCTATCCCTACCCTCCAGAGTATCTACCTTTCTCCCTAGCTTAGTGTCATCTGCAAACTTGCTGAGGGTGCAATTCATCCCATCATCCAGGTCATTAATAAAGATGTTGAACAAAATCGGCCCCAGGACCCACCCCTGGAGCACTCCACTTGATACTGGCTGCCAACTAGACATCGAGCCATTGATCACTACATGTTAAGCCCAACAGTTTAGCCAGCTTTCAGGTTGGTCAGGCATGACTTGCCCTTGGTAAATCCATATTGACTATTCCTGATCACCGTCCTCTCCTCCAAGTGCTTCAAAATGGATTCCTTGAGGGCCTGCTCCATGATTTTGCTGAGGCTGACCGGTCTGTAGTTCCCTGGGTTCTCTTTCTTCCCTTTTTTAAATATGGGCACTATATTTTCCTTTTTCCAATCATCTGGGACCTCCCCCGATCGCCACAAATTTTCAGAGATAATGAATAATGGCTCTGCAATCACATCAGCCAACTCCCTCAGCACCCTCGGATGCATTAGCTCTGGACCCATGGACTTGTGCATGTCCAGCTTTTCTAAATAGTCCTATCAGTTAGCTAGCTTTTAATCCATTTAATGTGTGCCATGTTAATTTTATATCATTCTAGTTTTTTAATAAAAATGTCATGTGACACCAGGACAAACACCTTACAGAAGTCTACGTATATTACATAAATACTAGTACCTCCATCAGCCAAACTTGTAATCTCATCAAAAAAAGATATCAGGTTAATCTTACAGGATGTTTTCTATGAACCCATGTAATTAATGCAAATCAACATTAACCTCTTTTAGTTCATTATAATTGGGTCTGGTATCAGCCACTCCATTATCTTGTCCAGGATCACTGTCAGGCGTACAGCCTATAGGTACCCAGATCATCCCACTTGCACTTTTTAAAAACTGCACAATGTTAGCTTTTTTCCAGTCTTTTGGAACTTCCCCAGTGTTCCAAGACTTATTGAAAATCAGCATTAATGGCCCAACCATCTCCTCAGCCAGTTCTTTTAAAACTCTTGGATGCAAGCCATCAGGATCTGCTGATTTAAAAATCTCTAACTTTAGTAGGTTAGAGATTTTTAAATCAGCAGATCCTGATGGCTTGCATCCAACAGTAGCTTCTGTTTAACATCCTCCAGAGATACTAGTGGAGTGGAAAGAGTGTTATCTTCTGTCTTTTCTCTGCCACTAGTCAAATGAACATTCAGATGTTCCTCATTTGCCAGTGTGTAACTTCCAAAATACATCCCACCAGCTCTTGAAAATGGTAAAAGAAGCTAGTGCTCTGCAAGCCGTTTGCCACAAACCAAAGGTGATGTTTTGAAGCCTCTAGTCTCACTGGTTTTGAGCTATGAAATGACAAAAACTGTCAGGAGAATTTGAAAATCTGGGGAAATGCCTCCTGTTCCAATCTCTGCGTTTCAAAATTGGCTGGGCCAATTCATCTCGGATTTGGTCAAAAACCTCTCTTCTGCCCAACTCACCTCACAAACCATTCTGGAATCAGGAGCAGAAAGGAGTAAAAAAATCCAGGTACTATCTTTCTGTATTATCATCTTGTAGAAAACCTTACAGAAATATTTGCATGTGCAAAACGCTTGGCACAAATGAAGGCTTTAAAATTTATACCTGTGCAGAAAAAAGTCTTAGTTTATTTTTTTTCCTCCTGAAGACCAGCTCTCCTCAAGGCACATCAATTTCAAAGAATTTTAGCAGAGTCAGAAAACAGATCCTATAATGTGTATGTATAATCCATTTAAATGCACTTAAATAGAGCAAATAATGTTTGTCATTTCACAGGCATAGTGACTGGATACAAGCTGATTTGATGTTAGGTAGTAAAATGTGTATCTACATCTTGGAACAAATTGCCAGATAATCAGCTTGTTTGATTGTGTTCCATGCCATTGAACCACATGGAATAACATTTCATGTTTTAGCAGCAAGCATAAGTGGGAGTACTCTTGTGCTGCCAGTGCTATCTGACTTCTGTACTATCTCACAGGAACACAGGCCTTGTCGTTTCACTGCTTAACTGATACTGAAAATTGTACTGAGGAACAACTAAATTGCATAGTATCTGTCAGGCTGCTTTGCCACAAAGGCTTCTACTGCTTCCTTATTCCTGTTTCAGACTCTTCTCATTTCCCAAAGGATGTAGTCTAATAAGATGATAAAGTCTCCCCACCCCCACCCCCTTTGTGGGTACCAGGAAAGAGAGCATAGCAAATATGTAACTATTTTGCAAATCCAAGTGATCAGAACAATATTTATGGTACCTTGCCTTGGCAGCACAAAAGCATTTACCACATCTTCTTTCTAGGCTAGCTTTAATGTCACAGTTCACGAACTTTCTCCTCCTATCTTATCTGAATTCTGCAGAATGTTTAGTAGTTTTTGTATTAACATGTTTTTGCAAAAAATATGACAGAATCTCAAATCCTATGGGTGAGATCCCACTAGAGAGAGTTAATCTCTATCTATTAGACAGATTAGGAGCTGGTCCTGCAGGGAGAACCCAACATTTAAGCCATGCTCAAAATGAAGCTTAGGTTGAGATTTAAGTTAACAATAAACGTAAACCCCAGGAAGAGGATGAGTTTTTGTTGAGAGAAGGCCGTGCATGCCTAACGTGCAGCCTAACAGATATTAAGCCAAGTCATCCCATCCTACGTTAGATCGCCACTTTAAAACACCCAGAGTGAATTGATGTTAATACCCATAGGCGTGCGCAGGGGGTGTGCCCAGGCACACCCAAGGTCCTGAGCAGTACCGGCAGGTTTACAATGGCACCACAGGCGCCCTGGGGCCGGGCCCATGCTCAACAGGGGCCCATCAGCTGGCCAGGTGCTGCACTTCACTTGCTTTGCCAGCCGAGGGGCCACCGCAGGTCAGCTCCTCTCCAGCCCCTCCCCTGTGCTCCGCTCAGTTGTCCAGCCAGCCCAGGTATCTCCACCCTGTCCCCTCCGCCCACTTGCTCCTCCGCTGGCTTGGAGGCTCTCGGGAGTCACGTCCCACAGGGGTCTGCCTGCCCCACTCCCCAGCGCGGCTCCGGCTTGTCTTGCTCAGCCTGCCACCTCCCGGGGCTGAGCCACCTGGGACCAGTGCAGGGGCCAGGTCATTCTTGGCCAGCATGGGGAGGGGGCGCTCATCTGGGGCCTCAGGCAAGATGGTTCTGAGGGAGCCCGGACCAGGCAGGCCCCTCTGCTCTCACTCTGATCCTCCACTGACCCCAGCTGTGATGCTGGTTCAGCCCAGGCAAGGCAAATAGCCCCCGCCCAGCAGGCCAGTGAGTGTGGCTGGGGGGAGTGGGTTTCTGGGGGTAGCGCTGGGCAGTGGGGGTCTGTGTGGGGCACTCCTGGGCCCCAGGGGGAATGAAAACAGCCCAGGTCCCCCGCCTGCAGCGTTCTTTGCTTCCTTGCAGAAAGTGAAGGAGAAATGGGGGTGTGTGATTGGGAATATTCATGGCATAGTTTGGGGCCATTGCCCCCACAAATAGAGGTGAGGGGTGGGGGCCACATGGGGTGCAAGGTCACATGCCACTTCCCTCCCTTCCTCCCCATTTCTGTGAACGCAGAGGTGCTGTGCAGCCCCGCTGAAAAAAGGGGGTGCTGCTCAGCTCCCTGGACCACCTTCTGGGTCCTAGTGCTGGTTGAGCTCCCTTCTGTGTGCTGGGAGCCATCCATCATATTGTACAACAGTGAGGTGTGGGGCGGGGCAGGGCAGGGGGAAAGAGGCAGTTTGGGAAGGAAGGGGATGGGATAGGGAGGAGATGGAGTGGTGGGGACGGGGCATGGGATGAGGAAGAGAGGGAGATAGGGGAAGTGGGGGCCCAGTGTGCAGATCCCCTTGGCAGCAGCTGGGGCTCCCCTGTTAAGCAGACCCATCAAACCCTCACTCTGACAAGCCCCACCTCCCCTGCATCTGTACCACCCCGATGAGCCCCTGCAGACACCCTCCCCACTGAGCCCAGCTACACCTAGACCCCCACCCAAATGAACCCCACCTCCCTTGCACCCAGACCCACCCTCCCCGCTGAGTTCCAACCACTTTCACTTGGTCCCCCCTGCAGCCTCCCACTGCCCCTGCACCTGGAATCTCCCTGTACATCCAGACCCCCCACTGAGCTGCCTGCACCCAGACTGCCCCACACAGAACCCTCTTACGCCCGCGCGCCCAGGCCCACCCAGCCAATCGCCGCCTCCCCAGTGATACACGTGACCTTTGTTGACTTACATCAGTCATAGCGCTCTTCCTCCATTGCACTCCAGCTTGGTTGGTGCTCTCTGCGCCCGCCCCGTAAGTGCCATCACGTCATTGGTCAAGGGGATGTCCAGGGGGTGGGATTTGGTGGGGACTCTGTTCTGAGCAGAGGCATGATAAGGGGACCAGGCTGGGCCGGGGGTGTGTATGTTGGATATGGGCCAGAGGGTCTCGGGGGCAGTCAAGGGATGGGGAATGGGGGTGTTGGATAGGGCATGGGAGTCCCATGGGGCCTGTCAGGGGCAGGGATGTGGCTAGGGGTCGGGGCAGTCAGGGGACAGTGGGGTTGGAAAGTTGGTGGGGTCCTGGGGGTTATTGGGGGTGTGTGTCTCTGGAGGGGCGGTCGGGGACAAGGAGCAGGGGGGGTTGGAGGCTTGGGGGGCTGTCAGGGGGTAGGGGTGTGGAGAGAGGTCAGGGCAGTCAGGGGATGGGGGATTGGATGGGCCAGGGATTTGGGGGTGGGGGTCTGTCGGGGCAGGGGTGTGGAGAGGGGTTGGGGCAGGCAGGGAGCAGGGGGAGTTGGATGGGTCAGGAGTTCTAGGGTCCTGTCAGGGGGTGGGGAGCGGTTGGATAGGCATAGGAGTCCCAGAGGTCTGTGTGGGGGCAGGGGTGTGGATAAGGGTCGGGGCAGTCAGAGGACAGGTAGGGGGCAGTTACAGTGTGGGTGTCTCAGAAGGAGGCAGTCACGGGGCAGGAAGTGGGAGAGAGTGGATGGTGGCAAGGCTAGGGTGGGGCTCCTTGGGTACACACCCTAATGAAATGTGCTGCACATGCCTCTGTTAATACCTGCTGTATCTGACGCTCTAAATGAGGCCTGATTCCTTTCTTCCTTATGCATTTATAAATAGTGTCATATTTTATAGCAACCCTGAAGACAGAGTGACATCAGGGATGAATTTTGGCTTCAAGTAACAGAAATGTACCTCAGAAATGTATGTAGTAAAATACTAATAATATAATAAATACTTGTTTGATCTAAAAGTGACATTTTGCCCATCCTTAGGCTGCATGAACTGCTCAATTTTGGAGCCATCATAAGAATGAATTCATGAGATCGCTATCTCGTCTTTTTTTGCCACAGCATCTCTGTAATATTTGTGCACCTGATATATTTTGCCTTGTCCAATCTTATAAACAAAGAGCCTTTTGTTTGCAATGTCTTAATTCCAACAGCCAAATCAGACAAGTCATAAACAGAAGCCCTGTTCTATCTATCTCTGATTTTTCTTCAATTTTTTATTCTTCTGCTTCTTAAAGAGTCTCTTACTTACTTGACTTGCGTAAAAAAAATCAAGGCAATTTATTAATAGTTAATTGTCATGCTTTACCTCCAGTGTTTCTTTTTAGGTTGAAAGAGAATGGCAGCCAGGTGTATGCTAGACGAATTGAAGATCTGTGGGAACTACATAGCAAATATGACATAGTTATCAACTGTTCAGGCATTGGATCCAGAGAACTCATGGGTGACTTGGAGATACACCCCATCAGAGGCCAAGTACTCAAGGTCGATGCTCCTTGGGTGAATCACTTCATCCGGGATGGGGATGGTTTAACCTACATCTATCCAGGAATACACAATGTAACATTAGGTGGGACAAGGCAAAAGGACAACTGGAGCTTGTCCCCAGATCCTAGAAGTAGCAAAGATATATTTGACAGATGTTGTGCTCTTGAACCCTCACTTCAAAGAGCCCAGGACATAAAGGTGAGGGTGGGTCTGAGGCCATCCAGGTTCACTGTGAGACTGCAGAAAGAGATACTGGTCCATGATGGGAAAAAACTGCCCGTGGTCCACAACTATGGACATGGTTCGGGTGGCTTTTCAGTGCACAGGGGCACTGCTAAAGAGGCTGCTCGACTGGTGGGAGAATGCATTGCTGCTCTGGAAGGCTCCTCTTTGAAGGCAAAGTTATAATCACTGGGGCCTCCTTTTCAGTTATTGTTTGGCTATTATAAATCTACTAGTAATACCTTTGGAATGTTATTCTATAAGCAATGGAAGAAGCTGCGTGCCACATTCTGAACTGTAGCCAAGTGCTTGTTTTGTGAAAAATGTTTGCCCACAGGTGATAGGGTGTTTTTGTTTTATTTTTCTGTGAGTTCATTCAAGAGTATAATGATTGTCTAGTTTCACCCACATAGCTGTTGTTGGGGCATGAGATGCACTGGGTGAGGTAAGACCCAAGGATCTTGAAAGGTGTGCTGTGGGAGGTATAGATTTGATAGAGACAGTAGTTTTATGTCTGTTTACAACAATGTGTAACCCCAAAAACCTCCTTTGTTCTATGACCATGGAAGTGTCAATGGGCCATTTCACTTTGAATGGCATGCATTAACTCCTCTGTTTAACTATCTGTTCCACCTTGCATTTAGATGTGACACTCTGATTTACAGACCTGAATAAAACCTCTCTGCGTAGCTTGAAAGCTTGTCTCTGTCTCTTCCATCAACAGAAGTTGGTCCAATAAAAGATATCTTCTCACCCATCTTGTCTCTCTCATATCCTGGGACTAACAGGGCTATAACAACACTGCAAAACAACAATGGGTGATTTTATATGGTCAGATGAAAGATCCATTCTCTGATAGATCCTATCCAGAGGTTGGCCAAAGCACAACAACCCTTCACTATGCTATATACATAATGAAAAACACCTACTGATAAATTTGCTGTTCCAAACTCTCTTCCTTTTCATTGTCTTCTCTGTTCACTTTTTTTATTGCAAAACATCCTTCCTCTTACCAGCATATAACTGCAGTCTGTGATAGTCACTGCAGTTGGATTCAGACATGCAAGTACCCAGCATGAGCAGCACAGAAAATCCCTAAGGACAAGGATTTTATAGAAAATCCTATAGCTGTGATTATTTCTATCTAATATACCTAGGATTAATACTTTGCCCATCACTGGGTAACTGGTACTATGTTAAGTAACAGGGTTTCTATACTGTAAACAGCAGTAGGACATTGTACATCAGCAGGATCTAGATTTTGATATTGGAAATAAAACATTGTTCAGTGGGTTTGAATTACATTTGCAAATGGCTGTTTCCTCTTTGGAGCTGAAACCTGCATGCACAAAAATGTTCTCACGAAAAAGTGCCAGACTGACCAGCTTCAGCCTAGATAGTAAATTCCCCTCTTTACCTTTATAGAATACTTCAGCACGGGCAGCAAGCAATACAGTGGACTCAGCATCGCTTTAAATCTGTGAAGTGAGATTAGATAGCTTCCTAATTATGATATGCTTGAATCCAGTTTGTGGGAGAAATTCCACAGCCTGTGTGTGCAGGGATTCAGGCTAGATGGTTGTGGTGGTCCCTTTGTAGAATCACATGGAACTTTCCAGACTTTGAGGATTATATTTTTCTCTGACCTCCTAGAATGTTGTCAGCCATGCCCTCACAGGTATACAAGGGGTGGGGTATCACCAGTCTGTCAGTGAGATATAAGAACAAACTGAAGTGAGAGCCATAGGTGCCAACTCCGTGGGTGCTCCAGTGCTGGAGCAACCATGGGGAAAAAATGGTGGATGCTCAGCACCCACCACCAGCCCCCCTATCAGCTCCTTCCACTTGCTCCCAGCACCTCCTGCCTGCCAATGGCACCACGGATCAGTGCCTCCCCCTTCCTCCACGCACTTCCCTCGTTCTGCAGATCAGTTTAACCGCGTGCAGGAGGTGCTGGAGGGAGTGTGGGTGGAAAGAGGATGGGAAGAGGCAGGGCAGGGTTGGGGGAAGGGGTGGTATGGGGATGGGACCTGGGGCAGGTCAGGGGTGGGAAGAGGGGGCAGGGATGGGAAGAGGCATGGCAGGGGTGCAGGCTTGTGGGAAGTGGAGTGGGAGCAGGGTCTGGGATGGAGTGGGGGTCAAGCACCCCCCAGGAACACAGGAACTCAGTGCCTTTGCTGAAAGCCTACCTGTGATATTGTGAATCTTGTTTTATTGTGTAATTGTGAAAGTGTACTTGTGTTTTAAGACTTGAAGAGTGTAAGTAGCGACTAATGTAATAAAAGGACAATTTAATGAGACACCAGAAATACCTATGAAACCCCTATCAACATAACATAAAAGAAATACTGTTGTTACTTCTTTTGCTATGCATCAGAGGGGTAGCCATGTTAGTCTGTATCCGCAAAAAACAAGGACTCCAGTGGCACCTTAAAGACTAACAGATTTATTTGGGCATAATCTTTCATGAGTAAAAAAAAAAAAAAAAAGTCCCACTTCTTCAGATGCATGGAGTGAAAATTATTTACAGATACAGGTATATACTGCACTTGAAGAGAAGGGAGTTACCTTACACGTGGAGAACCAGTGTTTACAAGGCCAATTCAATCAGGACGGATTGTGGTCCACTCCTAATAATTGATGAGGAAAAATTGCTTTTGTAGTAAGCCAGCCACTCCCAATCCCTAGTCAAGCCCAAATTAATAGTGTTAAGTTTGCAAATGAATTGTAGCCCTGAAGTGTCTCTTTGAAGTCTGTTTTTGACTTTTTTTTGTTGAAGGATGGCTACTTTTAAATCTGTTATTGAATGTCCAGGAAGACTACTCTTTTATGTAGAGACTGTCCAGTTTGGCCAATGTACATGGCAGAGGGGCACTGCTGGAACATGATGGCATATATCACATTAGTAGATGTGCAGGTGAATGAGCCCCTGATGGTGTGTGTGTGTGTGGGGAGGGGGATGTTGTTGGGTCCTCTGATGGTGTCGCTAGAGTATATATGGGGACAGCGTAGGCAACGGGATTTGTTACAGGGATTGGTTCCTGGGTTAGTGTTTCTGTAGTGTGGTGTGTAGTTGCTGGTGAGTATTTGCTTCAGGTAGGGGGGCTGTCTGTGAGCGAGGATTGGCCTGCCTCCCAAGGTCTATGACAGTGAGGAATCATTTTCCAGGATAGGTTGTAGAACGTTGATGATGTGCTAGAGAGGTTTTAGCTGGGGGCTATACATGACGGCAGTGGTGGTCTGTTGTTTTCCTTGTTGGGCCTGTCCTGTAGTAAGTGACTTCTGGTTACCCGTCTCACTCTGTCAATCTGTTTCCTCACTTCCCCACGTGGGTATTGTAGTTTTAAGAATGCTTGATAAAGAACTTATAGGTGTTTGCCTCTGTCTGAGGGATTGGAGCAAATGTGGTTGTATCTTAGGGTTTGGCTGTAGACAATGGATTGTGTGATGTGTCCTGGATGGAAGCTGGAGGCATGTAAGTATGTATAGCGGTCAGTAGGTTTCCGGTACAGGGTGGTGTTTGTGACCATCATTTATTTTCACTGTAGTGTCCAGTAAGTGGATCTCTTGTGTGGACTGGTCCAGACTGAGGTGGATAGTGGGATGGAAATTGTTGAAATCCAGGTGGAATTCTTCAAGAGCCTCCTTCCCATGAGTCCATATGATGAAGATGTCATCAATGTAGCACAAATAGAGGAGGGGCACTAGAGGACAAGAGCTGAGGAAGCACTGTTCTAAGTCAGCCATAAAAATGTTGGCATACTGTGGGGCCATGTGGGCACCCATAGCAGTGCCTCTGACTTGAAGGTATAAGTTGTCCCCAAATCTGAAATGCTTGTGGGTGAGGACAGTCACAAAGCTCAGCCACCAGGTGTGTCATGGCCTCATCAGGGATACTGTTCCTGACAGATTGTAGTCCATCCTCATATGGAATGTTGGTGTAAAGAGCTTCTACATCCATGGTGGCCAGGATGGTGTTTTCAGGAAGATCACTGATGCATTGTAGTTTCCTCAGGAAGTCGGTGGTGTCTTGAAGCTAGCTAGGAGTGCTGGTAGCGTAGGGTCTGAGGAGAGAGTCCAAATAGCCAGATAATCCTGCTGTAAGAGTGCCAATGCCTGAGATGATGGGGTGTCCAGGATTTCCAGGTTTATAGATCTTGGGTAGCAGATAGAATACCCCAGTCAGGGTTCTAGGGGTCTGTCTGTGTAGATTTGTTCCTGTGCTATAGCAGGGAGTTTCTTGAGCAGATGGTGTCGTTTCTTTTGGTACTCCTCAGTGGTATTGGAGGATAGTGGCCTGAAGAATGTGGTGTGGGGAGTTGCCTGGCAGCCTCCTGTTCATAATCCAACCTGTTCATGATGATTATAGCATCTCCTTTTTCAGCTCCTTTGATTACAATGTCAGAGTTGTTTCTGAAGCTGTGGATGGCGTTGCATTCTGTATGGCTGAGGTTATGGGGCAAGTGATGTTGTTTGTTCACAGTTTCAGCCTGTGCATGTCTGTGGAAGTACTATGTAGAAGTCCATTCTGTCATTTCAACCATCAGGAGGAGAATTCTTCTTCTTGTAGTGTTGGTAGGAGGGTTCCTGTGGGTCAGTGCCCTGTTCAGTGCAGTGTGTTGAATATATTCCTTGAGTTGGAGATGGCAAAAGTAGGCTTCCAGATCATTGAAGAACTGTATTATGTGCTTGGAGGTGGGGGGGCAGAAAGAGAGTCCCCGAGATAGGACAGACTCTTCTGCCAGGCTAAGTGTGTGGTTGGATAGATTAACAATATTGTTGGGTGAGCTAAGGGTACCACTGTTGTAGTCCCCTGTGGCTATGCTATGCATAACACGTAATGTTTGATGACTTTCTAAGACTGTGGAACATAGACTATCGTGCTCCCTGTTTTTCCCTGTAGAAAATAAAAGATGCCCCCAAAGAAGTCTTCAGGAGCTCAGTATAGGAAGCAAAAAGCTCAATTGCAGTCTAGTTTGCTGCAAGGGGCAAATTTGATGGGAAAATACCTGAAATAGAACAACATAGACAGGGCTTTAGGCAGTAGCCATCATCCCAGTGCAGAAGAAATCTGAGGAGTGAAGTGCAAATGATGGAAGTCCTATTACTAAGAAATTAGCAGCTTCAGTTCCCAGGGCAAAGGGCATCAGCTGGCAACACTGGGGCATATAGGTGCCTGTCGCAGTGCCGGACTCACCCCTGCGGTGCCTCCTGCTGGTCGTCTCAGGGAATTAGTGTTTCCAGCCTCCGGAGCGCCCTCTGCAGGCCAATGTCCTGCTGCTGCTCGATCCTATGTCCCTCCCAGGACCCGGCGGCCCTTGTCTTTGAAGTACTGCCTCCTGGCAATACAGCCACAGTCTCAGGGTCTCCCCACCCAGGGGAACTCCCAACCCCCTATCCCCACCTTGCCTCAGTCATGGGCTACTGCCTGTCACCATCTAGCCCCAGCTCATGGGCAGACTACAGTGTAAAAGCCACTCATCATAGGCAAAGGGGGTTTGGACCTGCTGCCTCTGCCTACTTGTGGGCTGCCCCCTACAACCACAGTACCTAATTGGCCTTCCATTAGGCTGCAGCCTGGGGGGTTTCCAGGCCGGAGCTCCCCAGCTTCCTTGGCCTTCCTCCAGCCCTGCTTCACCCCAGGTATCTTCTCTCAGCTCCCTGCAGCCAGGTCCCTCCCTCTCAAAGCTAGAGAGAGTCTGTCTCTGGCTTCTGACCCCAGCCCTCTTGTAAGGGCCAGCTGGGCCCTCATTAAGTCAGCCTTGGCCTGATTAGGGCATGGCCCCCAGCTGAGGCTGCTTTCCCCAATCAGCCCTTCTTTTCCTTCCCTGCCACAGCCCTCTCCCTGGGCTGTTTTAAGCCTTTTATGGTAAGAGCGAGTAATCACTCCACTACACCCCCCCACCTCAAGATCCCCTCCACCGGGGGTGGGGGAGGGTTGTTCCTATCGCCCCAGCTTCCCTCTCAGCTGGGCCCGCAGGAGGTCCCTCTCCTGCCGCAGGTTTTCTATCAAGAGGAGCCACCTGCTTCCCCCTTCTGCAGTCTGGGTCCCCACTGTAGGTCGTCCCACTCTCACGTGGGTTCCGCTTTTTATCTGGCGCCTTTCTGCCCCAGACAATCCCCTTTCTAGGGCCCTGGTCCTAACCACCCCCTTCTTCGCAGCAGTTCCAGACCCAACCCGATCCTCAAGCCTCCCCCTCCTTCTCTGGGGGCAAGGCCATCTTTCATGGCCACCCTTGTGGCACAGGAAGCACAGCCAGTGCCTTCCTTTGGCCACCTCCGGGCTAGGCCTGGCCCTGTGAGGGCACTCCCTCTTCTTGTGCCCCATCTCCCCCCAGGCCCAACAAGTTTGGAGCCCCCCTGGTAGCTTCACAGGGAGCACTTGAGTCTCTCCACCATGTCTTGGGTGGAGTTTCTTTGCTCCATCCTGATAGGGGCACTCACTTTTCAAGTGTCCCTGTTGCCCACAGGTGAAACAGTCCTTAGGCCCTGGCACTGGCCTCCAGCCCAAGGTGCCTGGCCCCCGTTGAGGGCTAAGTGTGCCCTCCCCTGGAGCAGCTGAAGCAGCCCCGCTTGCTGCTCGGCGAGCCGAGTCACACAGGCTCTGCAATAATAGTCTCTCATTTCTCCATCTTGGATCTGGGCAATCATCCAACAGTCCTTGCCCTGGCCCCTTGTATCAGGGGCAGACCGCACGTGCCTGCATTCTCCACCATGTGTCAGTGCGGGACTCGCCCCTGCGGTGCCTTCTGCTGCTCGTCTCAGGGAATTAGTGTTTCCAGCCTCTGGAGTGCCCTCTGCAGGCCAGTGTCCTACTGCTGCTCGACCCCATGTCCCTCCCAGGACCCGGTGCCCCTTGTCTTTGGGGTGCTTCTCCCTGGCAATACCCCTGCAGTCTCAGGGTCTCCCCACCCAGGGGAACCCCCAACCCTCTATCCCCACCTGGCCTCAGTCATGGGCTACTGCCAGTCACCATCTAGCCCCCACTCACTGGGGCAGACTGCAGTGTAAAAGCAACTCATCATAGGCAAGGGGGGTTTGGACCTGCTGCCGCTGCTTACCTGTGGGCTGCCCCCTACAACCTCAGTACCTAATTGGCCTTCCACTAGGTCGCAGCCTAGGGGGTTTCCAGGCTGGAGCTCTCCAGCTCCCTTGGCCTTCCCCCAGCCCTGCTCCACCCCAGGTACCTTCACTCAGCTCCTTGCAGCCAGGTCCCTCCCTCTCAAAGCTACAAAGTGTCCGTCTCTGGCTTTTGGCCCCAGCCCTCTTATAAGGGCCAGCTGGGCCCTTATTAAGCTGGCCTCAGCCTGATTGAGGTATGGTCCCTAGCTGAGGCTGCTTTCCCTAATCAGTCCTTCTTTTCCTTCCCTGCCACAGCCCTCTCCCTGGGCTGTTTTAAGCCTTTTAAGGCAGGAGCGGGTGACCAGCCTGCTACAGTGCCATAGTCACATCTCAAGTATCAGGGGTAGCCATGTTAGTCTGTATCCACAAAAACAACAAGAAGTCCGGTGGCACCTTAAAGACTAACAGATTTATTTGGGCATAAGGTTTTCTGGGTAAAAAACCCATTTCTTCATCTGTTTTTCCCTGGGCACACCCTTATGCCAGGGCCCAGTAGGTGGGATGGTGTAGGAACCACTTATAGAAGGTTTATGCCACTTGGGAATTCCCCAATAGTATAGCAATCCTTGGGGCCAGATCTGCCAACCGTATAGCTCTTTTGCCCTATGAGAGCAAAGTAAAGTGACTGGAACAGAACAGACATGTTCCAGTATGTTGATCCAAGTGTTTTTATAGCTGAACATTTTCTTCATTTGGTTGTTGCTATGGTGATTTGGTATAGCTTGCATCGAGAAAGACAGTAGGTACATAGGTGTCCTTCCTATAATGAGAGTCAAAGCTATTCCAGGTATATATTGTTGCTATAAATCTATAAAAGACAAACTTAATAGAATTTTCCAGCTGCATCCAAAGAGTATCAAATTAACTAATTTTAGATATGGTATGAGTTCTTTCTAGTTGTACTAAATCTAGTTAACTATTGCCCTTGTTCCTGCAGGCTCCCCAATAAACATCATCACTATATATTTATTTTATGATTCAGTGAACACACTGCACAATACAGCATTACAATATTGTAAATTAACTCTAACAAAAAACAGTTTAAGGTTATTTATTGCAGTAAATTACATGGTTTTATATGCAACACTGAGGCTCTGGTTGCTGCATAATCTTACATTAATTACAATATAGAGCAATATAGGACAAGAAACTGATATTCATTTTGATCAATCTTGTCTTTTAGCCATTTGCAAACATCTCATTTTTACCTGAGCCCCTTTGACTTTGTTCTTATACATGGTCTTTATATTTTTTCAATGTGTCATACCAGCTGCATTGATTGTACCTTACAGGATAGGTTTTTCCGCTCTGTGCTTCTGAACAAGAACCTGAAGGGGTGTAGGCTCCAGACTCTCCTTTGTTACCTCTCCTCAGAGCTTAGATTTGTTGTTTCTCTCCTCAGGCTGGGCTGATAGGAATAATAAAAAAACAATCAAAGACCACAAAATTTGTAAATAAAACCCTCTTACCAATGGAGAGAAGATCAGGTTAAATCAAGATATATGGTATAAAGAGAAATCTACCTGTACCTGGATATGAGCTAATTAAGGAATTTATGCTCACCATTCCATAGTTAAAATAGAGCTAAGCTTTATACTTGAAACAAAGATTCAAATGTTTAGTTACGTATGAAGAATACAGCATATCCTCCCCAAAATTATAGTAAGGGCTCTTTGGGTACAGAATGATTTTTCTGAGACCTTTGCAAGTAAATCTGTTAATCAGTTTATGAGTTAAAATTAGTTTTAAAATAGTTTATTAAAAAATGTTGTATCCAGCATCGATGATTTTTTGTCTGGAATGATCACAGTAACAAAACAACATAGCTTCTTTAAACTGAAATTTTGTACATAGACTAATTTTAAAGATTTTTTGATGTTTAAAGCTTATTTTTGCTGTTATTCTTTATCACTGAAAGTTTCAGTATGAGCTGGCAAATAATTTAGTCTACAGAGAATTCCCTGAAGAATTGCCCTATCTCAAAATGGCTGCTATCTCCCTCCCATTGTTCTCAATGGAACTGAAGCCATAGTTGCCCTTAGAAAAGGTCCCCTCTTACTGTTGCTAAAACGAGTGATATCAAACTGCGCTAAGCTCAGATGTTGGCCCCTGACAGCATAGAGATAAAACCCATGAGGAAACAAAATGAAAAAATCTTGATGTGTTTTGAAACATAAATTTAACTTAATCTGGAACTAGAAACACAAAAGCTTATGCCCAAATAAATCTGTTAGTCTTTAAGGTGTCACTGGACTCTTTGTTGTTTTTGTTACTGTTGGGGAGTCTGGTACCCCAAACGGCAAAGTTCGTTGTCTGACCGCGAGAGACAGGCAACACCAGCAAAGTTCAAATATAATGCTCTTTATTGAAGAGTGCACACGACAAAGAGAACCAGCTAACTTCTTTGCAAAATTACCTAGGTTTATATAGACAGCTCCGTCGCATCATCATAATTGCAATTAACTAGTTAAGTAGCCACCCCCCTTCTTTTGAAACTAGAAACTGTTACCATACATTCTTTTTTATGTTCTACAAGATTAAATGTTTTACATGATTTATGATACCTTAACAATCACTAATCAATCTAAAATGTAATTGTTAGGAATAGACATAGAACAGAAACAGGGAGTACTGCACAGGGAGTCTGGAAGTTTGGAATCTTGGTGGCTTATGAGTTCTTTAAACGAATTGTTTTTACCTCAGTACGTTTGGTACCCTGCTAGGAATACAGTCCCTTTCTTATCTCATGGTTGCTTAACTTTGTGAGAGACAGACCTGCAACTCCCTGGGACTTTCCACTTATGAATTACCCATAAACCTCTGTTAGGCTGTTAGCTTGACTTTGTTCAGATTGACACAACTGGCTTTGGGTTACATTTTATTTAGGCCTAACATTACTATGCCCTAAACATAATTGCATGCTGCCACCACACAGTGGTGTTATGGCCCTAAATGTGCATTCCTATATAAAAAGACAAAGGCCTGGTCTACACTAGGACTTTAATTCGAATTTAGCAGCGTTAATTCGAACTAACCGCTCAACCGTCCACACCAGGAAGCCATTTAATTCGAACTAGAGGGCTCTTTAGTTCGAATTTGGTACTCCACCCCGACAGGTGGAGTAACGCTAAATTTGACATGGCTAGCTCGAATTAGGCTAGGTGTGGATGCAAATCGAACTTAGTAGCTCCGGGAGCTATCCCACAGTGCACCACTCTGTTGACGCTCTGGACAGCAGTCCGAGCTTCGATGCTCTGAGCAGCCACACAGGAAACGACCCGGGAAAATTTGAATTCCTTTTCCTTTCTGGACAGTTAGAATCTCATTTTGTGGTTGGACATCAGGGCGAGCTCAGCAGCACCGGCAGCAATGCAGAGCTCTCCAGCAGAGGAGTTCATGTAATCTCTGAATAGAAAGAGGGACCCGGCTTAGACTGACCGGGAACTCTTGGATCTGATCGGTGTGTGGGGCGAGGAGTCTGTGCTTTCGGAGCTGCGCTCCAACAAACGGAATGCAAAGACCTACGAGAAGGTCTCCAAAGCCATGATCCAGACAGAGGATACAGCCGTCATGCAACGCATCGCCGCGTGAAAACCAAGGACCCTAGACAAGGCTACCAAAAAATCAAAGCGGCAAACGGACGCTACGGAGCCTGCCACCAGTGCCCCACCAGTGACCATGGACTCTGATGATGGGACAGTGTCGACGGACAGTTCCTCGACGATGTTCACGGACGGGGAAGATGAGGAAGTGTTTGTGGAGGACGAGGCAGGCGAGAGCGCTTACAACGCTGGTTTCCCCGACAGCCGGGATCTATTCATCACCGTCACGGAGATCCCCTACCAACCCTCCCCGGCCATGAACCCGGATCCTGAATCAGGGGAAGGAGCAGTCGGTAAGTGCTTTAACCATGTTAACTTTTATTCTTAATATAACAGGAATCTGAAGTGTGTGAGAAGGAGGTCTCTCTATATATGGTGATAGATCAGAAATCCTCCTGGGAGATCTCCATGAAGCTCTACTTCCGTTAATCGATAAGCATCAGCAGGAGGTTCCTGGGGAGAGCTGCCTTATTGGGTGCTCCGTGATAGCACCCTTTTCCGCGCGAGGCTTTCATGCGGTATTCAGGGAGCATTGCCTCCCCGACCACGGCTGCATCGGTCCGTGGTTCGTGATCGATTTCACGCAGCATGCGCTCTCTATCTCCTTCAGTGCCCGTCCTCACGGTGATCTCGCTAGGAGACTCATGCATCTAGACGGCATAGCAGAGACTCAGCACGCTGCTGCGACACGAGCGTAACGGAAAGCCAAAGAATCAAATGGACGCTCATGGGCATAGCTCGGCAATTTACGCACCCCCCCCCACCGACCCCCAGAAGTGAAAGGGAAAACAATCCTCTCTTGACTCTTTTACATGTCACCGTATCTTTTCTGAATGCTGCAGATAGACGCGATGGTGCAGCACTCAACACCAACATCCTTGCTTCCCCCACGCTATGGATGGCTGATGGTACAAAATGACTGGTACCCGTCCTCATCATCAGCCTATTGCCACATGGGGCAGTGCAAAAGGACTGGTAACCATTCCGACTACTATCTGTCAGGTTCCCCAGTGTCAGGTGAATCTAATTTTTCCTGGTAGATGGTACAATATGGCTGGTAACCATCGTCATCATAGCAACAGGGGGCTGAGCTTCATCAGCCCCCACCCTTCATGTGTAAAGAAAAGATTCAATTGCCCCTGGACTAGCAGCAGGATGCTGGGCTCCTCTCCTCCACACTCCTTAATGTCCTATGTGGACTATCATAGCAACTGGAGGCTGCCTTCCACTCATTTCTCACTAACAAGTCACTGTGTCTTATTCCTGCATTCTTTATTACTTCATCACACAAGTTGGGGGACAATGCTATGGTAGCCCAGGAAGGCTGGGGAAGAATGGAATGAACAGGTGGGGTTGTTGCAGGAGCACCCCCTGTGAATAGCATACAGCTCATAATCTATGCAGGATCTGACACAGAGCAGCTGTGCTCTCTGGTTCTCTGATACAGTGGTTCTCTAGTACACTTGCCCATATTCTAGGTAGGACTGATTCTATTTTTAGATACCAAAAAGGAGGGATTGACTCAGGGAGTCATTCCCAATTTTTGCTTTTGCGCCCCTGGCTGCTCGGCCAGGGGCACTTATGACAGCACCAAATGGTGCAGTGCAAAAGGACAGGTAACCATGCCCATCTTATTACCATCTTATTACCAATTTATGGTATGGTAGATGGTACAATATGGCTGGTAACCATCTCTGCTGTCATGCAAAAGCAAAAGCATGCTGCTGTGTAGCGCTGCTGGACCGCCTCTGTCAGCGGCATCTAGTACACATACGGTGACATGCACAAAAGGCAAAACAGTGTCCATGGTTGCCACGCTATGGCGTATGCCAGGGCAATTCTGGGAAAACGGGCTTGAAATGATTGTCTGCCGTTGCTTTCCCGGAGGAAGGAATGACTGGCGACATTTACCCAGAATCCACCGCGAAAATTATTTGTGCCCCAGCAGGCACAGGGGTCTCAACCCAGAATTCACAGAGACAGCCTAGACTCAGTTAATTGTTCGCAAAAATGTATCTTTGCAAGGAATTCACTCCCTGTTTCCCATCTCACAGCTTCCACTGTCTCCAGACCTGCCACAGCATCCCCCTCGCAGAGGCTGGCAAAGATTAGGCGGAGAAAGAAAAAGACAAGGGACAAGATATTCGATGAACCTATGGGCTGCTACCTAGCCGAGGCGGACCAGCAGAGCCAGTGGAGGGAGACCGTCTCTCTGTACCAGTGCTCACACAGCGAACGGGAGGAGAGGTGGCGTGAGGAAGACAAGCAGGCGACTCAAACAATGTTTGGACTAGTGAGGGAGCAAACGGACACGCTCAGGCGCCTTGTGGATGTTCTGCAGGACCACAGGAGCACAGAGCCCCCCTGCAGTGTATCTGCAACCGCCCTCCCCCGCCACAAAGTCCCATACCCCCCTCACCCAAAATAACCAGAAGGAGGGGCGCCAGAGGCCGTGTAAACTGTCACTGCACCCCAGCAGAGTGCTCAAGTACCAAAAAGCTCTCATACCCTACATTTGCAGAAGTCGTTCCCTTCCGGACTCACACAAGTCCCAATCCCAGTTCCATCCCCTGAGTGTCTACTTAAGTAATAAAAATACTTTGCTGTTAATTACTGTTTCCGTCATGTTTTTTCAAAGAAGACTGTGTTTGAATGGGGGGCGTGGGGAAGGGGGTTGTTAATTGCATAGGACAGTCACCTTTCCCAGGGTACAGACACGAGGGCAGGATCAGCAGCGGGTCACACACACAGTGCAGTCAGTAGGCACCATGGTCGGTATGGGAGGTGGTTTCCAGGTTCTGTGTGGGCGGGGGGGATGTGACTTTGTAGTGGGGGAGGGCGGTTACAGATCTTATACAGCGGTCCTTGTCCTGGACCGCTGAGTCACGCAGCAAAGGAATCTGTATCCGTACTCCTCCGCCACAAGGTCACATATCCGCCCGCACACAGAATTACATAAAGAGGGATGGCAGGCTCCGTTGAAAGAAGCATTCCGGCACTGCGGACCGCTCTAGGAGCAGGAGCCTGTCATTCGTTGAGTTTAGAGGCGGTCTTTACATCACCGCACACCCTACCCAGCACAGTCTGCCTCCCAGTTTCAACCCTTGAACGCAAAGTCATGAATAAAGAAACCTTTCTTCAGTAACAATGGGACATGTATTTTATGTTTACACGTGTGTTGGAAGTGGGGGAAATGGGGTGAACGGGGTATGTAACCGAAGAGGAGAGTCAACAGTCAGTGGGTAAAGAAACAGGGGCAGGTTCAGCTTCTCTGTAAAGAAACTGAACAGTCACAGGTCACGCTGCTCGCTGGTATTTTAAGAGTTCCTTGTCGCTGTCCCAGGCGCCTGTATAGGGCTTTCATGAGCAAGTGCATTAGCGGGCAGGCTGGGTCCCCGAGGATGACTTTAGGAATCTGCTCATCCACAACAGTTATTTCGTGGTCCGGGAAGAAACTACCTTCCTGCAGGCGTCTGAGCAGCCCACAGTTCCTGAAAACACACGCATCATGAACCTTGCCCGGCCACCCGACGTTGATGTTTGCAAAACGTCCCCTATGGTCCCCCAGTGCTTGCAGCACCATTGAAAAGTAGCCCGATTTCTCATCAGCTGACTGTGGAAGAGGTGGACGATAAAGTGCGAGGAGGAGAAAACGGCGATGATCGCAGCGGGCTCCATGCTTGCAGTGCTGTGGCGTCCGCACTGTCACTGACCAGAAAAGTGCACGAACAGATTGCCCGCAGGCGCTTTCAAGGAGGGAGGGAGGGAGGTTGTGATTGACGGTTCAATGACGACACTTACCCAAAACCACCCTCGACACATTTCTCCCCCCAGCAGGCATTGGGGGCTCTACCCAGCATTCCAATGGGCAGCGGGGACTGCAGGAACTGTGGGATAGCTTCCCACAGTGCACCGCTTCCAAAGTCGACGCTGGCCCCGTGAATGTGGACTCAGAAATTCGAATTAGTGTATTTAGTATGGATACACAAATTCGACTTCATAAGGTCGAATCCACAAATTCGAACTAAGTTGATTCGAAATAGTCTTGTAGTGTAGACAAGGCCAAAGTCTGTTCTTAGAAGCTGACCAAAACAAAAAGACAGACCTGTGACCTGTGAAGTCATAAGAATGGTCATATTGGGTCAGACCAATAGTCCATCAAGCCCAGTATCCTGTCTTCTGACAGTGGCCAATGCCAGATGCTTCAGGGGGAATGAACAAAACAGGGCATTCATCAAGTGATCCATCCCCGTCATCCTCTTCCAGCTTTTGGAAGTCAGAGGCTAGGAACACCAAAAGCATGGGTTGCATCCCTGATCATCTTGGACCTATCCTCCATGAATTTATCTAATTTTTTTTATCCCCCACCTTCCCATTATAGTTTTGGTCTTCACAGCATCCCCTGACAATGAGTTCCTAATATTTACTGTGTGTTGTATGAAGAAGTACTTCCTTGTGTTTGTTTTAAACCTGTTGCTTATTAATTTCATTAGGTGACCCCTGGTTCATGTGTTATGTGAAGAAGTAAATAACACTTCTTCATTCACTTGCTCCACACCATTCATGATTTTATACACCTCTATCATATATGCCCCTTTAGTTGTCTCTTTTCCAAGCTGAAAAGTCCCAGTCTTATAAATTGTTCCACAAAGAGAAGCTGTTCCATACCCTTAATCATTTTTGTTGCCCTTCTCTATACCTTTTCCAATTCTAATATATCTTTTTTGAGATAGGGTGACCAGAACTGCACACTGTATTCAAGGTATGGGTGTACCAGGGAAGTCCAGGAGAGGGGACCTGGAACCCAGAAGGGACATTGACTGAATCCTGAAGAACACTGAAGAGTAGTGAGGAAACTGGGGCAGGGAATTGCGTACAGGTGTTGTGATGCGTTCCCCAGGGTGCAACCTGGAACTGGGGTAACACTGAGCCCTGTTTCCCACCAGTCTGGGCTCCCTCTCACAGTGTGATGCTGTGACAAGCTACAAACTTCTGGCAGGTACTGCCGTTTCCCATACACTCACAGGCAGGGACACACCCAGCTGAGTTAAATGAATGCTTCTGCCTGCCACTCATGAACCAACAACAGAGAGGCTCCAGACAATTCCCTCTGGCTCCCGAGCCTTGCACCTCAGAGCTGTACCGTTTTGCCCTGGTCAGAAGCCTGACCAGTATAAGTTTATTACCCAGTCCACCACTTCTATAAAGGAAAGTGGACGTGTACCAGCCCTGGCAACCTGAGCAGATTTCCCAAGCACTCCAACCAAAACACACTGTTTTAGGTAAAATAGAAAACAGACTTATTAACTACAGAAAGATAGATTTTAAGTGGTTATAAGTAATAAGCATACAGATCAAAGTTGGTTACCTAGACAGGATTTGAATCAAGCAGCGTCTCACCCTCATGGTATTCTTCCTTAATACAGAGGCTGGGGTTCTTCTTTTCAGTCTGGGACCACCTCCCCAGTTCAAAGTCTTTGTCCTCCAGATGTGTTTCCAGGTGTTGAGTTGTGGAGTGAGGCCAAGTGATGACATCACTTCTCCTCTTTTATAGTTGCTTCCAGCTTGCTGGAAAGATCCCTTGCTATGACATGGGTCAAGCAGTCTCCATTGTCTACGGGCTATCTCTGAGAAGTCTCCATTGTATACAGTTCCTGGGACAGTCCTTGTGAGTGTGTATTCCTTTTAATGGGCCATTAGCCTGTCTGGCTCCTCCACAGTTGCATCTGAAAAGTTGGGTGTTCCCAACTTCATAACATATTTCAGTAACACATACATAGCAAAACTTCATAACTCAACATACAATGAGAGCACATACCATCCAACAGGATATTAATGTTCAACAGAGCAAGACTTTTAAAATGATACCTCACAAGGCATACTTTGTACAAAACATATCATAATTATATGAGAGTGGTGAATATCGGGATTCCAGGGTGCTGCTTTCAGGGACAGAGTGCCACAGATATTTATTGTTTTGCTTGGATCTATATTTTTCTTGTGCTGTCTAAAGTGAAGAGTGATTGCTTTAGAAATCCCTCTGGAAAGTCTATGTCTATTTGCTTCAAGTGTCACGTGTCCTGGAAGGGATAAATTCTAAACCAGAGTGCCTATGATGTGGAGGTTTGGGGAGGGTGTGCTTAAGCAATTAAGTTGTCTTGTGAGAGTTCAGCACTGATCTTGGGGCCTATGGCAGCTGGACTATGGAGGTCCTACTTCTGAGAAGGGATGCTAGACAGTGAGTCTATGCCCAGTAAATGTGCCTAGAGACCAAAGAGACAGTGCCTTTGAGCCTACCCAGACCCAAAGGAGCTGAAAAACACAGAGACCAGTGTTTAGATTCAAGCACAGCCACCTCATGAGCATCCAGGAGAGGGAGCATGACCAAGCAGGTGACAATTTACAAAGACACAATTCACCTCCAGTTCTCCTGTTTTAGGAAGTGGAGTCATTTCTGTGTTGTTTCTATGCCACAGATAGCCAGAGAATGTTTCCAATTTCATTCATTGTCATATGGGATGTTGTTTCCCTGAGGAAGGAGATTCATGTTCACCTCAGCTGCCCCAGAACTTGCATGGGGCATAATAATAAGCAACAATTTCCCCTGCCAAACCCGCAACCGGTGTCCGGTGGCAGCGGCTGAGTCTCCTAGCTTAGTATACCCACTGCCCATAGTTCACCTCCTATCCACTTGTCTGCAGAATGGCTTTCTACCCTGCTATTTGCTTCTCTCCTTTCCTCCTGCCTATGCCTGTTTACAAATACAGTTCATTTGTTAACTTTTCTAGTCTGCCTAAAATAGGCAAGAGAAAGACATGGGAGAAAGGATGCTATCTGAAATCCTTGTGAATGCTAATTAGGCTTCAGCACAGACCTCGCTTCAGCATATTACCTAAAGGAATTTATCATTATGTCTCTCTGGACACAAGTTAAAGGGACTATAGGATCATAGAAATGTAGGACTGGAAGGGACCTCAGCAGGCCATCTATCCCAGTCCCCTGCCCTGAGGGAGGCCTAAGTATTAGCCTTGAATATGTCCATCTAATCCATACTTTCTAATCTATATCAAATATAAATTCCTGGCAGATGGTGCCCAATCTGTCACACTCATAATGTTCTTCAAAGGCATAATTATGGAATAAAAAAGGAACAATTATACTTGAGACATTTGTATCAATCTTTATAATTACAGGTAGCAGATGGCCTGTATGTTTGATTTTATAACCTGGGCAAAAAGTAATCAACTGGGCTTTTTTATTTACCAAAACAAAATCAGTAAAGATATATTGTCTCACTGTAATCTTCTGCCTGCAGTTTAGTAAATTTGTCAAATTACTGACAAGTATGTTGAAATTAGCGTTCAACCATGCAATATATTTTAGTTGAACACTATTGAATATGGAATAAACAGTAGTCTAAGAAATAGAATTAATATCATAATTAAAGAGACTAGCATGGCCTAAATGTTTTGGGATGATTTGCCACAGGATATAACATTTTTTCTACAGTGATATCTCAATTAAACACTGTGGAAGGCTAGTTATTTCTTTTACATTGGCACATTTTTCATTTTCCACCAGAGGGAGCTGTTGGATCAAGCAGATACTGAAAACCAAGAACTCCAGCACAAGAAATAAAATAGGTGGAGCTAAGTGGTGAGTATGAATAGAAATATGGGCAGTTTCCCATGCCACAGGGCTCCTACATGTCTAAAAAGCACAGATGGTTTGGAGGGTTTGGGTGCTGTAGTTAAGTTTAAGAAATGACAGCATTCAGCTACTGCTGTACTAAGTTTTGGAAACCTCTTTAAAACTTTCTGATAAAATGGGGCTTGCAAGAGAAGAGCCGTGCAAAAATACTATTATAGGGTCACTCATAGCTGCACTGTCCTAGGAGGAGACTGGGAAGAAATTGTGTGATGGAGAGACATATTCCTCCCTTGCTTCCCCACTTGCTCCTGTTGTTACTTTGCTACAGCTCTTTACGGGGTACAGCATACTATGCCTGCCCTCCTACTAGGGCCCAGTTAACTCTCCTGATTGAAGGACTCCACATCTATCCTGCCCATTTGCTTACAGTGGGGCGTAATGACCCCACAGACCCTATTCTCGCTCCCATGTAGCCTGCCGATGGTGTGGGGTTTTTATTAATCTAATTCCCCTGATTGGTTGCCAGGTGGCTTGTACATACTGAACCTAAGACTGGTCTGCACTTGTAACTTTGGCTGAGTTAGCTATGTCACTCAAGGGTGTGAAAAAATTCACACTCCTGAGTGACATAGTAACGCTGATCTAAGTGCCGGTGTAGACACTGCTAGGTCAATGGAAAAATTCTTCAGTTTACCTAGTTACTGCCTCTCAGGGGCAATGGAAAAACCTCTTCCATCACTGTAGGAATTGTCTGCAATAAAGTGCTACAATACCATAGCTGCAGAGCCATAGCTGTGCCACTGTAGCATCTATAGCAGGGTGGGCAATCTACGGCCCGGGGGGGGGCTACATCCATCCCTTCAGATGTTTTAATCCAGTCCTTGAGCTCCTGCCGGGGAGCTGGGTTGGGGGCTTGCCCTGCTCCTGGAAGCAGCAGCACGTTCCCCGTCCAGCTCCTATGCATAGGGGCAGCCAAGGGGCTCCGAACGCTGCCCCCGCCCCAAGCGCCACTCCTGCAGCTCCCATTGGCTGGGAACCGCGGCCAATGGGAGCTGCAGGGTCAGTGCCTGTGGACAAGGCAGCGTGCAGAGCTGCCTGGCCACCCCTCCACGTAGGAGCCGGAAGGGGGACATGCCGCTGCTTCCGGGAGCTGCTTGAGGTAAGTGCTGCCTAGAGCCTGCACCCCGATCCTCCTCCTGCACCCAAACCTCCTTCCCCAGCCCTAATCCCCTTCCCACCCTCTGAACCCCTCAGTCCCAGTCCAGAGCACCCTCCTGCACCCCCAACCCCTCATCCCAGAGCCCGTATCCCTAGCTTGAGCCCTCACCACCACCCCACATCCCTGCCCCAGCCTGCAGCCCACTCCCACCCTGAACTGCTCATTTCTGGCCCTATCCCAGAGCCCACACCCCCAGCCGGAGCCCTCACCTCCTTCCATACCCCAACCCCCAATATCATGAGCATTCATGGCCCACCATACAATTTGCATACCCAGATGCAGCCCTCGGGCCAAAAAGTTTTCCCACCCCGATCTATAGTCTTGACAAGCCTTCAGAGGCTTAGTTAATCACTATCAATATTTTTACCACTGGCTAAAGAGGGTCACTTTTTTTTAACCCCTTCTTTGGTAAGAAATTTCCAAAAATGTTTGGTTTTTCATCAAAAACTAAAAACTTTTGGTCTAAATTTTGCCACTAAAGGAAGGTACAAAAAGAGAGAGAAAGGGAACAAAACTAATATTTTTGAATGAAACATACATTTTGCCATGAAAATTATCATTTTGTTTGAAAAGGCATTTTCCATTGAACAATAAAAGTGTCAACAGAAAATTTTTGACCAGCTTTTGTATTTTCCAGTATCACTTCATTCTTTAGGCCTTGATCCTGCAACATTAAAGTCAATGAGAGCTTTGCCATTGGCTTCAGTGAGCATAGATTCAAGCCTTTAAAACATTAATTTGTGTCCGCCATGCTGTTGTCCATTAACTGTATGTTGTTGGGGGAATATATTTTCTAAACCTGTAACATGCATCACATTCCATGCTTCTGTCATTGTCACATTTTTGCTATTTTGTTTTTAACTACAGCAAAATATTGATTAATTGGCAGAAACCCAAAGCTTAAATTTGAAACTTCCTTAATTTTATGAGAGTTTTATGGGGATAAATTTAAAAGTCTTCCCTGCCACTACTGTACAAGCATACTAGGAAGCCCAAGATAAATAGGGTAATACACTCTTTTCACAAAGTTGTACTGCCAGATGTTGACGTTCCTGAAGCACACAAAAAAAAGAAAAGAAAAAAAAAAGGAGTACATCAGTGATAATGGGATACAAGGGTTTTTGACTCACATCATTATATTTCCCTCTGTGAGGAGAGGTGACTCTTTCAGTCAGATAGTTTCAATTTAAGCAAATGGGACTGGCAGGGAAGATGTCCATCCAGATAGGAAAGAGGAGAAAGGCGCTTTTGCTTCACTCAAATGACATAGTACGCACAGTATTTCCAATAGTCAGTATAGCATTTCTATACTGACTGCTGTGAGTACAACCTCAGATGACCAAGTTCCTCTACACTGTAAAGGTGGAATTTTCAGGAGTGTCTTTTCAGTAGGAGCACACATCCAAACTCAAAGGGACTTGTGCCCCTGAATCACTAATAGATTTTGAAAATTCTTCCCTAAACTCTGTACGGCAGGGACCACAACTTTCTCCATGTTCTGCACCTGTCCAAGCATTGTTGGCGTTCCAGTAATAATCACAGAATAAATTTCCAGGAGATTTGTAATACAGCAATTGCCTCAAACTGAAGGCTATAGCTTTTTCTAGCATTTAATGGACTTCTCAAGTGAAAGGCAATAAAAAATATGTGAACAGATGTTTTCACTCTTTTTTCCCCACTCCTGCATATATTACATAATTATATACTAAAGTGTTTTAATGGCTTATTGCAGGGTGTATTATACGAAGTAAAAGACAGAGAGAGCACGTTAGCACAAAGAATGAGCAAAGCCCTCACTTTTTAAAGGTCTTTGGAATTTAGCAGTTATTTGTTCCCTTTTCACCCATATTAAGCTTGAGAAATGAATAAGAAGTTATATATAGCAAATTTTGCCTCTTCCAGAAAACATCTTGCACTAAAAGGAGTTAGCCCCTCACCCATGAGCAAGCACCCAGCCTTATCAGCCTGGATTAGCACCTTACAATCGGGCTACAAAAAAAGGACCAAACTGTGATTCTAAGGGTCACTGCTTCCCCATTGCTCCAAGAGAGAAATAAACTACCAGCCCTTTCCCTGGTGCAGCGTACTCAACCTTCTGTGCCAGCTCAGCTGCACTGGCTGGCATCTTGCAGGGAGGGAAGCAAAGATGCTACTCACTTCCTACCCCACCCAGCTATACAGGAAAGGTAGCAGCAGACTGCTTCAATGTGGGTAGCCTGTACAGGAAAATAAGAGGCTCTTTTCTCCCCCTTCCTCCCCTACATGGGTATACAGCTGGGTTCATGGTTGCGCCCCTGATTACTTTGCTTCCCAAGAGATTGCCAAAGGATTTCTCCATTAGACAATTTTATTTATAACTCAGATCTTTCTTTGCCATCTTTCCACAGCAGGGACACAACATATTTCTGATTAGACTTGAAGAAATCTAGAACAATAATCACTCACTAAAGCAGCAGCTTGCACAGTAGGAAGGAATTTTAGAAGCAATAACAAATATTAGCTCATATGGTTCTTATTTATATACTTTAACTACAGTATTATCAATATCTGCAAAGCACCATTTTTCCCCCATCACAGCCTGATCTTCATCAAGTGTAATTCAATCAGAAAAGCATGCTTACTAGAACATTTAAAAAGCATGAATTTGGCTGATTTCTGTTTGTGGGATCCATGACTGATGGTGAGTAGAAGCCAGGCTGTGGGGAAACTGGGCTTTCTATGGAAGGTAATGCAAAGGATTGTCACCTGCAGTAGGGATTTAAGCATTTGTAAGCAGGGTCTGAATGAGGTTACCTCAGACTTCTAGTGACAAACTGGGGGAAAAGACTTCAGAAGCAGACCATATTTACATAGAAACACCTATTCTGCCTAGGTGTTCAGCAAACAATTGCTTTGTCAAAGTGATCAATTTTGGCTGGTTTTGGGTTACAATTCACTTTAATATTGAATGCAGGGATAATGAAACGTTGGTATCTTTCTTGTATGAGTACAGGCCAGCAGAACTGTACTTAGCCTGCCCTGATTTGGGGTGGGGGTGGAGTGTCACTCTAAACTGTACCTCACTTGGTAAGCAGGCAGTAGAGATGCCAAATCCTAGTGAAAGTCAGGAGATGTTTGTTTGGTCTAGCTAGTGGTGTGAAGTCTACTTTAAGAGTCTTGAAGGGAATTTGACTTTTTCCCCCCCAATCCAGGATTTAAAGCCACAGCTGTGTGAAATCAATTATTAAGAGTAGCATTAAGTGGTGGAACCTCAGAATGCACCATTGTAGAAGTGGTAGTTAGCAGTAATTATAGCAGCAGAGGTATCAGTGCTAGCTGAGTGATTGTAGTGAATGGCAGGTAGCAGCTAATGGTGGTAGTGGTAACAGTGGTAGTTATATAGGGCAGAGGCAGCAACAGACAAGAACAGAGATAACAGCAGCAGTAGCAGCAAGCCAGTTGTGGAGATGGCATAAGCAACACCAGAAGCATTGTTTGACTGTCTCTCTTTTTTAGGAATGGGAGGTGAACCCCACATAAACTCACCTCTGAACTCTAGGTCTTCACTAACCAAAGACAACCAACTGTGAGTGGGGTGCTGTGGAGGGAAAGGAGAGGGGCATGTTAAAGGAACTTTTGTTCATTGGACTTTCATACCACAAAGTGGGAAACTGAGGCAAGGGATATTGTGGGGTGGGTGTTTGCTTATGGTTACTTGCTTTTGACTAGTGATTGTGGTGTTTTCCCAAATTAATGATGGGTTCTCTTTCCCTTTTAATAAAAGTTTCCTTTGTTAAACACAAACTCAGTATTTGAGGGTAGGAAAATATTGCTTCTGAGAGGCGCCCCAGGTGGTGGTTAATTTTCCCAGATTAGTGAGTGGGGGCTTGAAATGGTTCGGTTTTGTATTGTTTAGAGGCAACTCTTATTGTACCTGAACTGGACTGAGCCTCACGCCAGCAGGCAGAAGGGTTATGCGTTGCAATGCTGAGAATTACACCAACTTTTAGGCACCTAGAAAATCATGACTGCAATCCACAAAGCAAGGCCACTAGTCTTAGGTCCCTGCCATATGGTTAGGGTTCCTATGGGAAGGGGTCCCCACCCTGGGGTTAGGGTTCCTAAGGGTAGGGCACTTGGAGCAAGGGTTAGGGTTCCTATGGGTAGGACTCCGCACCCTAGGGTTAGGGTTCCTGTGGGTAGGGGACTTGGGGCTAGAGTTAGGGTTTGTATGTGTTGAAGCCCCTGCTCTAGGGTTAGGGACCATGTGGGTAGGGGTTCCTGCTCTAGATTTAAAGCTCTTAGTGGTAGAGGACTTCAGGCTGTTGTTAGGGTTCCTATGCTTATGAGACTTGGAATTAGGGTTAGGGGTTCTGTGGGTAGGGGTCCCCCCTTAGGGTAAGTTTTCCTATGGTAGGGAACTTGGGGGCTAGGGTTTGGGTTCCTATGGGTTGGATTAGGGTTCTTATGGGTATGGGGATAGAGATAGAGTTCCTATGAGTAGGGGTCCCCCCTAGAGATAGGGTTCCTATGGGTAGGAGTCCCTGTCGAATGGTTAGAACTCCTATGGGTAGTGGTCCCAGCTCTAGGGTTAGAGTTCCTATGGGTAAGGGTCCCTGCACTAGGTATAGGATTCTTATGGGTAGGGGTTCCCACCCTAGGGCTAGGGTTCCTATGCGTAGGGGACTTTGGGCTAGGGTTGCTATGGGTAGGGGTTTCCGCTCTAGGGTTAGGGTTGCTATGAGTAGGGCATTTGGGGCTAGCGTAAGGGTTCCTATGTGTAGGGATTCCAGCCCTAAGTTTAGGGTTCCTATGGATAGGGGCCCCTGCACTAGGACTCCTACAGATAGGGGACTTGGGGCTAGGTTTAGGGTACCTGTAGATAGAGGTCTTTGGGCTTGGGTTAGGAGTCCTATGGATAGGGGTCCCTGCTCTAGATTTAGGATCTGTAGGGGTTTTGACTCTGGGCTGTTAGGGTTCCTATGCTTAGGGGACTTCAGTTTTGGGTTAGGAGTCCTATGGGTAGGGGTCCCAGAACTAGGGTGGGTATTCCTATGGGTAGTGGATTTGGGTCTAGGGTTACAGTTCTAATGGATAGGGGTCCTCCCTAGGATAAGGTTGTCTATAGGTAGGAGACTTGGGTATAGGGTTTGGGTTCCTATGGAGGGGGTCCCCACCGAATGGTTAGGGATCCTATGGGTAGCGGTCCCAGCGCTAGGGTTAGAATTACTATAGGTAGAGGTCCCTGCCCTAAGTATAGGGTTCCTATGGGTAGGGGTTCCTGCCCTCGAGTTAGGGTTCCTATGGCTACAGGACTTCGGGCTAGGGATAGCGTTCCTATGGGTAGGAGTCCCTGCCCTAGGAATAGGGATCCTGTGGATAGGGGTCCCTGATCTAGGTTTAGGATTCTAGGGGTCCTATAAGTAAGGGTCCCAGGAATAGGCTTAGTATTCCTAAGGTTAGGGGACTTGGTATAGGGTAGGGTTCCTGTGGAGAGGGGGCTTGGGGTTCCTGTTAGGGTTGCTATGGATAGGGGTCCCTGCCAAATGGTTAGGACTCCTATGTGTAGTGTTCCCAGCCCTAGGGTTAGAGTTACTATGGGTAGGGATCCATGATCTAGGGTAAGGGTTCCTAATGGTAGGGGAGTTGGGGTTATGTTTAGGATTCCTATGGTTATGGGGGGGGGGGTCTATTGAGTGGGAGGGATAGCTCAGTGGTTTGAGCTTTGGCCTGCTAAACCCAGGGTTGTGGGTTCAATTCTTGAGGGGGCCATTTAGGGACCTGGGGAAAAATCTGTCTGGGGATTGGTCCTGGGTTGGACTAGATGACCTCCTGAGGTCCCTTCCAACCCTGATAGTCTATGATTCTATGACGCAGGATTAGCTGGGCTAGGGTTAGGGTTCCCATGGGTAGCGGTCCAGCTTTACGGTTAGAGTTCCTGTGGCTAGGGGTCTCACCAGTAGGAACCCTAACGGTAGCTCCAAGTGCCCTACCCATAGGAACCCTAACCCTAGAGCAGGGAGCTCTACTGTCAGGAAACGTGACTCTATGGCTCGGAATTATACTTCCAGAGCTAAATGGGTCCCGGCCACAGTCATCACTCAAACAGGACCTGTTTCCTATACAGTCCGGACTGCAGAGAATCTTACCTGGCGGCGACATGTAGATCAGCTGTTGCCAGGTCATGCCAGTCTTCAGGACCCAGCTGCAGTTGAGGGGTCTGACTTCACCCCTCCTGGTGAGACACCGAATCATGAGTCACCTGTTCCTGACTGTTTTCCTCCATTACTGCCGGCAGCTGAGATACCCCTTTGCCCAGCACGAGCTGATACCACCTCCTCACCTATTCGTGCTGCGGACCCTGAGCCCCTAGTACTTTCGGGTGCAACAACACCAGAAGTTCGCCGTAATCCACCTAGAGACAGAAGGCCTCCTCATCGGCTGGATCTTTAGTTAGGGCGAACCCACGGTTATGGGGCAAAATAATCCCCAGGGTTTAGCCGGGAATGGAGGCAGTCTACCCTCCTTCTCTAGTTTAGTGTGTTTTATTTAGGGGATGTTCTTATTAGGGCGGGAGGAATATGTTGTGTATTTGGTTGTCATGGGTTTCGTTACTATGGCAACTGAGTTAGACTATTAAGGGATAGCTCAGCCGGTTTCAACCGGCTGAGTGAGCTCTCTGTTCCTGTAAATAAAATGGATGTTTTGGTTAGCTGTCTGCTCTCTGGCCTCAAGTGATTGCTTCCTACACCGGCTGCCCCTAGGACATAACAAGAGGGAAGTCTGGGTAGCTGAATCTGCAGAGTAGGACAGCTGTGTGGTTGATCTCTCAAGAATACAGGGGATGAAGTGCCATGTTTACAATGGCACCATGGCCCACACTTGGAAGGGGCCCATAATGACTACATGTGGCCTCACAAAAAGTTAATCCATCCCTGGCCACAGCCTGGCAATGAGTTGCGAGGTGTGCTGGGAGTTGTAGTTCTCATGCCAGGGCATTCTGCCTGGCCCCTTGGACGTGTGCCACCATCTGCACTACAAGTCCCCAAATGCCCTGCGCCTGCTGCAAGCTGCCCCAGTTGAAGTGGGTGGTGGTGGAGCGGACACGCCCCCCCCCCCCAAAAAAAGGAAATGGTGCAGGGAGAGGGTTTCTGCCACACGGTATCAGGCAAATACAAGAAAAATGTATTGAACAAAACATGAATCTGTTCAGTGTTTTCATTGTATCAAATGCTGTTGTCAGATCAGTCAACAGAGGATTACAGATGATCCTCAGCATGAGGGGATGCAAGGTCAGGTACTTTTTAATGGAGATCTCACTGACTCCTTTCACATTTCAAATGGAGTCAAACAAGGCTGTGTCCTTGCCCTTGTATTGTTCAACCTCTTCTTCACCCAAGTTCTCAACTATGCTACAAATGGGCTCAACAGAGGCATATACATCAGATACAGACACGACGGCTCAGTCTTCAATCTTACAAGGCTTAAAGAAAAAACAAAAGTAACAGAACTACTAATAAGAGAAGCACTCTTTCAGATGATTGTGCCCTCCTAGCACACACACAGGGAGATCTCCAGTGCATTGTAGATCGCTTCGCTGAAGCATCAAAATTGTTTGGCCTCACAATCAGCCTGGAGAAAACTGTGGTGTTGCACCAATCATCTTCACCGCTCCATGCCATATCCCCTAGCATATCCATTAGTGGAATCCAACTAAAGCAAGTTGACAGTTTTACCTCTCTCGGCAGCAACATCTCCAGTGATGGATCTCTCTTGACAAAGAGATCATGAACAGGATACAGAAAGCTTCTCAGTCATTAGGAAAAGCTATGTAGTAAAGTCCTGAAATCCCACAAGATAACCCTCTCAACAAAAATAAAACTTTATAATGCTTTTGTGCTCACATCTATCCTCTATGACTGTGTGACCTGGACACCTACAAATGGCATATCAAACAGCTAGAGGCCTTCCATATGCGGTCTCTGTGCACCATTATGGGGATCCGCTGGCAGGACAATTACCAACCTGGAGGTTCTCCAAAAGTAAAATGCCATAAGCATCAAGGCTATGCTGATAAAAGCCCAATTATGCTGGGTTGGACTCATCATTGGGATGCCTGAATATTGACTCAACAGAAAAATTTTCTATGGAGAATTGGCACAAGGACACCGGAATCAAGGCCGCCCCAGAAAGGCTTTCCAAGCCTTTGAAGAGGACAGAAATAACTGATTGTTAGTTGCAAGGGAAAAGCATCATACTATTGCTATAGCTACCAAGATGCTCACCAATGACTGTCTGCCCAATCTGCTCACGAGCATGCGTGTCACGCTTTGGACTTCAGTCACTCCAGAATCCACAAAAAGAGAGCATGAAAACGTGATTATTGAACTGACAGACTACACACACACACACACACACACACACACACTACTTTGGTGACTATTCAACTGTCTAATACAGCTCACAGTCAGGAAGTCTCTTTTTTCCTGATATTCAGCCTACTTTTTTTCCTGAATTTTCTCTCAGACTTTCATGTTTACATCCTTTAAATATGTAGACTGTTATCATACTCTACAAAGCCTTTCCTTATGGCTTAGCAAAGTTTTATATATACACTTGTTTTCCCGTCTTGGAACTCCCTCTAAAGTGTTGCTCTCAAGAAGAGAGGTCCATAGGTGCTGGAACTAGGGGCCCTGGGAGTGCTGCTCTATCCCCCCTGGCTTGAAGTGGTTTCTATAATATACAGAGTTTACAGTTTGGTTCAATGACTCTCAGCAACCCCAGAATCACCTCTGGCTTATTAGGAGAATTTTTATACAACCCCCTTTCAGGCAACCTAGATGAACCACTCCACACATCCTTCAAAGAAATAACAGCTGGGGAAGAAAGTGACACTGCTGGAATCCATGGAACCTCTGGGAGCACAGCTGATATCAGCAGTAAGAGTCAGAAGCCTCCCTCCAGCTCTAATAACACCAGGTGGTTATATTAAAAGCCACAAAGAGGCTAGATGAGATCCAGTTATCTCCTCTCTTGGGTATATGACTGTAAGAGCCCCATAGCCCTGTAGACTTCATGGCGATATTGGCAGGGAGCTCATTCGTAGAGACATTCCTTTGCCCTATTTTTCCCTTAGTAATCTCCAGAAATTCCCAGGACAATAGCTTGCTTGTTTTTTAAGTATTGGTTTTCCACACAGTTCCAACCTTTCTCCTGAGCAGGTCTGCTAACTTCAGAGCAGTGTCTATTCTGCTTCAGCCTGCCTGGCTTGGGAAGCCATGAATACTTTAGACAGACTGGCTAGAGCTCTCTGCCTCTTTGTTTTGTTTGGCATTAGCCAGAAGATAACCAATTTATTGGTATCAATGTTACTGTTGTCAGCATGGTTTATGATTGCATCAGATTGGCTCTCCCAGACTGCTCCTTGGATTAGGATGTGGTTTGTTAAAGTTTGGCATGTTTATAATGGAAAAGCTCACTAGTTTGAGGAGAGATTCTGTTACACAACACAATATAGCATGGTATCCAATTTATATGTTATACAAAACATCTTGAAGTGATGAACACCCTCACAATTTTAACTTTATTAATTATTAGTGGTTGGATTAAGAACTTGACTGATCATAACCACAGAGTTTACAAATATTTGCGGGTATGGATGGGGTTTACTTTTTAAAAATCTTCTGGAAGACTTGTATAGTTGCTGAAGTTATTCCTCCTACATGGGCTCATTGGTGCCAGTGGAGGTCTCTCACACACATTCAAAGGTAGCATTTAGCTCAGTTAGCATGATGGGCCAGATTCTCTGCTCCATACAGCTTTTTCTAAGCGCAGCAGAAAGGGGAGGCCTTATTCTCTGCCAGTCATGAGCGAAGGTTAGAGCAGTCTGGAAGCTCCTCCAGCCTGCACCTTCTGGCAATGGTCTCCACAAGACCATCAACCAGCTAGGGATAGCCAGAGTGCATCATGCGCTGGTTATTCCTCCTCCCTGCTTTGACATAGTGCCTTAGACATTCTAGATCGGGGTAGGCAAACTTTTTGGCCTGAGTGCCACATCGGGTTTCCAAAATTGTATGGAGGCCCGGTTAGGGGAGGCTGTGCCTCGCCAAACAGCCAGGCATGGCCTGGTCCCCGCCCCCTATCTGACCCCTCCCCCCCTGCTTCTCACCCACTGATGGCCTCCTTGGGACTCCTGCCCCATCCAACCCCCACTGTTCCCTGATGGGCCCCCCTGGTACTCCTGCTCCATCCACCCCTCTGTGTCTCCTGACTACCCCCCACCACCTCATCCAACCCCCCCTGCTCACTCCCTCTGGCTGTCCTGACCCCTATCCACACCCCCACTCCCTGAACACCACCCTGAATTCCCCTGCCCTGTATCCAACCCCCCCTGCTCCCTGCCCCCTTACCGCACTGCCTGGAGCACCAGTGGCTGGCAGTGCTACAGCCGCGCTGCCCAGAGCACCAGGACAGGCAGCCACGCTGCCCGGCTGGAGCCAGCGACGCCACCACGCAGCACAGAGCCCCAGGTCAGGCTCTGCAGCTGTGCTGCCCAGCAAGAGCTTGTAGCCTTGCCGTCCGGAGCATTGCGCTGGCAGTGCACTAAGCTGAGGCTGCAGAGGAGGGTGAAGAGTGGGGGAGGGGCCGGGGGCTAGTCTCCCGGATGAGAAGCTCAGGGGCCGGGCAGGACAGTCCCACAGGCCGGATGTGGCCCGCGGCCCATAGTGTGCCCATCTCTGCTCTAGATTCTACATAGTTTCTTTTTAACCCTCATTTCTCACAGAGGCTTCCTTGCAGAGGGATCCTTGATGAGGCAATTACTATATAATTTCCTTACAGTGCTTAATTTGTAATGGAAAAAGGTACCAGGTTTCAAGCTGGTTGGCTGGAGAGCAGTGACTGTTGGCCAGGTGCCCAGCTCTGAAGGCAGCACCACCGCCAGCAGCAGCACAGACGTAAGGGTGGAATGGTATGGTGTATTGCCACCCTCACGTCTGCACTGCTACTGGTAACAGCGCTGCCTTCAGAGCTGGGTGGCCAGAGAGTGGCAGCTGCTGGCCGGGAGCCCAGAGATGCTGGGGCTATGAACTACCAAGCCTGGAGGTGCTGGGGCTCATCCCTAGCAAGCCCCGACATAAATTAAGCACCATTTTCTTGTTAAAGTGGAGAGAGGGCTAACAAGGAAGAGAAGGGAGAGTGCGGAGAGTGTTTAAAGGTTGGGTATGAATTCTCATTGTATTCCACCTTGGTCTAGGCAGGTTTTCTCCCTATCCTTGTTTAATATTTCTACCTTTATTCTGAGTCTCTCTCTCTCTCTCTCTCTCTCTCTCTCTGTGAGGGAGGAAGATTTATATCCAAAGAAAATGGGAGATGTGAGTTTTGGTGTATGAGAAATAAAATTATTTTATTAGAAAGAATAATAGTTGAGCATTAGTTTTTTACTTTTTTCCTTTCTGGCTAACACTTAACCTACTTTAAATTGAAGCTAACTGAAGTCCCACTGAAGATGACATGACTGGTGGTGGTGGTGGTGTTCTACAATAACAATAGGAGCAATCCTATTCAACTTATTCATAAATGATCTGGAGAAAGGGGTAAACAGTGAGGTGGCAAAGTTTTGCATATGATACTAAACTACTCAAGATAGTTAAGACCAAAGCAGACTGTGAAGAACTTCAAAAAGCTCTCACAAAACTAAGTGATTAGGCAACAAAATGGCAAATGAAATTTAATGTGGATAAATCTAAAGTAATGCACATTAGAAATAATAACCCCAACTATACATACAATATGATGGGGGGGCTAATTTAGCTACAACTAATCAGGAAAGAGATCTTGGAGTCATTGTGGATAGTTCTCTGAAGATGTCCACGCAGTGTGCAGAGGTGGTCAAAAAAGCAAACAGGATGTTAGGAATAATTAAAAAAGGGATAGAGAATAAGATGGAGAATATTTTATTGTCCTTATATAAATCCATGGTACGCCCACATCTTGAATACTGCTTACAGATATGGTCTCATCTCAAAAGAGAGATACTGGCATTAGAAAAGGTTCAGAGAAGGGCAACTAAAATGATTATGGGTTTGGAACGGGTCCCATATGAGGAGAGATTAAAGAGGCTAGGATTTTTCAGCTTGGAAAAGAGGAGACTAAGGCGGGATATATAGAAGTATATATAAAATCATGAGTGGTGTGGAGAAAGTGAATAAGGAAAAGTTATTTACTTGTTTCCATAATATAAGAACTAGGTGTCACCAAATTAAATTAATGGGCAGCAGATTTAAAACAAATAAAAGGAAGTTCTTCACACAGCGCCCAGTCAACCTGTGGAACTCCTTGCCTGAGGAGGTTGTGAAGGCTAGGACTATAACAGGGTTTAAAAGAGAACTAGATAAATTCATGAAGGTTAAGTCCATTAATGGCTATTAGCCAGGATGGGTAAGGAATGGTGTCCCTAGCCTCTGTTTGTCAGAGGGTGGAGATGGATGGCAGGAGAGAGATCACTTGATCATTACCTGTTAGGTTCACTCCCTCTGGGGCACCTGGCATTGGCCACTGTCGGCAGACAGGATACTGGGCTGGATGGCCATACTGGGTCAGACCAAAGGTCCATTCTTATATACAAGGTCAATGTTTATATTTATGGCTGAGTGATGAGAGAAAGAATGGCTGGATTTGAGAACTTGAGCTTCCTATTTTACTTGTGTACTGATAAAGAAATAAATAAATCTGAACTGATAAAGTCAACAGCTTTATCAGTGGGTGGGATGGAATAGCTCAGTGGTTTGAGCATTAGCCTGCTAAACCCAGGGTTGTGAGTTCAATCCTTGAGGGGGCCACTTAGGGATCTGGGGCAAAAATTGGTCCTGCTAGTGAAGGCAGGGGGCTGGACTCGATGACCTTTCGAGGTCCCTTCCAGTTCTAGGAGATTGGTATATCTCCAATTATTACCTTTAGCTCTATTGTTTTTAACAACATCCACTCATCAAACCTCCCTAACTTATTTCAGAATTCAATTTTGGGTATTTTAGGGAACCTTCTATTTCTAATGGCTTAAGCATCACAACATTATAAAAATAATAAATTTGTGGGTTTTATTTGCCTTCAGGTTCTTGCACTTTAGGGCTAATTTTTTAAAGATTTTTCTCCACCATCATGAGGGCCACAAACATTTTATTTCACTGAAAGAAGAGATTCTCACATTCATGAGTTTAGGAACTGGGACTTGGAAGAAAAATACCAACATTGCAAGACTTGTGATAAAATCATGAGAATCAGCAACACTGCAGTACCAGTGAACCATTCCTATTTCATACTGTATTCATCTAGTTTTTTTTAAACCTTGTTTCTCCATGCAGATGCCTTATTTATATACTGAAAATGAGAGGGGAATGTCTAGCAAAAAGCAGTGCTCCTTGAAGCAAGTGTCTCTGTCCTGGTGAATGTGATCAGTATTTTCAAAATCTGGGCCTTTCTGACAAGAATCTTATCAAATGCAGGCAGCCAGTGATTTAAAACTAGCATCTAACTTTAAAAAAAAAAAAAGTTGGCAATTGTAAATTGGCAGAGCAAACCCACAGGACCATTAAATGTTACTCCCTGAGGTTTTATTCTCTAGACATAGAGGCCCATAGTTACTAACATATGGACATTTTCACAACAAATCGTTTTCCAAATAAGTCAGGCTGCTCCATCTCTTCTTCCCCCTTATCTTCTTTCATCCAGCTGCTTCCACTCCCGTCCCGCTCCTGACAGCGGCTGAACTCTTTGCCTTGTACATGCTCTTCTTCTGGCAGCAGCACCCTCCCAATCATCTCCCTCAGCAGAGGTCAGCTCCAGTTCTGTTCTCTGCTGTGAACAGAAGAGACGCAGCTGAAGAGGTCAAAGCTTGAGGCAGTTCCTGCCACAGGCACTGACTTTCCAAAGTGCCAGGTGGTGCTCGACCCTCCGGCTATGCCCGCCCCCCACTCCACCTCATCTCTTTCCACCTAGTTCTGCCCCCTCCCCCAAGCGTGCTGCATCCTCACTCCTCCTCCTTCCCCTCAGAGCCTCCTGCTTGCATGCCGTGAAACAGCTGATCACGGTGGGCGGGAGGTGCTGGAGGGGTGGGGAAAACTGATAGTGGGTTGCCAGTGGGTGACAGTACCCACCATTTTTTCTCCATGGGTGCTCCAGCCCTGGAGGTAGGTTAGCTGCAGAGGGCCGGCTGTCCACGTTGGAGGGCGGCTTTGGTCCAGCACCTTCGTTCTGCCTAGTTGCCCTGTTGTGGCCCATCTCAGGAGGGGTGCCTACCAATTCCCCCACAGGGAGCAAAAGGTTTCTATACACTGTCTTTGGCTGCCCTGGACCCTCTTCAAGTTTGATCTTGTAGACCGGCAGGTCTCCTAGCTTTTCCATCACCAAGTAAGGTATTGCCTTCCATCTGTCAGCTATCTTGTGTTTGCCAGCAATACCCAAATTTCACAGCATGACTCTGGTCCCCTGGCTGGAGCTCTTGCAGACGTACCCTAGCATCATATCGATGTTTGTTGTGGTCTGCGTTCTTCCGAGCTGCAGATGTAGCTAAGTGATAAGCATCCCGCAGCTTTTCTCTTAGTTGGGATACATATTGCTGATGAGTTTCATAACTATCTCCATCCTCTGATACACTAAAGCACAGGTCTGTGGGTAATCTTGGTTCTCACCCAAACATCAAGAGATATGGGGTGACTCCCATAGCGTCGTTCTTTGGCGTTGTAAGCGTGCACCAGAAATGCGACATGTTGGCTCCAGGTTGCCTTCTGCTCTGGCCGCAAAGTCCCTAACATATCTAATAGGGTTCGGTTGAACCTCTCTGGCTGAGGATCACCTTGCGGGTGATAAGGCGTTGTTCTAGACTTTTTAATCCCCGCTATTCTTAGCATCTCCTTCAGAAAGTGACTTTCAAAGTCCCGCCCCTGATCCGAGTGTATCCGGGCTGGGAATCCATAAACTGAGAAATATTTTTCCCACAGTAATCGAGTGCCAGTGGTGGCCTTCTGATCACATGTGGGATATGCCTGCGCATATTGCGTATAATGGTCGGTCACGACTAGAATGTTCCCAATATTCCGCCCTGGGCCACAGCCCACCCACTGGCCCAAGCTACCCTGCTCAAGCCCCTGCTGGCTTCAGGGAAGAGATGGAATGAGGATGGAAAAAGGAGCAGTGTGGGCAGGGCCACAGGGGAAGAGCAGAATGTGGGAGTGGGGTTTTGGGGAGGAGTTGGGTGGGGCTATGGCCTGGCTGTTTGGGGAAACTTAGCCTCCCCTGGCCTATTATACCTGCCACCCATGGCTGTCATGTTTAAAAGCGGTGCTGTTAAACATCAAAAGCACAAGAGGCAGGACTACTGTTTTCAACAGTGTAAATGAGCCTATGACCATATAGTAAAATATGTAATTTTTTTAAAAAAAGGAACATACTCTCGGTTTTTTATTGGTGGAAACTGACAATAGCACAAATTAAGGAAAGAAGGAGAACAACTCAACCATCAATTCACAGTACAATGTATTGGAGATCGCACTGAGAGAGAGAATGAAAGGGTAAAAATAATTTTAAAAATTAGAAGTAAATAAAAAGATGTCACGGTCTGTTCAAAAGCATCTGACAGTCCAGATTTAGCCTGTGATCTGCCTATTGACTATCTCTGCTCTAGCCTTTTGAAGACAATGGTTTAAAAAACAAAACAAAGAAACTTGCAAGGGGAGTGGATCTCAAAGGTTGGGCACCGGCTCAAGCCCAAACATCTACACTACTGTTGTTAGCTCTGCAGTCCAAGCCCCAGGAGCCCAACTGAATTGATCTGGGCTCCAAGATGCAATGCTGTGGGTTTTTTATTGCCATGTAGATATAGTTTCCTGTGTTCCCTTTAAGATTCTGATGGGCTGTCAGTCCCCAGCCTTGCTACATAAGCCCTGTTCACCTGCACATAGTGTAAGCCAGTGGTTTTCAAACTGCGGGTCGTAGCGGCTCCGGTCAGCACTGCCAGCTGAGCCATTAAAAGTCCCGTTGGCGGTGCTGCTCGGCCAATGCAGGTTAGTTCCTACCTGTTCTGACACTGTGCTGTGCCCCAGAAGCAGCCAGCAGCAGGTCTGGCTCCTAGGCAAGGGGGTCATGGGGCTCTGCACACTGCCCCCAGCCTGAGCACCAACTCTGCACTCACATTGGCTGGTTCCCAGCCAATGGGAGCGGGGGGGCGGGGCCTGGGGGCAAGAGCTGCTTTTGTGCCTCCGCCTAGGAGCCGGATCTCCTGCTGGCCGCTTCTGGGGTGCAGCACAGTTTGCAGTGCCACTGACTGGGAGTTGCCTGAGATAAGCCTGCACCCCAATCCCCTGCCCCAGCCCTGAGCCCCCTCCAAACCTGGAGCTCCTTCCTGCACCCAAACCCCTCAACCCTGGTCCCAGCCCAGAGCCTTGACCCCCTCCTGCACCCCAATCCCCTGCCCCAGCCCAGAGCCCCCTCCCATGCCCTGAACCCCTCATTCCCAGCCCCACCATGCAGCCCTCACCCCTGTACCCCAGCCCTGAGCGCCTCATCCCCAGCTCTGTTGGGTCACAGCCTTTAACAATTTTCTTCAACTGGGTCGCCAGAAAATGTTTTGAAAACCACTGGTGTAAGCAAGCAGTTAACTCCTAGCTTGTTTGAAAACAAGGAAGGCCTCTTCTAGAGCAATTCTCTTTTGGTAACATCTGAAGTTTAAAACAGATTGTCATGAATTAAAACTGGCATATTAATAATGAGTAAAAAGAACAAAGACTCTTTAGATTTAAAATTTCTGTGCTACTCTGACATTACACTGTAGGATAGTAATTAACTTTTTCCATACCAGGAACCCCCCAGGACTCTCTCCCCAACTAGCCAGAACCCCTCTCCCATTAAGCAATATGGTTAGCAAATAACTTGAACCTCCTGCCAGCTGTTTAGATCATAGAATATCAGGGTTGGAAGGGACCTCAGGAGGTCATCTAGTCTAACCCCCTGCTCAAAGCAGGACCAATCCCCAAACAGATTTTTGCCCCAGATTCCTAAATGGCCCCCTCAAGGATTGAACTCACAACCCTGGGTTTAAGCAAGCCAAAGCTCAAACCACTGAGCTTATCCCTCTCCCCCAATTTGAAACCCTTGGCTATATTTCAGCCACAGGTGTATACAACCGAGCTATTCTCAAATGTATGTAAAATGGAATAGAAATGAGGCAATTAAAATTTTTCCTCAGAATTTTACTTTCTGAGACAGATGTAGTACAAGATGTACATATTTTTCATTTGTTCTTTACCCTTCGTTTACACAACACCATTCTTTTCTATCTAGATTGGCTTTGCCCTTTCCCCAAGACAAAAGGGATTTTGTTGAATTTCATTAGCAATTGTTTTGCTCAGCTAGCTTTGGTGGTAATAAGTGTAAGTTAATATCTCTAGTAAGCGCTCCTTCATTTCAGCAGTTAACACCGTTGGCTGCTTGCCAGCCATCTCTGATATGACTGAGGCTGGATCATGCATCTTTGAATCTTGCATTTTAAAAAATCAATGACAACACAAACAGTCTTGTAAATGTTCTTCCCAGCTTAATACCGTCCTGGTTTAGTACAATTCCCCACCAAAACCCTCATTCTTCCACATGCCCCTGACAAAACATAGTCTACTTTCACTTTAAACACATGACAAAACTATTACGGCTAATTGCTGTTTGTCGACAAGATAACCACAGCGATGGTCTAATGACAAAATAATGGGGGGGGGGGGGAGAGAAACTAGTCACACCGCTCCTCTGCCCGGGGATACGCCTCTCGGCGAGCTCAGAGGGAGGCTCAGGCTGGCTCCTGTCACAAGGGAGCACCGAACTATTTGGGTGTTGACTGAAGCACGTTTCCGGGGCTCCCCAGGGAGAAGCGCACGCCGAGCAGAGCAGACCCGACCCGGCGGGCCACCGCTGCACGCGGCTGGTCTCTCTGAGCTCCCCCTCAGCCAGCTCACACCCCCAGCCCGGGGGAGCAAACCCCACCCAGGCGAGCGTCAGGCTGGGTGTGGTTGGTGTCCGCGCACATATGCACAGCTCGCCCGTGCTGGCTGGCTGCAGCGGGGCTCCGGCTCGGCCCCGGGGGAGCGCCCCCCCTTGGCAATGAGCGGCTTGGCCGCCTGCCTTCCCCAGCGCCCCGACTCTCGCATGGGCCCCTCCGCCAGCCGGGCGCCCAGCCCACGGGCTGTGCCGGCGGCAGCAGGCTCCGGCTGCCAGGGACCCGCCCGCCCAGTGAGCGGGGGATGATGCCCAAGGAGAAGCCGCTGTGGAAGGGCTCCGCGTTCCGCCTCTGCCTGCTCTCGGCCGCGGTCTTCCTGTGCCTGCAGCTGGGGCTGAGGCGCTCCTGCGCCCCGGCGGAAAAGGCGGGAGCAGATGCGGCCAGGGCTCTGCCCGCCCGGGGCACCGAGCAGCGCCTAGGGCCGGCCCGCAGCAGCCGCAAGGACAAAGCGGAGGCGCACCTGGCGCCGGGGGCGGGGCGGCCGGAGGCGGCGACCGCCAGCAGGAGGCGGGTGACCTACCTGAGAAGCAGCCGAAGAAGGAGCTCGGAGCCCGCCTGCTGCCCCCTGCAGTCCCTGGGCAGCAGCCGCAGGAAGGTAGGGCCCTGTGCGGCGGGGGCACTGGCGTGACACGGGCATCGCCATATCACAACAGGACACCCCCTCCCCATGCTGAAGGGCCATAAAATCCAACTAGTCTAAGGCTGGCGCCTGCAAATGGCTCTGCCCGCATGGGTGGTCGGTACCTGGGGGGCTTGGCTCTGATGCGGGGACCCTCTCCACCTCCCCAGTCTCTCTGCTGGTGCTGAGCCCAGTGGTGGCGCTCAGTAGGGTGACCATATTTCCCAAAGGGAAAATGAGACACCACATGGGGCTGGCCAGAGCCGGTTGTCTGAGTCTCCCCCACCCTGGCTGGGGTTGCTGGAACCCTGCCTGTCCTCTGTGCAAGGCTGGGGTCACTGGTTTCTGGAACCCTGCTTGCCCCCCACACGAGCCCTGCCTCCCCTTCCCCACAAGGGGCTGTCATCGCAGCTGGACCCCCCCCCGGCACGTTCCTTCGTACCACACCCCAAAAGCAGGCATTTGTCCCATATGCTCTTGCCAACTGATCAAGTTGCCAAGAGAAAATGGGACAAATGCCCACATTTGTCAAAAAAGTTGAGATGGCCGGGACAGGGCTTAAAAAAGGGACTATTCTGGCCAAAACAGGATGTATGGTCACCCTATCCCTAAGAGTACAGGCCACCCCAGGCAGCACCATGCACAGGATTGGGCACCGAGCTGGCGGGTGATGTGTGATAGTCCCACCAAAACGGTCCCCACGTGCTGATCTGCTTGCAGCCAAGGTGTGGGAGGGACCTTCCCGAGCTGGGCCTGATGGCCAGGGCCAACCAGGACACCAGGTCTGGATCTTCAAGCCCTCAGTGTTCAGGGCTTTGGAGATACAACCTCCAAGCCTTGGGCCAAATCCAAACTCTCTTGGGCTTTGGAGGGGAAGTTTGGCTCCATATCTGACCTCTGTAGCCATGATGCTGAAATAGCCATGCAGACATTCTGGCCCAGGCTCTGAAGTCTGGAGAGTGGAATGGGTTTCAGAGCCTGAGCGCGTCTATACAGCGACTTTTAACACCGTAGTAAGCTTGAATCTTTACACCTTGGCTCTGACACTTGCTTTGGGTTTTTTTGTTTGTTTGCTGTATAGACAGAGGTACCTTTTGAGGGAAGTGTAGAACTATCAGGATCTTTTCTTCATACTCTAGGGAAGAGGATGGAGAAATTGGATAATTCCCTCTTCCCTTCTGCCCACCACATCCAGGAAGGAAGGAAGTGGAAGCAGCACATTTTGCCACAACATAGTGACTATGAGATTTTCTGATGTGTTGTAATGTCGGCATCATGTTACATCAGTATGCGTGGTTGTCAGCTCTTACAATTTTATTGTCAAGTGTTGTGATATTTGGTGTGTCGTCTTAAATCCCCAGCTCCTGATTAGGGGAGATTCATAGCTCTTTTTCTCTCCCCACTCCCCTCCCAAAAAAAGAAAGTATATTTCTAGCCTTAGTGGTTGCAGGTAAAAACTTTAAAACCTAAGTGTACCTTTAAGAGCTCACAAGTTAGTAGACAAAAAGAGCTCCAATTTATAATTTTTAAGTCAGTCTCATTATTCTTGGGAGGCCTGACTCATGACTTTTGAATACTTGGGGTTGGCACTGTATGTGTTGGTGTTGAGTTGCGATGACACTTCACACCACAAGCACTTTGGGATACAGTGCTGTTATTTTGTGTTGCTGTAAATTCATTTGAAAGTGAAGTGACTGAAGTTCAAGGTCTATGTCTGCATTAAGGAACTGAACTGTTTCCAGTTGAATTGGTGCAATAGAATTGGTTTAAGCATAAATAGTTTGATATGTCCACTCTAGGAATATGGATGCATACTTTAAAATTTTGCAGTTTCCCCATGTATCAACACTAGTGCTGTTCTAAACCATTACAATTGCACTGCTCTCAGGGCTAACAATTTCTGGCATGTCTCCCAGATGTAGGGTCTTCTGGAAGATTTTTAAAGGCCCTTGCTGCATTGTGGCACAGTTGTGGGAGGACTATTTGAACTGATGGTGCTGTTACGTTCATTGTATTTGTCCACACTGTCACTGATCCACTGAAATGACCTCATGATTATCTACCTAAAGTACAACATGCTTCATTTATTGGGATGCTCTTCATCATGCTACTCCCTCTGCTGAGACTACTCTCAGGAAATCAAGTTAACCTAATGAGAGAGAATGGTAAAGACTGAGGCTCTGTCAGGGAAAATAGTAACAAAAAAATTACATAGGGCTTGTCCACATATGCACAAGTTGTACTGCTTTATCTATGCTGGCAAAATTGGGATGGTACAATCCCCGTAGTGTGGATACAGATATTCCATTATAAACATTTTTGCAGTGGCGTTGTAGCTGTGTTGGCGACCTAAGAAAGAGCTCTGAATCTCAAAAGCTTGTCCCTTCCACCAAGTGAAGCTGATCCAATAAAAGATATTACCTCACTCACTTTGTTTCTCATATACCGGCATAGTTTATTCCTATATGGGAAGGAGAATAAGCACTATTGGGATAAGGCATCTTTGTATTGGTATAACACACAAGCTATGTCTTCACTAGGAATGTAAAATCCTAGTGAAGGCAAGGCAGTTTGCAGTCTTTACATGAGTTAATAGGTTGAGTTAAAGACTATAGGGGAGCTTAGTCTTTAACTTGATCTGCTAACACATGTTGAAATTACAGATTACATTGTATTCACTTGGATTTTACATTGAGTTAGTTAACTTCAGATAGCTAGTTCAAACAAAGAACACATCTTTAGTCCCTAATTAAGACAAGGCCTAGGGATTTGTATCAGTATAACTATTTTGGTTAAAAAATCACAACCCTAACTGAAATAATTATACATATTATAGTTACATGTACAAAATTTATATGTAAACTAGGCCTTAATGGGTCACATGTAGCCATTGCCTATTAATTAAGTAGTACTTAGACAGATGTTAAATAGTTCTGAAACGTTTGTCATTTTAATAAGAAAAAATAAAGTAGGAACTAGCCTGCGTTAGCTGAGCAGCACCGCCAACAGGACTTTTAATGGCCCGGTCGGCGTTGCTGACCAGAGCCGCCACGACCCAGTGCCTTACCCAGTACTGGGTCACGACCCGCAGTTTGAAAACCACTGGCTTACACTATACGCAGGTGAATAGGGTGAACAAGCCCTGTTCACCTGCGTATAGTGTAGCAAGGCTGGGGACTGACGGCCCATCAGAATCTTAAAGGGAACACAGGAAACCATATATCTACACAGCAATAAAAAACCCACAGCATTTTATCTTGGAGCCCAGGTCAATTCACTTGGGCTCCCGGGGCTTGGACTGCAGAGCTAACTACAGGTGAATCATTTTTATTTTTCACCATGTTACATTTTATTTCATTTAAAGATTTTTCAGACTGTTTTAAAAAAGGAAAAGGTCTCTTAATTCATACTTCATGACTTCTACCTGATCCTTTGGAGAAAGAAAGTAGCCAAACTAGCACTGGCAGCCAGGCTTATGAGCATCCATAGTGCTCTGGGGAGGGAAGGGGAGGGGAGGGGAGGGCAAGGGAATAGTGCAGAGGAACTGGATCTCTATACAGATCTCCTAGGATCCACCAGGATGGATGGATTTCACTGTGGATCTTACCAGCCCATATGCCATGTGTCCTCTGCATGTCTACAACCCCCTTCTTATCCTTGGCAAGGTTAAGACCTTTAACTGTATAGTGTACTGTATAAATATTTATTTTGGAGTAGATTACAATATATGATCTACAAACAGTGCAGCAAACGATTACTGAATAGAATTTTTCCATAGGTGTTGGGGGATAGCCTACTCTGCTGCCAGCTATTAAACAATTTACATAGACTCATAGAAGATTAGTGCTGGAAGAGACCTCAGGAGGTCATCTAGTCCAATCTCCTGCTCAAAGCAGGACCAATCCCAACTAAATCATCCCAGCCAGGGCTTTGTCATGCCGGGCCTTAAAAACCTCTAAGGATGGAGATTTCACCACCTCCCTAGGTAACCCATTCCAGTGCTTCACCACTCTCTTAGTGAAATAGTGTTTCCTAATATCCAACCTAGACCTCCCTCACTGCAACTTGAGACCATTGCTCCTTGTTCTGTCACCTGCCACTACTGAGAACAGCCTAGCTCCATCCTTTTTGGAACCCCCCTTCAGGTAATTGAAGGCTGCTACCAAATTCCCTGTCACTCTTCTCTTCTGCAGACTAAATAAGTCCAGTTCCCTCAGCGTCTCCTTATAAGTCATGTGCCCCAGCCCCCTCATCATTTTTGTTGCCCTAGGCAGAAACACTGCAGAATAATTTACATGATCAGTACTTTTAAGGGTCATGTTCACAAACAGTTGTCTTCATATTTTTGAGCTTGATGATAATGTGAGTTTGTTCATAAACAGAACTACAGGGCATTTGTCTGGGATTTTACTTAGAAACAAATGAACAAAAAATGAGAAGGTTTAAGAAAATGAGAAGGTCTAAGATCCATCCATCCATCATGACTCCTATCTTTTCAATTCCAGGAAATAGATTGCGCAATTGCACACTTTTTGTGATCAGTGGCACAACAGTAAGATTGGGGAGAATGACACTAAAGACAGTGTGAAAGTTTATACCCTAAATAAATTTGGAAGGATTAATTTTTATCGGTAAATATTGATTTTACTGTACATACACAAACCATTGAAAAAATATTTCCATCTATGATAATTGAAATGTACAGATAGGCTAAAGAAGAAAAATGCTGCTTGAAAACTTATTAGAGTTTGAGTAAAGAATATTTACTTTGTGCATTTTGATAGTTTATGTTTTAACAGTTATAAAGCTTTAACTTTTTGAATCTCAATGTCTACTGTCATTAACTAATTATTGTCTGCCCTCCCATACTATCCCGCAAATGTGGAAATTTAAATAGATAAAAATAAAAAAGCTTAACTTTGATGATATACATCAAAATGATACAAAAATTAAAACTAAATTCTGCCAAGCCTAACCATAAAAGAGTACAAGTGTAAGTGCATTCCTCAGAGTGTAAGATGCATGTATGGATAATACCAACTGAAAGGAAGGCTGCCCTTTAGAAACGTAACCATGTGACAGATGTACCAAACTCCAGAGTTACCAGTGCAATTGCTCATGGAGTCTGCCAAGGGGCCAGATGTTGCTGTAATATCTTCCCAAACTTGGCATTTAGAGACTATAATTGTCATCCAAAGAATAGGAGGAGTGGTGTGATGTGTTGTGGTATGACAAAGAGTCTGGAACCCCATCACTGCATTTTTCCGCACAAAACTATTTGTGTTGATTAAAATAATATAAATAAAGTTCCTATGTTTAAAAACCTTGCCAAACAATGACAAATTAACATATGGTACAGATTAAAAAACAAAAAACACAGACTTTATTTTTATATGTACTGTATACACCTTTACTCTTCAGTGACTTTTGGCAAGACATACACACCCATACATTACTCACCGTCTTAGCTCCAGTTTTGCCTCCAAAAGTAGAGAGACTTAAAATTTTTAATTTTGTTTTGCATAATCACTCAATTTTTAGTTTCTTTTTTGTGTTTAATAAATAATCTTTCAAGTTTAAAATCAACACTTACGAGTGTTTGCCAAAAAATCAAGTAAACAGGGTTCTGTTTTTTTTTTTTTAAAAACAGACCTCTTTGTATCACTGTTTTTATGCTAGAAAGGGAGAGTCTAACATCTAACTCTTTTGACCCTTGTAATTAATACAACAGACCCTCAAGTGCTGAAGGAAATTGTCAGTGATGTTCTTCCCACTGAAGTGTTAAACTGAAGTCATGACCATTTGTGTTTGTGATGTTTCACTTCATATTCTTTATGAAAATATGATTATGATATGAATGACATAACTATGATGTACTTTATGCAAGATGGGTCTTGTAAGATATCATTGGAAAGGTTATAATTTACTGAATGTGATTATCCAATTTGTATGCCTGTATCATTTCTATATCTGAAGTTAGGAATATTGACTATGTATCTGTATTTCAACTATGCTACTTTGGGTGACACCCACTGCTAAATATCAGTCTCTCATTTACAGAACAACCTCTCTTTGATTAAAAGGAAAGGATTAATTTTACTTTCAGTCTTGATGTTAAAGGGTATTCATGTCTCCTGTTTGTAACAAATGGACACAAGGCGGAGGAAAGAGAGGATAGACAAGGCAGGAAAAATACTGCTTTTGTTGATGTCTTTGGAACATTGGATGTCTGGTTAGTCACAAATGGATTATTTGGCTGGTCGGTCAACTGTTGCTTGGACCCTGGTTCACTTTCTAGTCAGAGATATCATCTGGTTGGGTCTTTTATGCCTTAGACAGGGCAGTGTTGTGGCCATCTGTAGTGGGGTGGTTGCCCCGCTCCCGCCTTAAAGGGCTTAGAACAGCCCAGGAGAGGGCTGTGATTGGGGAAGCAGCCTCAGCTGGGGCCACGCCCCAAACAGAACACAGGTGGCCCTTATAAAAGGGCTGTGAGTCAGGCCTTTAGAGGGAGTGTACCTGGGTACCTAGGGTGGAGCAGGGCTGGGAAACTCTGGCCTGGAACACATCCCCCACCCCCCCCGGGCTTAATGTAAGGCCAAAAGGTACTGGGGTTGCAGAGGGCAGCCTATGGGTAGGCAGAAGCAGCAGGCCCAAACCCTCCTTGCCAGTGATGAATTGCAATCATGCTGCAGTCTGCCCCAGTGAGCAGGGCTAGATGGGGACTGACAGTAGCTAAAACTGAGGCAAGGTGGGGATAGGGGGAGTGGGAGTGGAAAGGGGCACCGGGGTCCAGGAGGGACACAGGGGCCTGGCAAGGTGAGATAGCGGCCTGCAGAGGGTGCTCCAAGGCTGTGAAAGAGCTAATTCCCAGGATGACAGCAGGAGGTGCTGCAGTGGTGAGTCCGCCCCCATTAGACCATCTCATCTCACTGTGCTAATGCAGTGCATTTGATTTCAGGGTTTGATGAAAAGCTCTGAGAGAGAATATAGGAGGAAACTTTCTGCCTCACTATTTGTAACATAACAGGGAAGGGGTGGCAAAACTGGATTTTTATGTGTCTCTGTGGTACAGACAATTAGTTTTCTGATGGGCTGAGGACAAGATGTAATGATGACTTTTCACAACTTACAATTGAAAAACTAAGCTCTTTGAACAAGAGCAAAGCCAGTTGGCCTTCTTCCTGGAAGAAAGTCTTTCGGTCTGGTGGTCTCCTTTTATCTTGCTGTCAGGAAGGAATCTTCCCCCAGGTTAGATTGGCAGAGACTATGGGGTTTTTTTGCCTTCTTCTGCAGCATGGGGCAATGATCACTTGCAGATTTAAACTAGTGTAATTAGTGGATTCTCTGTAACTTGAAGTCTTTAAACCATGGTTTGAGGACTTCAGTAATTCTGGCCTTGTCTACACTGCCACTTACAGTGCTGCAACTTTCTCGCTCAGGGGTGTGAAAAAAACCACACCTCTGAGCTATGCAAGTTTCAGCTCTGTAAAGTGACAGTGTGGCTAGTGCTACAGCGGAGGTGGTTTTTATTACAGCACTGGGAGAGCTCTTTAACGTCGGCTGTGTAAACATATCCACTGAGGATATGGGCCAATTGCAGGAGTGGGTGGGTGAGATTCTGTGGCCTGCAATGCAGGAGGTTAGACTAAATGATCATGATAGTCCCTTCTGACCTTAAAGTCTGTCAGGGTATACCCCTCCAGATCTGAACTCTGGGGTACAGATGTGGGGCCCTGCATGAAAGACCCCCAAGCTTATCTTCTACCAGCTTAGGTTAAAACTCTTACAAGGCACAGTCTTCTGCCTTGGACAGATATTGCTGCCATCACCAAGTGATTTGCACAAATATTCAGGGAAAGGTCACTTGGAATCCCTATCCCTGCAAAATATCCCCCAAAGCCTCTTTACCCCCTTTCCATGGGCGCCAACTTATATGGGCTCCTGGAGCTAAAGCCCCAGGAATATTCAAAATCAGGGGCTCTGCTCCACCAATATTTGGAGCTAGGTTTCGCCCCTTTAAATCCCAGCCGCGGCCGGGAATCAGAGGGCTCTGGGCTGCCCGCTGCTGCGGGGAGCCCAGAGCCTTTTAAATCCCAGCCGCGGCCGGGAATCAGAGGGCTCTGGGCTGCCCGCTGCGGCGGGGAGCCCAGAGCCCTTTAAATCTCAGCCGCGGCTGGGAATCGGAGGGCTCTGGGCTGCCCGCAGGGGCAGAGAGCCCAGAGCCCTTTAAATCCCAGCCGCGGCTGGGAATCGGAGGGCTCTGGGCTGCCCGCAGGGGCAGAGAGCCCAGAGCCCTTTGAATCCCAGCCGCGGCGGCTGGGATTTAAAGGGCTCAGGGCTCCCCGCGGCTGCCAGCAGCTCAGAGCCCTTTGAATCCCAGCCCCTGGCCGCTGATTGCCCCCTCCCCAGACCTCTGCCCCAACTGCCCCCCAGGACCTCCACCCCCTATCTAAGCACCACTGGTCCTTGTCCCCCGTTACCCACTCCCGAGACCCCTGCCCCTAACTGCCCCTTGGGACTCCAGCCCCTATCTAAGCCTCCCTTCTCCTTGTCCCCAACTGCCCCCTCCTGAGACCCCACCCAACTTCCCCCCAGGACCCCACCCCCTACCTGTCCCCTGATAAACCTCCTAGACTCCCATGCCTATCCAATTGCTGCCTGTCCCCTGACTGCCCCTCCGAACCTCTGCCCCATCCAATCCCCCCTGCTCCTTGTCCCTTGACTGGCCCCTGGAACCCCCTACCCCTTCTCCAACCTTGTAATCTTGTGGCACTGACGCGTTGTAGCTTCATTTTATATCGGCTTACAGGGCGGGAGTGGGGGGGGGCACCACCATTTTGGGCCCCACCAAAAATTATACAAACCTGCCGCCTATGCCCCTTTCCTACGGAGGCTTGAGAATAAAATATCAACCAGTTGCCTTAACAATGTGAGCACAGACCAACTCCTTGTCTAATGACTTTGGAATTAAAGGAATCTCTTTTTAATAATAATAATAAAAAAAGTAAATGTTATTAAAAAAGAAACATCTGAAAACTCAGGCTTTAGGGATTAAACACCAAAAATAACTTTCCTGGGGTTCAGCTTAAAGGTTACAAGCAAAACAAAAGCACCTGGGGTTAGCACAGAAGAATCCACAAAGCAAAATAACTAAAAAGGTTCCTAATCACAACTGTATTAACTTTTCCTATGCTACTTGCATATCTGGGGTTCCAAATAAGGGGTTTAGGTATGATGCTTATGATTTCCCATACCTGGCTTAAAGCTTACAGCTTGTTGCTGCCTTTCCCTCTCTCCAGCCCGAGAGTGGAAGAAAACCCCCTTACACCCAGCAGTTTTTCCAATTTGAAAGTGAATAACCTCCCTATTGGTTCCCTGGTCAGGTGCTAACTCAGGTAAAGCTTCTTCTAACCCTTTACAGTTAAGGCAATTAGGGTACAGCTGCTTAGGAGGATTCTATAGCTACTGACTGGCTGGGTGTCCATGAAAGGGAGCTTCCCCTGCCCCCCCCACCCCCTTTTATCACAAAGTCTATGAGACAAGATGAGATGAGCTGGGATGCAAAGTGGGATAGGAGTAAGAGCCAAATTAATTTATTTTTAGTCTTTTTAAGAAACCACAAAGAGGGAAAAATAGGTGACAGTTTTTTCTCCTCATTATTTTGTCTACCAATTAGGCCTGATATTTGTCACGCCAATTTTGGTTAATTAATTGTTTGGACTAATCCAGCTTCTTTGTATGGTTCTTTTGCACTTGTTTATAATATTGATTTATTGAAAAAAACCTCTTTTTATGGTTAATTTTTAAGTACTCAAAGTACAGGTTATTGTAACATTTTATGAACTTTCACTTGCTTTTTACTTTTGAGCTTACAGTTAGGGTAATTTTATAAGCTTAATAGTCACAATGGGTCTCCCATCCAAGTACTGATCTAACCCAGACTTGCTTTAATATGTAAGATGTGCACAGGGATTACATAGCAAAGTAGAATAGGTTTCAGGCCATTGGTATGTGGGAGGTAACTATGAGTGCCTTGGTTTTTGTTCAAATACTGTATTGTCAAACTAAAAGAGCAGGCTGAGGGAGATCATTGTGTTTGGAATAAAATAAGGTACTTTTATTAATGTTTCAACAGCAAACAATCAGATCCCAAGAGCACCAGCCAGATCTGATACCAAATTGATGCATCTATGTCTCTAAAAAATACAGAAGCACACTAATTCTTTTCAGAGTAACTATGCAAGAAAAATACTGGCCTTTCTCTATTTTAATGGGAAATAACATTTGTTTAATAGACCATAAAGAGTGAATGTAATATTGTTTGTTTGTGATAGTGATGTCACTTAAGTTACGAGGTAAATGATCTCCCAGTAACCCTGATTCTTGAATGTTTTCTATTAGCTGAAAAAGATTCTTCCTTCATACAGTTTTGGGAAGCAGCTGGGGAATATTATCTTTCAGAAAGTCATTAAGGCTTTGTGATTTTAATTATATCCAACAATATAGTATAAAGATTTATTCCAAATACATACTCCAGATTTCTTTTCAACATGCACAGGTTGTGAATAAATTGTCCTACATAGCCATGATGATGAAAATATTTTTATAAGAGATGTAAGCCATCATGCTTAAGGGCATAATCAAACATTGAATGTTGGGGTTAGATAGAAACTTTCCCCTATGGGTAAATTTAGTTATTCCATAATTTTTCATTATGGTGATTGTTTCAACTTCCTATTGAAGTGTCTGGTTCTGGACACTGTCAGAGACAGAGTGGGCTAAATGGACCACTAGTCTGATCCAAAATGCAGTTGTGTCTAGGTTAGGAGAGAAATACATAATGACCCATTTTTCGTTGCAGCACATAACCCAAGAAGCTGAGCTGGGCAGATGCATGGGGGTGGGGAGAGAACAATGCTCCCTTTCTCCCATCTGCAGAATGGTTCCACAGCCGGTGGCTGAACTAGCCGTGTGTGCCCTCTAGGCATTCCCCTCTGTAGGGGAGGACCAGAGGATTCCGGCTGCAGTGGATTTTTTTTGCTCTCACCTCTTTTGTTGTTGTTCCAAAGGCCACCGCAGAGTAGGTCTCTATGCAAGGGCTCTACGGAGAACAGTGCTCTACCATGTGGATTCCCTGCACAGCAGACCTGCACCACCTCTGCCACAGAGGCAAGATTTTCCTCATATGAATAGTGACCTGTATTAGTTTTCAATTGCCACTGGCCTGCTCTGTTATGAAAGTGACAGACGAATGTGGTAAGACTGTCTTTATTTTTTGGGCCCAGTTACATGGCCATATTTACAAGTTATATTTCTGAGAACACCTGGCACAAGTCAGCATCCACTGTGTGCAATGACCACACACCACCAGCAGGTTGCATTAGTAGCTTGCAAACAGCTTCACTGAGATCAGAATCCCACCTCTCCTGAATTTTACAGTCCTACTCAAAAACTCCCTTTGTATAACTTGCTAGAGGGGAGTAGGAGGAAAGAGTGGATTTTGGCCATGTTGAAACATCAGGCTTGTGCCAGCATAGCTCTGTTGGTCAGAGGTGTCATCCCTGGCTGACAGAGAGCTGTGCCAATAAAAGCTTATTTCATCGAATATCAGGGTTGGAAGGGACCTCAGGAGGTCATCTAGTCCAACCCCCTGCTCAAAGCAGGACCAATTCCCAACTAAATCATCCCAGCCAGGGCTTTGTCAAGCCTGACCTTAAAAACCTCTAAGAAAGGAGATTCCACCACCTCCCTAGGTAACCCATTCCAGTGCTTCACCACCCTCCTAGTGAAAAAGTTTTTCCTAATATCCAACCTAAACCTCCCCCACTGCAACTTGAGACCATTACTCCTTGTTCTGTCATCAGGTACCACTGAGAACAGCCGAGCTCCATCCTCTTTGGAATCCCCTTTCAGGTAATTGAAAGCAGCTATCAAATCCCCCCTCATTCTTCTCTTCTGCAGACTAAACAATCCCAGTTCCCTCAGCCTCTCCTCATAGGTCATGTGCTCCAGTCCCCTAATCATTTTTGTTGCCCTCCACTGGACTTTCCAATTTTTCCACATCCTTCTTGTAGTGTGGGGCCCAAAATTGGACACAGTACTCCAGACGAGGCCTCACCAATGTTGAATAGAGGGGAATGATCACGTCCCTCAATCTGATTTCACTCAGAGGGGCTGGAATAACCTTCACCAGCAAAAGGCCACTTTTGCCAATATAAGCTGCATCCATACTAGAAGTGCTTTGCTGGTGTAGTATACTGGTATAGCTGTACTGGCAAAGCATCTTATGAGGCTGTGTCTACACTGCAACTTCCAGCACTAAAACTTTAGTCATTCAGGGGGTATGAAAAAACACACTCCTGAGAGAGACAAGTTTTTGCACTGAAAAGCACCAGTATGCTCCCGGCGATAAAGCTACCACCCTCAGTAGGGGTGGGTTATTTTTATTGCTGGGAGAGCTCTTCCCCTGGCGATAAAGTGTGTTTACACTGCTCACGTCACAGCGCTGCCTCGGCCGTGCGTGCTGTAATGTGGGCAGTGTAGGCATAGTCTGCATGACACCCCAGGGGCTTAAAGCTCTCTGAGTTTTTGGTCCAGGGCCAGCTCCAGACCCCAGCACGCCAAGTGTGCGCTTGGGGCGGCGTGCCACCGGGAGGGCGGCAGGCGGCTCCGGCGGACCTCCCGCAGGCATGCCTGCGGAAGGTCCGCTGGTCCCACGGCGCCAGTGGACCTCCCGCAGACGTGCCTGCAGAGGGGCCACTGGTCCCGCGGCTCCGGTGGAGCATCCACAGGCATGCCTGTGGGAGGTCCACCGGAGCCGCTGGACCAGCGGACCCTCCGCAGGCATGTCTGCGAGAGGTCCACCGGCGCCGCGGGACCGGCGACCGCCAGAGCGCCCCTCGCGGTGTGCCGCCCTGCTTGGGGCGGCGGAAATCCTAGAGCCGCCCCTGTTTTGGTCTCATCCTTTATCTCTGCAGAGCTCCAGAGTGCTTGCTCTTTCTTAGCATCTTGTCACATGCAGAGGAGGATTTAACTTTCCAGCTTCTAAGGCTTTCGTGGAAGCTTGATCCATTTTTCACCATCAACATTTACTCACCCAACCATTTACATGTCAGCATTTATGTATATATTTAAAATAACATGAAACCCATGGCAGTCGATGAAGTCTGACAAATGTCATTGTCCAGAGGTTATGTTCAAATCTTGACATTTGGAGAGCCAGATTAAGTGACCTGTGCACAGGAGTGCTCTACTGGGATCTGGTGGTGGACAGAATCTTCCCACAGGCACCTCCACAGCAGTTACAGCAGCTTCAAAGTTACTTAGCCTCAGCATGAGATACCTCCCCTGAATACAGCAGGGTCTGGTTAATGGATCTGTGTAGTTATTAATCCACCAACTGTATCCTAGCTCCAAAATGCCCTTTTGTGCTACATGGAGCTGTGCCCTGTGGTATGTGGGACGTGTGGTCTCCTTGCATTCTAACCTCCCTGCACAGTGGAACCAAGCTGGCTCTGTTCCATGGACATTGTATGTTTACAGGTGGTGGAGGGGCAGAATTTGTTCTAAAGAAATAATGAACATTTTACATAAAATGAATGCAGAGTTTGAGAAGTGAGAGATTTCCACAAAATGGGTAAAGCTTTGTCAATGGTAGGCCAAGCTTCCCTACGCCACTTCGCCTCAACCTTGCTTACAGAGTGATCACTTTTATGAGTCAGGATAGTTCAGGCCTTATGCTTATTCAGGGCAAGTTCCAACTCCCACTGAAATCCAATATCCTCACTGGAAGTTGAATCAGTCCCCAAATCCTCTGACTGTTGAGTCTGCCACAAAAAGTTGAAGTTGTGACGGCATGGACAACAATTTCTTTTCACAAACACTGTCCAACAACCATCATATGGTAATGACTACCTGTCTCTAATGGCTTTGTTTGGATTCCAAGTGTTAACATATGGGTGAGAGAGTCTCAATGTCCCATTACTAATTTTTCAGACTATGTACCGTAGTCTCTTTCTTATACATTAGTCTTCATGCTGCTTGGAATTCCATCCATACTGCATAGTCATTACATTTTCCACACCAGTGTATGGTGACAGTGAATCATATAATCAGCTAGCAGTAAAACACTTGAATAGATATGCATCATGTTGCAGCCACTTATTATACATCTAGAATCCTCCCAATGAGTTAAAATCTGAAGTAAAACAGATAATGAAGTTTAGTAGAACAATTGAAAAAGAACAAGGTTTGATTTATAATTTTGAGACAGTGTTGTAGATTGTCTTAGAATCTATTAAATCATTCATTCTGACATTATTTATGGTAGTTTTTTTTATCTAGAATGTGATTGGATGACTTGCTGGCCTTTTTCTGAGTAAGATAACTTATTAGAATAATATAAGCCAGGTATATAAATGAGCTGAAGGCCCCGGGTTACAGATGAATACAATCTGTAATTTTGAATCCACCCTTATGGCAGTAATTCAGTCATATTTATATTGGAAACAGTTGAAATGTTTCCCGCTGCATTCACAGTACCTTACAGCATAATCAGTTGTAGGCTGCACTATCGTGGGGGACCTAGTTGCAAGGTTCCACTGGAAGTGCACTGCCATGGACTGTAGAGAGGAATAGGGAGCCTCAGTAGAAGTCTGTAGATGGATGACTCTGTTAGGTGGATCCCCTTAACTGTTCATTACTTTTGATTACTACTTACCGAAACAAAGGTAAAGGTGGGGGAGTAGCATTGTATGTCAATAATGAGGTGAAATGTAACGAAATAACTAGCAATGCAATGGATAATACGGAGTCTGTTTGGGCAATGGTGACATTGGGGAAGAAAACTACTAGAGCGTCCCCTGGGATAGTGATTGGGGTGTGCTATAGACTGCCGGGATCTAGCCTGGATATGGATAGAGAGCTCTTTAATGTTTTTAAGGAGGTAAATACTAGTAGGAACTGTATGATCATGGGAGACTTTAACTTCCTGGATATAGATTGGGAAACAAATGCTAGTAATAATAATAGGGCTCAGCTTTTCCTAGACGTGATAGCTGATGAATTCCTTCATCGAGTAGTTGCTGAACCGACGAGGGGGGATGCCATTTTAGATCTGATTTTGGTGAGTAACGAGGACCTTGTTGAGGAAATAGTTGTAGGGGACAACCTTGGCTCGAGTGATCATGAGCTAATTCGTTTCAAAATAAATGGAAGGATAAACAAAATTGCATCTGAGACTAAGGTTTACGATTTCAAAAGGGCTAACTTTACTAAATTAAGACGACTAGTTAGGGAAGTGGATTGGACTAACATATTTAGGGATCTAAAGGCGGAAGACGCCTGGGGTTACTTCAGGTTGAAGTTGCAGGAGCTGTCAGAGGCCTGTATCCCGAGAAAGGGAAAACAGTTCATAGGTAGCAGTTTTAGACCGAGCTGGATGAGCAAGCGTCTCAGAGGGGTGATTAAGAAAAAACAGAAAGCGTACAAGGACTGGAAAATGGGAGGGATCAGCAAAGAAACCTACCTTATTGAGGTCAGAGGGTGTAGGGAAGCAGTGAGAAAGGCAAAGAGCCGGGTGGAGATGGACCTAGCGAAGGAGATTAAAACCAATAGCAAAAGGTTTTTTAGCCATATAAATAGGAAGAAAACCAAGAAGGAAGAAGTGGGACCACTTAAAACTTTAAACAGAGTGGAGATTAGGGATAATCTTGGCATGGCACAATATCTAAATGAATATTTTGCCTCGGTCTTTAATGAGGCTAATGAAGGGCTAAGGAATAGTGGTAGAGGGACTGACGGGAATGAAGATATGGGGGTAGACATTACGGTATCTGAGGTAGAAGCCAAACTTGAACAGCTTAACGGAAGTAAATCAGGTGGCCCGGATAATCTTCATCCTAGAATATTAAGGGAATTGGCGAGTGAAATTGCAAGCCCGTTAGCGATGATTTTTAATACATCTCTAAACTCGGGGGTTGTACCGTTTGACTGGAGATTAGCTAATATAGTTCCTATATTCAAGAAGGGGGAAAAAAGTGACCCAGGTAACTACAGGCCTGTTAGTTTAACATCTGTAGTATGCAAAGTCATGGAAAAATTTTAAAGGAGAGAGTGGTTACGGACCTTGAGGCCGATGGCAACTGGGACAAATTATAGCATGGTTTTACGAAAGGTAGATCGTGCCAAACCTACCTGATCTCCTTCTTTGAGAAAGTAACAGATTTTTTAGACAAGGGAAATGCGGTGGATCTAATATATCTTGATTTCAGTAAGGCGTTTGATACGGTACCGCATGAGGAATTACTGGTTAAATTGGAAAAGATGGGGATCGAAATGAAAATCCAGAGGTGGATAAGGAGCTGGTTAAAGGGGAGACTGCAGAGGGTCGTATTGAAGGGTGATCTGTCGGGTTGGAGGGGGGTTACCAGTGGAGTTCCTCAAGGTTCGGTTTTGGGTCCGATTTTATTTAATCTATTTATCGCTGACCTCGGAACCAAAAGTAGGAGTGGGCTGATAAAGTTTGCGGATGACATCAAGTTGGGAGGTATTGCCAATTCGGAAAAGGATCGGGATATCCTCCAGGGAGATTTGGATGACCTTGTAAACTGGAGTATTAGTAACAGGATGAAATTCAATAATGAGAAGTGTAAGGTTATGCATTTAGGGATGACTAACAAGAATTTTAGTTATAAGCTGGGGACGCACCAGTTGGAAGTAACGGACGAGGAGAAGGACCTAGGAGTCCTGGTTGATCGTAGGATGACTATGAGTAGGCAATGTGATGTGGCCGTTAAAAAAGCTAATGCGGTCTTGGGATGCATTAGGCGAGGTATTTCTAGTAGAGATAAGGAGGTGCTAGTCCCGTTATATAAGGCGTTGGTGAGACCTCATTTGGAGTATTGTGTGCAGTTTTGGTCTCCCATGTTTAAGAAGGATGAATTCAAACTGGAATGGGTACAAAGAAGGGCCACTAGAATGATCTGAGGAATGGAAAGCCTGTCGTATGAAAGGAGACTTGAGGAGCTCGGTTTGTTTTCCTTAACCAAAAGAAGGATAAGAGGAGATATGATTACACTCTTTAAATATATCAGAGGGATAAATACCAGGGAAGGAGAGGAATTATTTCAGCTCAGTGCTAATGTGGACACAAGGACAAACGGATATAAATTGTCAGTCAGGAAATTTAGGCTTGAAATTAGACGAAGGTTTCTAACCGTCAGAGGAGTGCAATTCTGGAACAGCCTACCGAGGGAAACAGTGGGGGCGAAGGACCTCCATGACTTTAAGATTAAGCTGGATAAGTTTATGGAGGGGATGGTATGATAGGATAACGGGTTTAGTCAATAGGTCAATAACGTGCCACACTGGTAATTAGTACAAAGGGTCAATGTTGGGATATTGTTAGCCTTTTCCAGAGGGTCTGGCTGGAGAGTCTTGCCCACATGCTCGGGGTTCAGCTGATCGCCATATTTGGGGTCGGGAAGGAATTTTCCTCCAGGGTAGATTGGCAGTGGCCCTGGAGGTTTTTCGCCTTCCTCCAAAGCATGGGGCAGGGGTCGCTTGCTGGTGGATTATCTGCTACTTGAAGTCTTTAAATCATGATTTGGAGCATTCAACAGCAGAGTCAAGGGAGAGAATTAGTTCAGGAGTGGGTGGATCGGCTTATGTGGCCTGCATCTTGCAGGAGGTCAGACTAGATGATCATAATGGTCCCTTCTGATCTTGAATTCTATGATTCTATGATTTCTAGACTCAGAATACAGAGTAGGCACTCCTTTTTTACAGCCTATGTGCTCATTCATACATTTTATAAAATGGACTATTCCTATAATCTCCCACGTCAAATAATTAACACATAACCCAGCATCTGATAACCTATATACAAACGTACTGTGTCCCACCAGAGTCCCCGCAGTTCCTCACGGCCAGGGCTAGTTCTAGGGTGACGTGAGCAGGGCTCTTGCCCTGGGTGCTGATTGATAGCCAGGTGGTGCCTGACTACTGTGCCACTTGTCTTTTTCTTCTTCTTTGCTCTGATTGATTGGCTGACGATTTATGCTCCACTGATGATTGGTTGGCTGCCTTTCCCCCTTCCCCCTTTGCATGGCAGCTGGGAAGTGGGGTGTGTGGGCAGCAGCGCCAAAAACACTTTCTGCACAGGCCGGCAAAATGGCTAGTGCTGCTCCTTCTTGCAGCATGCTTTGAAGATTGATAGAATAGAACTGTTTTGGACTGGGGTGCAGTGAGTTCCAAATCTGAGTTCCAAATTGATACTGCCTTGCCAGGTGGACACTCTTTCTTATGAGTGGTGCTGATCTTAACTATAACATTAGGGCATGGAGAGAGAGGTGATCTTCCAGATAACTAGGTCTCGGGCCATTTAGGGTTTTTAGGTCAAATTCAACATCTTAAATTCTAGCTTGTACTTCAGATCCAAAAGCACTGGTGTCATGTACTCCTGGAAAGATTTGTCCCATAACACATGATATGCATTTACTGATAGATTTAAGATGTAGCCTCATGAAGAGGAAATTGCTGTAGTTCTGCTGGAGATAACAAAGGCATGGATGGCCCTTAGACTATGTCCTTACCTTTTTATTTTCTTGGGTAACTAACTCTGACCTTATATGCCTACTACTTATAATCACTTAAAATCTATCTTTCCGTAGTTAATAACAGAAGACAGTGTTTTACCTAAGACAGTGTGTTTTGGTTGAAATGTTTGGGAAATCTCAGCTCAGTGTACAAAGTTTTACTCCCGAGGGTATTCTGTGCCAAAAAATTAAATTATGCAACAAAAAAATAAAAATTCTGTGCACAATATTTTAAAATTCTGAAAAAATCTGCAAATTTTATTTGTCAAATAAATATGGAGGCTCCAGCATGGCACTGGAGAGCACTGGCCACGGGCTGCACAGAGGTGGGAGATCACTGTGCAGGGCTTTCTCCCCCCCCCTCCCCTGGGGACATGCACTCAGCGGTGAGGCTGCACCCAACCCTGACACAGTACAAGGACTGTACATGCACAAGTCTTGTGGCGATCTGGGGAGGTCCCGGACGATTGGAAAAAGGCATGTTGTTAGGGAAAGGCATGTTATTTAGAAAAGTCTCTGGTATTAGAACCAATGGTGATTGAAACTATTAAAGATATGCAGCAGTGCCATAACCTGCCTTTTCCTTATAACTTGGCAAAGTTGATAAGCTAAATAAGAATTTAAATTCAGTGCTCTCCCTCCTGGTTACCTGTTATGTGGCATCCTCTCTACTATACCATGAGAGATAGTGTTTGAAATGTTGAGGGAAGAAGAGGGAATTGCCTGTTAAGGTGGCATGTAATTTTAAAAATTACTTGTCACTTACAAGCTGTGATATTATCTAATTAAAATATGACCATATAGATCATTGTTGCAAGTATATAACAATGATTGCAACAAATCTCATAATAATAAAATATAAGGAGCTATACCTATCTCATAGAGCTGGAAGGGACCTTGAAAGGTCATTGAGTCCAATCCCCTGCCTTCACTAGCAGGACCAAGTACTGTCTCTAAGTTTTGTGTGTGTGTGTGTGCGCGCGCGCCCCAGATCCCTAAATGGGCCCCCTCAAGGACTGAACTCACAACCTGGGGTTTAGTAGGCCACTGTCAAACCACTGAGCTATCCCTCCCTCCAATCTTGTACCAAGGATGTCAAGTAAGGTGTCTGTGGAAAGGTTATGATTTTCTGAATATAATTATGCTGTTTGTATGCATCCTTTTTGTATTTAAAGTTATGAGTATTGGCTCTATACCTGGATATCAAATGTTTGCTCCTAGGGGTAATGCCCACACAGTATTTAGCCTGCACATCTTGAAGGGACTATTCAAGTTAAGTGGCCCATCAAAAGAACACTTGGCACATAATGGATGACCCTCATCTACACTGAATGGACTGTCCTGTGAATGTTCTGTCTGGGGTGTCAATAATGATTTCCTGCTATGTCTAAGTGGAGTCATGCATGGACATGTGACTCCAAGCACTATCTTGACACCTGTGATTTTTCCACTAGCTGTGTTGAGGGCTTTGTTTGAAACAATGGGTTTCCCTCCACATGGCAAAAGCTATAAAAGGCCCTGGAAATGCCTCCATTTTGCCTCTTTCCTCTGGACTATGGACTTATACTAAGGAGAACATTCTAACCAAGAGACTGAGGTCGTTCTAATGATTTGGAAGCAACCAGAGACTTAACTTAAACCAGCAATTTATTCCATCACTGCTAAAGCCTGAACCAAAAACTTTGTAATTACTGTATGTATTTGATTCCTTTAACCAATTTTAACTCTCACCTTTCTTTTTATGAATAAACCTTTAGATTTTTTTATACTAAAGGATTGGCAACAGTGTGGTTTTTTTTTGGGGGGGGCCAAGATCTGAGCTGTATATTGACTTGGGTGTATGGCTGGCCCCTTGGGATCAGAAGAACCCTTTGTTTGATGAAACTGGCTTAAAGAACCGCTCATCTTTAAGTCTAGTGTTTTTGGTGGTGGTACAAGGACTGGAATGCCTAAGAGAACTGCTTCTATTACTTGTTGTTAGCCAGTGTGGTGAAACAGAAGTTTATTTTGGTTGCTGGGTGCATCTGCCCTATTTCTCAGCAGCTTGTCCTGAATTTGGTATTCTCAGTTGTGACCCACAAAGGCACAGTTACATAAGCCTAAGAAAAGTAAGTGTATGCCTACACTGGAGCAAGATAGATGTAACCACATTAGGTCTGATCATGTTAACATGCTAAAAATAGCAGTGTAGCTGTGGCTGCATGGGTGGCGATACAGGTTAGTCATCCCAAATAAAATCCCATCCAAGATCCTAAATACATACTTGTGGTGGTTAGCTTGTCATGCTGCCTGTACAGCCATGGGCATGCTATTTTTAGCATGCTAGCCTTGTCACAGCTAGTGCAGATATGTCTACCTGAGCTGGAAATTACATTTCCAGCTCTAGCAAAGATATATTCTAAGGGTATGTCTACACTACGGGATTATTCCTATTTTACATAAACTGGTTTTGTAAAACAGATTGTATAAAGTCGAGTGCACGCGGCCACACTAAGCACATTAATTCGGCGGTGTGCGTCCATTTACCGAGGCTAGCATCGATTTCCGGAGTGTTGCACTGTGGGTAGCTATCCCATAGTTCCCGCAGTCTCCCCTGCCCATTGGAATTCTGGGTTGAGATCCCAATGCAAAAACAGTGTCGCGGGTGATTCTGGGTAAATGTCATCACTCAATCCTTCCTCCGGGAAAGCAACGGCAGACAATCATTTTGCGCCCTTTTTCCCTGGATTGCCCTGGCAGATGCCATAGCATGGCAGTCATGGAGCCCGTTTTGCCTTTTATCACTGTCACCGTATGTGTACTGGATGCTGCTGACAGACGCGGTACTGCAGTGCTACACAGCAGCATTCATTTGCCTTTGCAAGATAGCAGAGACGGTTACCAGTCATATTGCATCATCTGCCATTGTAAATTGGTGATGAGATGATGGTTATCAGTCGTTCTGTACCATCTGCTGCTATCATGGGTGCTCCTGGCTGGCCTCGCTGAGGTCGGCCGGGGGCGCATAGGCAAAAATGGGAATGACTCCCCGGGTCATTCCCTTCCTGTGTTTTGTCTAAAAATAGAGTCAGTCCTGCCTAGAATATGGGGCAAGTGTACTAGAGAACCGGAGAGCACAGCCGCTCCGTGTCAAAGCCCCAGAGAACCCACAGAAATGATGAGCTGCATGCCATTCTAGGGGGTGCCCCTGCAACAACCCCACCCGTTGCTTCCCTCCTCCCCCAACCCTCCTGGGCTACCATGGCAGTGTCCCCCCATTTGTATAATGAAGTAATAAAGAATGCAGGAATAAGAAATAGTGAGTTGAAATGAGGGGGAGGAAGCCTCCAGCTGCTATGATAGTCCAGGCAGTACAGAATCTTTTCTTTAGACATGACGGGGGGGTGGGGGGGGACTGATGGAGCTCAGCCCCCAGTTGCTATGATGAGGATGGTTACCAGCCGTTCTGCACCATCTGCTGGGAATGACCAGGAGTTGTTCCTATTTTTACCTAGGCGCCCCCGGCCGACCTCACCGAGGCCAGCTAGGAGCACTCACAGGATGATGACGAGGACGGATACCAGTCCTTTTGTACCGTACCGTCTGCCACTGGGGAGGGGAGAGGATGCTGCTGTTTAGCGCTGCAGCACCCCATCTACCATCAGCATGCAGTAGACATAGGGTGACATTGAAAAAAGGCGAGAAACGATTTTTTTCCCTTTTCTTTCGGGGGGTGGGGGAGGGTGTAAATTGACGACATACACCCTGAAACACCCGGGAAAATGTTTTTGACCCTTCAGGCATTTGGAGCCCAGCCAAGAATGCAAATGCTTTTTGGAGACTGCGGAGACTGTGGGATAGCTGGAGTCCTCATTCTCCCCCTCCCTCCCTCCATGAGCGTCCATTTGATTCTTTGGCTTTCCGTTACACTTCTCATGCAGCACTGTGCTGAGTCCCTGCTGTGGCCTCTGTCTATCATAGCCTGGAGATTTTTTTCAAAGGCTTTGTCATTTCGTCTTCTGTAACGGAGCTCTGATACAACAGATTTGTCTCCTCATACAGCGATCAGATACAGTATCTCCCGTACAGTCCATGCTGGAGCTCTTTTTGGATTTGGGACTGCATCGCCACCCGTGCTGATCAGAGCTCCACGCTGGGCAAACAGGAAATGAAATTCAAAAGTTCGCGGGGCTTTTCCTGTCTACCTGGCCAGTGCATCCAAGTTCAGATTGCTTTCCAGAGCGGTCACAATGGTGCACTGTGGGATACCGCCCGGAGGCCAATACCGTCGATTTGCGGCCACACTAACCCTAATCCGACATGGCAATATCGATTTCAGTGCTACTCCTCTCGTTGGGGAGGAGTACAGAAACTGGTTTAAAGAGCCCTTTATAGCGATATAAAGGGCCTCATTGTGTGGACGGGTGCAGAGTTAAATCGGTTTAACGCTGCTAAATTCGGTTTAAACGCGTAGTGTAGACCAGGCCTAAGAATCAGTTTGACATCCTGGCTGCCCCCTAAGGAGTTGATGGAGCTATGAGATGTACCCCTGAGACATACAATACAGCATAGAAAGTAATGGGTAATGAATGAATAAATTGATAGTGAACACAATAAAATGTGTTAATCTAAGTCAGGGGTTGGCAATCTTTCAGAAGTGGTGTGCCGAGTCTTCATTTATTCACTCTAATTTATGGTTTAACGTGCCGGTATTACATTTTAACGTTTTTAGAAGGTCTCTTTCTATAAGTCTATAATATAAAACTAAACTGTTGTTGTATGTAAAATAAATAAGGTTTTTAAAATGTTTAAGAAGCTTCATTTAAAATTAAATTAAAATGCAGAGCCCCCAGACTGGTGGCCAGGACCCAGGCAGTGTGAGTGCCACTGAAAAATCAGGTCGCATGCCGCCTTTGGCACGTGTGCCATAGGTTGCCTACACCTGATCTAAGTGATAGTGTGTTGTAACTTTTTACCTATCCCTCATCATTTCCTTGTGTCTCTTACATTTTCAAAGCAAGTAAACTTTGTTTCATCTTTAATAGCAATGTCATCCTCCTCCTTTCTCCTACATATTTGTGGAAAATTAAACAAGAAACAATTAAGTTTTGATTGGATGCTGCCAGAGTTTATGCTCTTCATTTTAATTAGATGTTATGACCTGATTGTGCAGTTTTTATTCATTCTGAAGTCCTTGGGGAATTTTGGGTGCTATGTCTTGTATAATTAACAATAAAACATTGGTAATTGCCTTTAGTCAAAGAAGATGTTACTGAAATGCAGTTGTATTATTTATATCTATACCAAATTGCATGCTTTGGAGCAAGTTTGAGTTCCTTCTTTACTAATTTGTAAAAAATAAATAAATAAAAATCTCATAATTGAAAAAAACCCCAAAACTAATAACTTTTAACCTGCCTGTAATTATTTGTCAGCACACTGAAGAAATGGGAGGGAAAAAAACCCATTGTTTTTCTACAAGATATGTTCTAGTTCAAACAGGAATTTATATGAGGAAGTCCTGTGGCCTGTGTTACATAGGAGGTCAGAGAAGTTGATCACAATGGTCCCTCCTGGTCCTATAATCTCTGAAGAGTTTATCATTGCCTGGCACGGCTAATTTCTTTATTTTGAAAGACTGAGCTTTCTGCTCTTGCCCAAGGAATGCTATTCTATTCTTTTATTTAAAAAACAGAAGAGGAAAGTATGTTAGTTTTGAGATATTTAGCGTGAGATGGCACAGGTTTCATCCTGCCAACATAGGTTCCCCATTGATTTCTTTATTAGCTAACTTTTACCTATTCAAAATAGCAATGAGCTTAAGAAAAGTTGAGGCTCAGCTTGGTATGTGCTGATCAAGTGAACTGAGTATGGTTCTGAGAGATAGCAGGGAATCATGGGGTTCAAATTATGATGCATTGTGAGCCTCTCTTGATCTGATTTTTCTAGGTGTTTTTTTTTTTAATATACTGTGCTTATCACCATGGCATCCAAGTGTCTGAGTAAATCACTCAGTCTCTGTTTCCCCATCTGTAATATAGATAATATTTGCTTACTTATCTCACAAATGTATCATGGGGCTTATACAGTTAGGGAGAAATACTGCCCCCTCTTCCAGTGTGCAGACCCTTAATGGAGCAGTGCCAGTGTCAGTATTGTCAATGCTTCTGATTTTTATCATGAGTCTTACTATGTTTGGTGTTTTTATTGAAGCCAAAGATCCTGTATTTATTTTTTAAAAGTTAAGTTTCTAGACCTCATGGCTATGGAGAAAAGCTTGAACATATCACTAAAATACACTCTAAAGGTTCAAAAACAGAAGGCAAATTAAAAGCACCCAAAATGTCCCTTCTCCCTCTCCCCCTCCCCCCCAAAAAAACCCCAACTCTCCTGATTTGGGAGAGAGGGTGTGACTTGTGAGGTGTAGGTGTGTGTTGCTGTTAGTTTGTGGTTTTTTTTTTTTTTTTTAAATACTTGGGATTGGCAACACTGCCATGCAGTTATGTTTTTTGTCGGGGAGGAGGGCAAGGCTGCAGGGAGCCTGCACAGAGGGCCAGCATTTTCTGTATGCCACAGGGCATGACTTCATGGGGGTTCCTTCCATACTGACTGCAAGAAATTTAGGGGTGTGCTCATGGATCCACAACTACATGTATCTACTAACCATTCCACCACTGCGAAGGGGCATATGAGTAGCAGCTGCCTGGGCTAACACAATTCTGCGAGCTAAGGGGGAGGGTTCGGTCCTGACTCTCGAGGGGGCTTCCATTGCATACCACCCAGTTAGTCAGGGTTTGCTGAAGAGAGGATTTGCCCCATAACATTTGTACATTGCTTTGAAGACCTAAAGCTCCATACAGGTGTTAAATACTGTTATTCACGTACAATTAGTATTTTAAAATTTGTTTTCAAGTATTCTTAATGTGCTGTACACTGTAAGCCTGATCCAAAGCCTGTAGAAGTCAGTGGGCAGACTCCCACTGAAATCCGTGGGCTTTCAATCAGGCACTATATATGTTATTCATTAGTAGAGTTCCTGATTTTTATGCAAAATTCAATTTACCTGATTACTTAACTATTTGTTGAACAGTATTTGGTGTGCAGTATGGTTTGAATAGCACAATGAAGTCCACCTAAGGAAATCTCCAATGTTTTTCTATCAAATGTTGGCTAGACAGATTAATCTATCACATATATATTCCCTGCCAAATAACTTCATTACAAAAATAAACAAATCAATTAAGATTGCAGATTGGTCTTGTTTCTGCACAGATACAGCCCAGATTTGGCAAACAGTGGCTAGCCATCTGTGTAGCTGCTTTGGTGCTGATCCCTACATGTAGACAAAAACATGCAGAGGTTTGGAATAACTAACCTAATGTAGTTTTACTCCTGCTTTAAGCATTTTTTTGAAAATCTTGGTCATTGCTTATTTTTACCTTCCGTTCCTGTTTAAAAGTCTCCTGAAACATTAATTATAGTTTGTTTTTCAAATTTATGCTGCTGAAATACCAGCTCCTCAATCTTTTACAATAGCAAAGAAAGCCTAACTCACCATCCCTGTACCTTTATGTACAAACAATCTCTCTCATTAACTATATATTTTCATGAGTTTGGTAACTCTGCCTCTGGAAACCTCAACAAGCTTCCAGTGGGGTGCATTTAAATTACTAGGTGGAAAACTTCAATTTAAATTGTCAAATTTAATCAATCCACCCCGATTGTTGGGATTTCTTGAGGCAGAGTTACAAATCTCATGAAAACATATCTTTTTAATGGGGCAGGTTGTTTTTATTCTGCTAACAGATAACTTCAGTTATTTTCTAAAGAGAGGTGTATTCTCATTTATTGATATAACAATTGTTTCCATGGCAGCAAGAGTCCTCAATATTCATAATTTGAGAACTGAGCCTATCAGAGCTCAGAGAGGGTAAAATCTGTAAAATAGAATGAGACCATGTATTTGGATGGTCCTGATGAGAGATATGATTGTGCTTCCTGGAATAAGAAGCCAAGTCACTATGTGCTCAGTAGCACAGGTATTGGGTCCCCACAGGATGAAACCCATAATACAATACTAGACCTTTTGTTCCATATTTTTGAGCTTGACCTCAAAAGTTAGATGTTTTTCCCCTGATCCTTTCTTTATATAAACAAGCTACCTTTTAATTCAAAATTTTTGATGGAGGCTTGTGGGTTCAGCATATTTATTTTTTATTTAATCATTTTAAGAGATCATAATCTTAGGCTTTATATTTTGTATTAAATTCAGATTTCATTTTAAACCAAAAGCTTTTTATAATTTAAATAATACAATTAAAACTTATTTTTTTAATTTAAAAAACAACAAACCATTGGCTTCCAGAGACAGCTGGATATACTTAGAAAGGTCTTATTTCAGAAGTCTGCAGAAATTTCCATATTGCCACATTTTAGCTTTCCTAACATCCCAGTTGATTCTCAGGGTTTTTAATTGTGGTGGTTTTATTTTCAAGCTCTTCATATTCAGTGAAGTACATTTGTGGCACTGTGTAAATATTAATAAATTAGCTGCAGTGCTCTCCATACTCATCAAAGACTACAAAATAAAATTAAAAATCTGGCAACTGTACATGGAATACATGCTTTCTGACCCAGAGGCATAAATGCAAACCCTGGATTTTTATTCATTAACAGCTCTCTTCTTTGTTTTGGATAGGCTTTCTTGGAGGCTGTCAAAACTCTTAAGTTTGTCATTGAAATATAGACTATTTGATTTTAAGCATCTCTGACTTCCAGCATGCTCTTTATGTTAAGTGCTTAACCGGAGGAAAACACTGAAAAATTTAGAGAGACTGGACTTGAATTTCAACATATGTGTGATACACCAGCTTAGTGTGTTGATCATGTCTCCTTCTAGGGATTGGTTTCAGTGATTATGGATGAAATCCTGGTGCCATTAAGTTAGTGGAATTTACTTTGTGTCAACACACTACTTTCTTTCTCATATGGTAGAGGCTTTGGATGTTGAAAATCTCAGATTTGATGACTGCAGTAGTCTGTGTGTATGCAGATGCATTTCATCATATGTTTTCTGGACACTCAGCTGAGGTAGCGAGAAACGAAGGAGGGGCAGAAAATAAGCACAGCCGTTAACAAAAAGAGAGTGGAAGTGGAACTTTCATCATTTTTGTAAACTTTCAGCAATTATTGTGCATGTACAGACCCACCATTTTGTTGTATATATTGACCAAGATAGTCTCTTTCAATTTCAGTTGCCATGTTGTAGTCTGCAGCGCTTCTAATTAGAATTAAACCACAAATTATTTTTTCAATTTGATTTATGACTCCATTTTCAGAAAGTCTTGTTGTGTTTTTGTTTTTTAAACAAAATCAGTTCACTTACAGTGCATGACAGTCTGGGGGAGCAAGTGCCTCTTAAGGGCTGCCAAGCAAGCCCCTCTGGCTCTGGGTGTTGCTCAGAGCTGTATTAATTGGCTCTGGAAGCAGTCACAGCCTGCCCTCTTGAGGCAGAAGGTTTGAGGCAATGCAGAACCTTGAAGGAGTTGGCTGTCTGGAGAACAAGGAGTAATAGGAGGGAGTTCTCTCTCAAACAAATCAAGACACACACACGTAAACCACCTTTTGGTTATTAATTTTTTTTTCTCTTACACAACACGTCAAAAACTTTTATTTAAGTATATAACAAACTCTTAATACCAGGGGAACTTTAATCCCTGCACCTCTTTCTGTATGTAAGCTTGAATATGGCAAATAGACCTATTACACAAGAGACCTTGATTTTTGTATATATTTTATCACTAGCTGATGTTGGCACAAGGTTTTGTTCTTCAGCCTGAAGTTTCATGATCAAGTTTTATGCTAACACACTATGTTTTTATAAGACTGTAGACCTCCTGTGGGATGGATTCTGTATGTGGTCTTTTCACTCTACTGCATGAAACTAATACCTCTAGAGAATGAAGCTATTATTCAAGGTTTTGATACAAAGAAGACAGCGTGCAGGTGCGCACTGCCATCAAAGGCTTTAGAAACATCCTGTCTCAGATTAACTCTTAGAAAGCTAAAAATGGGGAGACAGGATTTTCATTATTAGGTAAACTGATTCATTATGGGCCTGTTCCAGCAAGCAGAACTCCCACTTTAATCAATAGGAATGCTGTGCTCAGAGACCTTGTAGAATTGGTCCCCAAGTGTGTTATCCTGGGTCTTGCTGTGGCCAATGCCTAAGGATAAAATTTTGCCATGGTTATTTTTAGTAAGTCACTGGCAACAAACAGAAATTCACGGAAGCTCGTGACCTGTCTGTGACTTTTACTAAAAATAACGGGGGGCTGACTGCAGGGCGGGGGGGGGGGGATGACTGCTCCAGCCCCTGCCAGCCATGGTGGCAGCTGATAGCGGCAGCTGACAGCTCCAGGGCCCCTCCTGTGGCTCGGAGCCCTGGGGCCCCCTCTACCCAGGATGGCTCAGAGCCCTGGGGCTGGTGGCTCAGAGCCCCCACCACCTGTGGCAGCTCAGAGCTCTGGGGCCAGTAGCTGACAGCTCCAGGACCCCTGCTGCGGCTTGGAGCCCTGGTGTCCCCGCTGCCCAGGATGGCTCGGAGCCCTGGGGCCAGCATCTCCAAGCCCCCAACTGCCTGCGCCCACTCAGAGCTCCAGGGCCCCTGCCGCCTGCAGTGGTTGAGTTCCCAGGCTCCCACCCCCAGCGGCTGATAGCACCAGTCCTGCCATCTTGGGGCTGAAGCTGAAGAAAATGTCACGACGGTCTCTGAAAGTCACAGAATCTGTGACCTCCATGACTAAATCTTATCCTTACCAGTGCCTGATGTTTCAGACCATGGCAACACCTTCCCTCTCCCCATCACCCTCCCCACCTTCTGAGGATGCCCCTAGCCAGTTGTGCAATGCTGTACATGGGTAAAAACTTTATATGTAAAGACGTCAAGCCTAGAAAGCAAATAGTTCAGCTATATAAAGATGTGATACATGTAAAACCAGGCACTTTAGAAAGACTTAGCTATTTTAGTAGTTCACTCAAAGCATATATGGAGCTGTAAAAATCAATCCTATTTGCTTTTGAAGCATCTGTTTAAATGAAAGCTCACTGAAGCTGTAGATGTTCCAGTTCTGTAATGATGCTACTTCTTTGCAAGTAGTGGGTAAGTCTTTATGGATATACCTAATGCAAACTTGTAATACTGCTGATGATTAGTATGGGGAAAACTAACATGGCACACCTTACATGGATTAAAAGCTGCCTATCTGACAGATCTCAAAATGTAAATGGGGAATCATCAAATGGATGTATTTCTAGTGGGGTCCTGCAGGAATTGGTTCTTGGCCTGATTAGAGAGACAATCATAACTTAAAGTTTGCAGATGACACACAAATTAGGGGAGTGCTAAATAATGAAGAGGACAGGTCACTGATACAGAGCGATCTGGATTGATTGGAAGCAAACGTTACGTGTTTTAATGTGGTAAATGGAAATGTTACAGCTAGGAACAAACAATGTAGGCCATACTTACAAGATGGGGACAGTATCATGGGAAACAGTGACTCTGAAAAATTTGTGGAGTTTGTGGTTGATAATCAGCTGAATATGAGCTCCCAGTGTGACACTGTGGTTGAAAGGACGAATGTGATCCTTGGATAAATAAACAGTGGGATCTTGAGTAGGACTAGAGAGGTTAATTTTACCTCTGCATTTATCATAGAAGATTAGAGTTGGAAGAGACCTCAGGAGGTCATCTATTCCAACCCCCTGCTCAAAGCAGGACCAACACCAACTAAATCATCCCAGCCAGTGCTTTGTCAAGCTGGGCCTTAAAAACCTGTAAGGATCATAGGCGTGCACAGCACATTTCATTAGGGTGTGCACCCAGGGAATTTTATTTATCATAAAGGTTGGGGTGTGGGAGAGAGTGCGGGTCCTGGGAGGGGGTGTCGTGTGCAGGAAGGGGCTCAGGGCAAGGGATTGGGGCACAGGAGGGGTGTGGGGTATATGAGGGGGCTCAAGGAAAAGGGTTGGGGTGCAGAGTGCAGGAGGGGGTGCAGGGCAGGGGCTCAGCACAGGGGGTTGAGGTGCAGGAGGGGGCTCAGGGCAGGAAGTTGGAGTGCAGGAGGGGTGTGGGTGCAGCAGGGGGCTTGGGGCAGGGTGCAGCAGGGGGCTCAGGGCAGGAAGTTGGGGTGCAGGAGGGGTGTGGGTGCAGCAGGGGGCTTGGGGCAGGGTGCAGGAGGGGGCTCAGGGCGGGGGTTGGGGTGCAAGGTGCAGGCAGGGGGCTCAGGGCAGGGAGTTGGGGGGTGGGGTGCAGGAGGGGTTCAGGCTCTGGCCTGGTACTGCTTACTTGCAGTGAAGCGCTCTGCGACGCGCCGCTCATCACGTTCCTATGTGGCCCCTGGGGTGGGCACAGGGTTCCGTGTGCCTCCCTTGCCACGCCTCCAGGTACCTCCCCCGAAACTCCCATTGGCCGTGGTTCCCCATTCCCAGCTAATGGGAGCTGCGGGGGGCAGTGCCTGGAGCAATGCACGGAGCCCTCTGCCCCCACTCTCCCTTAGGAAGGTGGTGCAGTGCCGGCCACTACTGAGAGCGGCCTGGGGCCTGCAGCACCACGGCGGGGGCAAATCCTGCGGGCCAGATCCAAAGCCCTGAGGGGCTGGATCCGGCCCGCGGACATTAGGGTGTGCCTGGGCACACCCGGCACACCCCATGTGCACGCCTATGCTAAGGATGGAGATTCTGCCACCTCCCTAGGTAACCCATTCCAGTGCTTCACCACCCTCCTAGTGAAATAGTTTTTCCTAATATCCAACCTAGACCTCCCCCACTGCAACTTGAGACCAGTGCTCCTTGTTCTGTCATGTGCCACCACTGAGAACAGCCTAGCTCCATCCTCTTTGGAACCTCCTCTTCAGGTAGTTAAAGGCTTCTGTCAAATCCCTCTTCACTCTTCTCTTCTGCAGACTAAATAACCCCAGTTCCCTCAGCCTCTCCTCATAAGTCGTGCCCCAGACCCCTAATAATTTTCATTGCCCTCCGCTGGACTCTCTCCAATTTGTCCACATCCTTTCTGTAGTGTGGGCCCCAAAACTGGGCACAATACTCCAGATGGGGCCTCACCAGTGCTGAATGGAGGGGAATAATCACTTCCCTCGATCTGCTGGCAGTGCTCCTACTAATGCAGCCTAATATGCCGTTTGCCTTCTTGGCAACAAGGGCACAATGTTAACTCGTATCCAGCTTCTTGTCCATTGTAATCCCCAGGTCCTTTTCTGCAGAACTGCCGCTTAGCCAGTCAGTCCCTAGCCTGTAGCAGTACCTGGGATTCTTTCTTCCTAAGTGCAGGACTCTGCATTTGTCCTTGTTGAACCTCATCAGATTTCTTTTTGGCCCAATCCTCCAGTTTGTCTAGGCCACTCTGGACCTTATCCCTACCCTCCAGCGTCTCTACCTCTCCTCCTGGCTTAGTGTTATCCGTGAACTTGCTGAGGGTGCAATCCATCGCATCATCCAGATCATTAATGAAGATGTTGAACAAACCCGGCCCCAGGACCAAGTCCTGGGGCACTACGCTTGATACCGGCTGCCAACTAAACATCAAGCTATTGATCACTACCCATTGAGCCCAATGATCTAGCCAGCTTTCTATCCACTTTATATTCCATTCATCCAATCCATACTTCTTTAACTTGCTGGCAAGAATATTGTGTGAGATCGTATCAAAAGCTTTGCTAAAGTCAAGGTGTATCATATCCACCACTTTCTCCGTATCCACAGAGCCAATTATCTCATCATAAAAGGCAATCAGGTTGATCAGGCATGACTTGCCCTTGGTGAATCCATGTTGACGGTTCCTGATCACCTTCCTGTCCTCAAAGTGCTTCAAAATGGATTCCTTGAGGACCTGCTCCATGATTTTGCTGGGGACTGAAGTGAGGCTGACTGGTCTGTAGTTCCCTGGGTTCTCTTTCTTCCCTTTTTTAAATATGGGCACTATATTTGCCCTTTTCCAGTCATCCTGGGTCTCCCCCAATCACCACAAGTTTTCAAAGATAATGGCAAACGGCTCTTCAATCACATCAGCCAACTCCCTCGGCACCCTCAGATACATTGCATCTGGCCCCATGAACTTGTGCATGTCCAGCTTTTCTAAATAGTCCTTAACCTATTCTTTCACCACTGAGGGCTGCTCACCTCCTCCCCTTACTGTGCTGCCCAGTGCAGGAGTCTGGGAGCTGAGCTTGTCTGTGAAGACCGAGGCAAAAAAGCATTGAGTATTCCAGCTTTTTTCACATCATCTGTCACTAGGTTGCCTCCCCTAGTGTCCCACACTTTTCAGTAAGTGTCCCACACTTTTCCTGACCACCTTCTTGTTGCTAACATAGCACTGGTGCGACCACAGCTGGAATACTATGTCCAGTTCTGGTGCCCACAATTCAAGAAAGATGCTGATAAATTGGAGAGGATTCAGAGAATTGCTACGAGAATGATTAAAGAATTAGAAAACAGAGCCCCTTGAGTAAATCACTATAAGGCATATCTATGTAGTTTAATAAAGCGAAAGTTAAGTTGTGACCTGATTACAATCTATAAGTACCTACATAGGGAACAAATATTTAACAATGGGCTCTTAAATCTAGCAGAGAAAGGTATATTGCAATCAATTGCTGAAAGTTGAAGCTAGACAAATTCAGCCTGGAAATAATGTGTAAGTTTTAACTGTGAAAGTAATTAACCATTGCAACAATTTACCAGAGGTGATGGTGGATTCTCCATCATTGACAATTTTTAAATCAAGATCAGATCTTTTTTCTAAAAGATCTACTGTAGGAATTATTTTGGGGAAGTTCTATGGCCTGTGTTCTACAGGAGATCATATGAGATGATCACGTGTTCCCTTCTGGCCTTGGAATCTATGAATCAATGCCAGGAATACTTTGTCAAGACTGAGAGATGTTTATTCTTCTATTGTATTCTCTTATGTCTTCTATAGACATCTCCATTTGGGGGAGGGGGGGATTTGTGTTGCTTAATCCATGTATTCCCCTCCTGGATATAAAGCATTAAGTAATATTTATCCTCGTTGAAGATTTTTTTTAATCTTTTGCACCACCTTCCTTCTATAAAATCCAATTAAACGTTAATTGCATATCATAGTCATGTCAAGTGAGCACAGTAATTTCAGTGGTAGCATGGTGTATGTATGCGGTAGATACAGTATCATTAAACTGATAAAACTCAGTAAAACTGCACCTGAATGACAGCTGATTACAAGTAAGAGTCTTTCAAATCAGATAGGGTGAAACTAGAAATATTCTGAATAAATCAGAGGGGTAGGGTGAGGGTGGGGGAATAATTTGTTTCCATGGCTTACAAATATTTATAGATATTGATATTTCTAACACACAAGTGTTGCATTCTTCTTTGCTCCTGGCTCAAATGTAAAAAATTCTGATTACATACTTAGAGGATTATATACTTTCTCTCAGTTAAGATGCCTGTGCATAAGCTGATTGCGTCTTCCATTTGTTTCTTGGAAGCAGTAGGCATTTTGGCAGCAAATTGATTTTTTTTTGAAAGGTTTTGCTCATAAACATTGCTGATGATTAAGCATTATGTCATGAGACTGCTAAACAAAAAAATTATTTAAAAGCATAATTAAGCATTACATCATGAGGCTGTCAAACAAAAATTATTTAAAAGTTGAAAAAAAGCACTTATAAAGACCAAACACATGGGATCATGGAAAACTTCCTAACTAACTCCCTTTTAAAATTCAAATACCAAAAGCAAACACTTTTTGAAATGTAGCCAGGAAACGGATCATGAGTATGTCTCATAGTTTAAACTAAAATTTTATTGAAAGTTTCTGGATTTTGGGCAGTCCTTTACCCTGTAATTGAGGAAATTGCTAAAAAGAAAGTTCAGGTCTGAAGGTACATACACACATTTTATGCTTCATTAAGCATTATATATCTGATTCAAGTTCTACCCTCTTATTCTAGCATAGGAAAAGATGATTCCTTGGTGATTTTGGCTGCCTAGCGGTTTGAATTGCCTCACTACAACCTGGATTTGTTGCTCCATGAAGAGGTCTGTGATTTACAATTTTGTTTTTAAGCATAGGCTAGAAAACCTGCACCTGCCCTTTAACCTGGCCTTTGTATATGCTGAGTTAAACTTTATATTGTGGCTTCAGAATTTTAGCAGGACAAATGACACCATGTGTATGCTGCAGATTATCAGATTGTCACAGATGGCCGTTGTTGGAGAAAATGTGGAAGTAAATGGTCTCCAGGGGAAAATCATTGTGGGTCAGATTAGTACCAAAGAGAAGTTGGCCATATATCTGAAAGCCCACCCCACCCCGAGACCTTAAAATGAACTGTCATGTTATTTCAAGTAACCAAGAACGATGTTACAAGACTTTCTTTGTTTTAAGGTTACTCTATCTACTGAATCTCTACAGTGCATCCTGGGTCCTATTGCAGTGAGTCTTAGAAAATATCCTCAGGATAACATTTCTGTTACTATCCATTACAATTCTTGGGTTTCAAGAGTCAACTTGTAAAGGGACCATAGTAAAATGTATCCAAAGAGTTATTTTTATTATGGTAATTTCAAGGCAGTAGTTGTCTTGTGTATGTAAGTGAAGTGGGTATATGTAAAAACACAGACATCTCAGGTTGCCATTTCAATTTTTCACGTGCTATCACCTCTAGAATGTCTCTTTGCAGCAGCTGGCCCATTTGTTGGGAATGGAATCAGCAGATATCAATGTTATAGAAACCTAAACATGGTGCCTCAGTGGATCTATCCTTAATATGAAGAGAGAGCATGGTCTTATGGTTAAGGAGTTGGACTGGAATTCAGGAGATCTAGATTCATTTCCTGGCTCTGCAAACTTCCTGTGTTACATTGGGGAAGCTTTTTTGTTTGCTTTGGTTCACTATCTGTATAATGTAGATAATAATACTTCCTTTGTCTGACTTGTCTATTTGGTTTGTATGCTCTGTGGGGCAGGGACTGTCTTTCAGTATGTGTTTTGTGCAGTGACGTGATATGGAAAAAGCTGAAGTACTCAATGCGTTTCCCTCCCCCCTCCTCGGTCTTCACAGACAAGATCAACTCCTAGACTTCTGCATTGGGCAACATAGTATGGGGAGGAGGCAAACCACCCTAAGTGGTGAAAAAACAGGTTAAGGACTACACCTCTAACCCAATATGATGCTGTCCTCGGGAGCCAAAAAAATCTTACTGTGTTCTAGATGAAACTGTGTTATATTGAACTTGCTTTGATCTGCCGGAGTGTGCAGCCCTGCCCCCCTCCCCCCGGGAGCGCTGCTTTACCACATTATATCCGAATTCGTGTTATATCGGGTTGCGTTATATCAGGTTAGAGGTGTATTTAGAAAAGCTGGACATGCACAAGTCCATGGGTCCAGATCTAATGCATCCAAGGATGCTGAGGGACTTGGCTGATGTGATTGTAGAGCCATTGGCCATTATCTTTGAAAATTAGTGGCGATTGGGGGAGGTCCCGAACACTTCGAAAAAGGCAAATATAGTGCCCATATTTTAAAAAGGGAAGAAAGAGAATCCAGGGAACTACAGACCGGTCAGCCTCACCTCAGTCCCTGGAAAACTCATGGAACAGGTCCTCAAGGAATCCATTTTGAAGCACTTGGAGGAAAGGAAGGTGATCAGGAACAGTCAATATGGATTCACCAAGAGCAAGTCATGCCTGACCAACCTGATTGCCTTCTATGATGAGATAACTGTCTCTGTTAATATGAGGAAAGCGGTGGATGTGATATATCTTGACTTTAGCAAAGCTTTTGATATGGTCTCCCACAGTATTCTTGCAAGCAAGTTAAAGAGGTATGGATTGGATGAATGGACTATAAGGTGGATAGAAAGCTGGCTAGATTGTTGGGATCAATGACTCCATGTCTAGTTGGCAGCCGATATCAAGCGGAGTACTCCAGCAGTTGGTCCTGGGGCCAGTTTTGTTCAACATCTTTATTAATGATCTGGATGATGGGATGAATTGCGTCCTCAGCAAGTTTGCAGATGACACTAAACCGGGGGAAGCGGTAGATATGCTAGAGGGTAGGGATAAGGTCCAGAGTGACCTAGACAAATTGGAGGATTGGGCCAAAAGAAATCTGATGAGATTCAACAAGGACAAGTGCAGAGTCCTGCACTTAGGAAGAAAGAATCCCATGCATGCTACAGGCTGGGTTCTGACTAGCTAAGCAGCATTTCTGCAGAAAAGGACCTGGGGATTACAGTGGATGAGAAGCTGGATATGAGTCAGCAGTGTGCCCTTGTTGGCCTTCTTGGCAACAGCACATTGGGCTGTATTAGTAGGAGCATTGCCAGCAGATCGAGGGAAGTGATTATTCCCCTCTATTTGGCACTGGTGAGGCCACACCTGGAGTATTGTGTCCAGTTTTGGTCCCTCCCACTACAGAAAGGATATGGACAAATTGGAGAGAGTCCAGCAGACGGCAACAAAAATGATTAGGGGGCTGGAGCACATGACTTATGAGGAGAGGCTGAGGGAATTAGGATTGTTTAGTCTGCAGAAGAGAAGAATGAGAGGGGATTTGATAGCTGCTTTCAACTACCTGAAAGGGGGGTTCCAAAGAGGATGGAGCTAGGCTGTTCTTAGTGGTGGCAGATGACAGAACAAGAAGCAACGGTCTCAAGTTGCAGTGGGGGAGGTCTTGGTTGGATATTAGGAAACACTATTTCACTAGGAGGGTGGTGAAGCACTCGAATGGGTTACCTAGGGAGGTGGTGGAATCTCCATCCTTAGAGGTTTTTAAGGCCCGTCTTGTCAAAGCCCTGGCTGGGATGATTTAGTTGGTGTTGGTCCTGCTTTGAGCAGGGGGTTGGACTAGATGACCTCCTGAGGTCTGTTCCAACCCTAATAGTCTGATTGTATGAATGGGACACCAGTTTCAGTTGGTGCCTCATGAGGCTACCACAAACAGTTATTACAATAATGTCCTCCTTGGTGGACAACTGAAGCAGCTAGACTGTGTATTGGGCCTTGTCTACACTACAAGACTATTTCGAATCTACTTAAGTCAAATTTGTGGATTCGACCTTATGAAGTCGAATTTGAGTATCCACAGTAAATACACTAATTCGAATTTCTGAATCCACAGTAACGGGGCTGGCGTCGACTTTGGAAGCGGTGCACTGTGGGAAGCAGTCCCCGCTGCCCATTGGAATGCTGGGTAGAGCCCCCAATGCCTCCTGGGGGAAAAATGTGTCGAGGGTGCTTTTGGGTAACTGTTGTCATTGAACCGTCAATCACGCCCTCCCTCCCTGAAAGCTTCGGCGGGAAATCTGTTCGCGCCCTTCTCTTGTCAGTTACAGCGCGTACGCCACAGCACTGCGAGCATGGAGCCCGCTGCGATCATCGCTGCACTTATGGCCGTTGTCAACTCCTCGCACCTTATCGTCCACCTCTTCCACAGTCAGCTGCTGAGAAATCGGGCGAGGAGGCTCCGGCAGTGCGGTGAGGACAGGAATTCACAGAGTGGCGCAGACCTCTCACAAAGCAGGGTACGCCGCGCCATGGAGATCATGGTGGCAATGGGTCAAGTTCATGGTGTGGAACGGCGATTCTGGGCCCGGGAAACAAGCACGGACTGGTGGGACCGCATAGTGCTGCAGGTCTGGGATGAATCACAGTGGCTGCGAAACTTTAGGATGCGTAAGGGCACTTTCCTTGAACTCTGTGACTTGCTGTCCCCTGCCCTGAAGCGCCAGGACACCCGGATGCGAGCAGCCCTGAGTGTGCAGAAGCGAGTGGCCATAGCCCTCTGGAAACTTGCAACGCCAGACAGCTACTGGTCAGTAACGAACCACTTTGGCGTGGGCAAATCTACCGTTGGGGTTGCTGTGATTGAAGTAGCCCACGCAATCGTTGAGCAACTTCTCTCAAAGGTAGTGACTCTCGGAAACATCCAGGACATCATAGATGGCTTCTCCGCGATGGGATTCCCAAACTGCGGTGGGGCTATAGATGGGACTCACATCCCTATCCTGGTACCAGCCCACCAGGCCAGCGAGTACATTAACCGAAAGGGCTACTTTTCAATGGTGCTGCAAGCACTGGTAGACCATAGGGGACGTTTTACCAACATCTTCGTTGGGTGGGTGGGCAAGGTTCATGACGCGCGTGTGTTCAGGAACTCTGGTCTGTTTAAACGCCTCCAGGCAGGTACTTTCTTCCCGGACCACAAAATAACGGTTGGGGATGTGCAGATGCCTACAGTGATCCTCGGGGACCCAGCCTACCCGCTAATGCCCTGGCTCATGAAGGCACCTTGGACAGAGAGAAGGAACTCTTCAACTACCGGCTGAGCAAGTGCAGAATGGTGGTGGAGTGTGCTTTCGGACGTCTCAAGGGGAGATGGCGGAGCTTACTGACTCGCTCGGACATCAGCGAAAAGAATATCCCCGTAGTTATTGCTGCTTGCTGTGTGCTACACAATCTCTGTGAGAGCAAGGGCGAGACCTTTTTGTCCGGATGGGAGGTTGAGGCAAATCGCCTGGCTGCAGTTTACGCTCAGCCAGACACCCGTGCCGAGAGAATATCCCAGCGGGAAGCGCTGTGTATCCGGGAGGCTTTGAAAGCAAGTTTCCTCGGAGAGCAGGGTAACCTATGACTCTCCACTTGCTTTCAAGAGAAACTGACCCTGGGCCTGTGTCTGTATGTGTCGATTTCGATCTGCGGTTACATACCCCGTTCTCCAAGTTTCCCCCACTTCCAAAGCACGTTTTAAAGCAAATTAATTGTTACGCTCATTATTAATAAATCTTTGTTTTACTTTGCATTTCTGTTCAGGTGTTGAAACATGGACGCATACTGTGCTGGGCACGGTGTGCACTGATGTACAGACCGCTTGTTCCATAGAGGAATGACATCCTCCTGCTCCTACATAGGTCTCTGGGGTGGGGGACGGTTGCAAGTGGTTGTGCATGAAGGGGAGGGATTGCAGGAAGGGGTGGGTTTGCAGGAAGGGGCGAGTGGTGCCTTCTTTGGATAGGGGTTTGGATGACGGCAGTGGGCTGCGGGGTTGGGCGTAGGAAGGGGTGAGGGGTGTGGGGGAAGGGTGAGTATCTGTCCGTGGATGAGGGCTCTTGTTGGGGCTCAGGGCAGCGGAGAGGCTCGTTGCTACGGTGGAAGTGCATGGTAAGGGCAGCGTGCCTTAACATTAAGGGGGTGGCAGGGGCTAGGACCCTGGACAAGCATACACATCACAGAATGACCCGGGGCAGCATACACCACACAGAGTGACCCTGGTGCCTACTGACTGCAGTGTGTGTGTGCCCTGCAGTTGATCATGCCCCCAAGTCTGTACCCTGGTAATGTAGGCTATACCGTGCAATTATAAATCTCCCCCCCCCCCCATACACAAAAAAATCCTCTGACACGAAAGACGTGACCGAAACAGTGAATAACAGCAAACAGCTTTTAATAATCTAATACACAGTGGGGGGATGAAACTTGGATTTGGGACTGGGTGAGCCTGTAAGGGAAGCACTTCTAGGTTTGAGCATGTGTTAAAAAGTCTTAATGTAGGGTTAAAATACAATGTAGATGCTCAAGCCCAGGGTTCCCTAACATGGGTCAGATGACTCAAGTCCCACTAATTCTGGGCTTACATTTCAGTGTAGACCTATCTACCGGGGCTGTTACTCCCTCCCTTGCAGGGGTACAGACTGGGCCTTTGCTTCACCATCTCCCATCCCAGGGTGCCAGCCAGCATAGCCAAGCTGATCTGGAGGGGGCAATAATCTGCTATTAGTATAGACCCACTGGATCAATTTTGATCAGCTCCTGATGCAATGCAGCTTACTCAGAGCAGAATGTAATGTCGCAATCTAGTCCACTATGAGGAAAAAAAATCAGAAAACGTAGAATACCACAGGGATTCTTTAACATCCCACCATATGAAAGAGAATCTCATTTCAGACAGTTAATGCCAGAGTTTTATTTTCTCTGTCAACTAACAGTAAAGATAATTTTTGGGTGCAATGCAAGAATGAGTGCCCTGTAATTCCACTACGCTGTGGAGTACCTGCAGTCTTCTACGCTTCAGAAGAGCTGACTCAGCTGTTTGAGTGCCCCTGGTTTTGCCTGAAAACTATTGCCCGACTTCATTCTCATTTCAGCTTTCAAACATGTCAGATCTACAGCTTTCCTGTCAACACAAATGTCATGTAGCCAAATGAAATGTTTGAATCATTTTGAAAGATTCCATGCTTTTTCCCTCCCAAAGTGTCCACTTCAACCTGCTGATGTCAGAAAGTTAACATCACACTTTGAAATCAGAGTATCAGTGGTCTGTGCCACAAATGGGTTTCTTGATATTCTGGCGTCTGTGACATGCCGTGTGGGACACAAATTCTTGTTTAACAGCAAAAAGTGAAAGAGAGCCAAAAAAACATGGGAGGGGGGAAAATGTAAGACTCTCAAATGTTTAGTATCTCTTCACTGTTACAATATAAAAAAAAATGAAAAGCCAAGACCAAAACTCTCCTACCGATTACTTGGCTCATTCACTCACAGATTGTGTTTACTTAGAAAGCAAAAATATGAACTTTTGATAGGAGTTCAAGGCAAAAGCTCCATCTGGTCTGGAGTTCCTGTCTAATAATCTTTGTCTTTGAGTTTCATCTTTCTTTCCTTCTTCTGTTCTTGCTAGGGATGCCAACTGTCTAATCTCACAAACCCAAATGCTCTTGCCTTGCCCTGAAGCCATGCCCTGCTCACCCCATCCCCCCTTCCCCACCCTTACTCACTTTCACCAGGCTGTGGGAGGGGGTGCGGGCTCTGGGCTGGGGACAAGGGCTTTGGAGAGTGAGAGGGGGCTCTAGGCTGAGCCTGGGGCAGGACGGGGCATGGGGTGCAAGCTCTGGGAGGGAGTTTGGGTACTAGAGGGGACTCAAGGCTGGGGCAGGGGTTTGGGGTGTGGGCTCTGGGAGGGAGTTTGGGTGCAGGAGGAAGTTCAGGGCTGGGGCAGGGGCTTGGGTTGCTGGAGGGGGCATGGGGTGTGGGCTCTGGGAGTTTGGGTGCAGGAGGGGGTGTGGGGTGCAGGCTCCAGGAGGGGGCTCAGGGCTGGGGCAGGGGATTGGGGTGCAGGGGGCAGGCTCTGGGAGGGAGTTTGGGTGCAGGAAAGGGATCAGGGCTGGAGCAGAGGTGCAGTATGGGTGAAGAGTGTGGGCTCTGGCTGGGAGGCTCTTATGTCAGGTGGGTCCTGGTCAGCAGCGCAGCGGGGATATGGCAGGCTCCCTGCTTGCCCTGGTCCTGTGTTGCTCCCAGAAGGGGCTGATGTGTCTCTGCGGCCCCCTGAGGGGGCAGGGGTCTCTGTATGCTGCCTGTGCCATGAGTGCCGATACCGCAGCTCCCATTGGCTGGGAACTGTGGCCAATGGGAGCTACAGGGGCGGAGCCTGCCTTAGCCCCACTGCGCTGTCACCCGAAGTAAACGGGACCAGGGGGCTCCATGCGCTGCCCTCTCAGTGTGCCATTTCTGGAAGCCAACGGGAGCTGTGGAGTCAGCGCTGGGGGCAGGGGCAGCACGTGGAGACCCCCCAGCGGCCACAGAGATGTGCCGGCTGCTTCCGGGAGCAGCGTGGGGCCAGGGTAGGTAGGGAGCCTGCCTTAGCCCCACTGCACTGCTGGACTTCTAGTGGCCTAAAATCTCCTGCGTTGTCTTCAGTAGTCTCTGGGAGATAGGGCCTGATTCCAGGAGACCCGATGAAACAGAGAGCTTTGGCAACCCTAGTTCTTGCCCATCTGCTATGTCCCCTCATATCACTACAATGGTTCCTGTACCTGAGGAGAGAGAGCTGCAACTTCCTTTATAGCCTGTCAATGTTGCTGTGTCAGCTTGATGGAGGGCCCTTTCTTCCTCCTATGATTTCAGCTCTGACAGTGTTCAGTCTAGTCCAATTAGTTTTACTTCCTTTTACTTTATTGTTTTGAGACTTTCTTATTGAAATGAGACTCTGCTGGGATCACAATTTTTTTGTTTTTGTTTTGTTTGTTTACTTGATGCAAAACAGTGTTATGAAAAAACCATGGTTGTCTCCCTGGAGTTTTCAGTTAATCACTAATGACCAAGGGAAGCTAGACACAACCTAACTTATTATAGGACTAATGGACTGTCACAATCCAAATAAGAATCTTTTTGGTGGGGCTCAGTCATAGGCAATTTGTTTTAATTTTAATATCAGATTTCTCCATATACTTTGTGTGTGTGTGTTTGAGGGAAAGAGCTAGATCAGGGTTGAGCAAACTTTTTGGCCCGAGGGCCACATTGGGTTGCAAAACTCTATGGAGAGCTGGGTAGGGAAGGCTGTGCCTCTCCAAACAGCTTGGCCTCCACTCCCATCCACCCCCTCCCACTTCCCACCCCCTGACTTCTCCCCTCAACCCCCCCCCCATCCAACCCCCCCCTGCTCTTTGTCCCCTAACCACCCCCTCCCGGGACCCCCCACCCCTAACCACTCCCCGGGACCCCATCCCCATTCAACCCCCCTGCTCCTAGTCCCCTGACTGCCCCGATCCCTATCCACACACCTGCCCCCTGACAGGCCCCCCAGGACTCCATGTCTATCGAACCCCCCCTGTTCCACATCTCCTGACCCCTATCCACACCCAGGAGCAGCGCCAGGGTTTTTGGTGCCCTAGGCAGAATTTGGGGGGGGAGGGGGTGGCATTTTGCACACATCCCACAGGGTGCGCGGGAGCTTCCGATTCTGCTCCCATTGCGCCGCCGAAGAAGGACCCTCTGCCGAAATGCCGCAGGCAATAGCGGCAGTCATTACTGGAACGTCGGCGGTAGCTCAATTGCGAGCCGCTGTTTTCCGCGGCACGTCGGCGGAGGTCCTTCTTCGCCGGCGCGACAGGAGCAGAACCCAAAGCTCCCGCGCGCCCCGTGGGGAGCGCGCAAAATGCCGTCCCCTGCATCCTGGCGCCCAAGGCGATCGCCTAGGGTCGCCTAATGGAAGCACCGGCCCTGTTCACACCCCGTCCCCTGACAGGCCCCCTGGGACGCCCACGCTTATCCAACCCCCCTGTTCCTCGTCCCCTGACTGCCCCCCCCCGAACCTCCACCTCATCCAACTGCCCCCTTCTCCCTGTCCCCTGACTGCCCCCTGGAACTCCCTGCCCCTTATCCAATACCCCAGCCCCCTTACCATGCCATTCAGAGCAGCATGTTGGGAGCGTGCAGCCCCGCCACCCAGAGCACTGCCCGCATGGTGGCATGGCTGCGGGGGAGGGGGGACAGTAGGGGTGGGGCTGGAGGCTAGTCTCCCTGGCTGGGAGCTCAAGGGCCAGGCAGGACCATAGTTTGCCCACCTCTGAGCTATATGTTTAAAATTTCTAAAATGATAAAAGCATGCTGCATTTAGGGAAGGTATTGCTGCTAGGAGTGCAACACCCTGTTGGTATGCAAACACATTTCTGAAAGACCTTTCCTGTCCTACTTTCTGTGGGAAGTGTTGTTTGAAAAGCTGATAGGATCTCCAAGGTTTTGAGCTGATGGGTCCCTCACAGAGTATGAAAAGCATCCACTGAAATTAGTTCCCTGTGGAGATGAAAATGAGGAGTTATAATACTGTAGGCAACAATGCTGCCATTTTTCAGGAAAATAAAGAATTCTGATAACTCTTTTTAGGCTAACATGAAAGAATAAAGGACCTTTTCTTTTAAAAATGCAGAATACCATATTGAATTCTAAAGCTAGACTTTAAAAAAAGAAAAACTACTGATTGTCGAGGTTTATTGTTGATAATTACTGTTTGCAGTGTAAGATCCCCATATTACCAGAAACTGAAGCGGAATGGTATGTTCAACTACATTACATTTTATAGTGAACTATTGTAGGATTTTAGCCATTCACATTCTGATTTTCTACGTCAGTAACAAATTTTAGAAAACTTTTTTATATTTAAACTTAAATCTCATTTAATATATTATATTTTGTGCTTTTACTGAGAGATGCCGTACCTTCAAGAATTTTTTTTCTGTATTTACAGACTATACGATGGCACGTAGACCTGCAGCCTTGGGCAAGTCCAACTCCTTCCCTGAATTATGAGGCCTTGAGGTTCCTGAAGTATATCACTACGCCTCAGGTTGGTTTTCATTTCGATATCCAGTTTGAAAATAATTTGCAAAACACAATCAATTCTTCCCCCAAAAAAGATTCTTCAACAAGAGTTACAATGATTTCCACTTCTCATGGAGTTGAAGGTTGCATCTTGTTTAGACTATATATATTGTTTCTGAAGGTGTGCAACTTAAAATGATGATCAACTTAAATATGATTAAAAGAGAGTCTAGAAAGAGACTCCTTTCCTTTGAACATTTATTTATAAAATCCATCATTGCTACCTGTGCCTCTTCTCAAAGTACAGTACATCTGAAATTTCAGAAATAGACACACAGGGGTTGGGTAGTCCAAAAGTATCGCGGTGGGCACTGGAGGACCTTTAAATAATCATTTGGTAGCCGGGCGCATTTTCTTGAAAAATATGCATTCTAGGCACTCAACCAGTTTAGGAGAAGTGACAGGTCCCTATATACTAAACAGATTTCCCCAGTAATGTCAATAGAGATGCAATCTCTCTGTAGCAAAATATTCTTATAGTCACTCAAAAAATTGGAGAGAGGAGATGGAGAGAGGTTAATTTTCTGAGGTGCTGAACACTTAAAACTCCAGTTGCAGTCAAAGGGAGCTGCAGGTGCTGAGCACATCTGAAAATCAGGCCTGGATGTCTCGCTAAAGATGTAACTTTGTACAATGACATTTATATGTGTATTTCACCCAAGAAAGAATGGGAAGGGCTGCTCGATCAGATGCCCATAGTTTAGAACAGGATGGGTATTTTAATATCCTAATCTACCAACAGGCAGTCCCTGAACATCTGACTTGCAACTTGTCTATGCTGTGTCTTGCATCTAGGAATAACAAAGAACTTTAAAGATGTGTGTTTGTGTCACTCCCATAAGAAATTCTTTCTTTATACAGTGTTTCTGAGGATGACAGCAAAGAATCTGTCTTCGAACATACCTAGAAATATACCACTGTCCCTGTTTGTTGGTAATTGTGAGGGTAACACAGTCCCTGCTTATCTGCAGACCTATGGGTGCCCTAGCTGTAAGTTTAGAAGTACATGAATCATTTTTACAATGACATCTGTGCCCCTAAACACTCACTAGAATGAACTATACTGAGAAAGCAGGAATGAAGATGATTCAAATGAAGACAGTAAGATCTAAATGGAACCAAATTAATTATACTTCTTGTCAAGTAGAGATGCTTAGGCTGAAGCAGGCTTAGAGCACGGAAAACAGTCCTTATTCAGTGACTTTATAAATTGTGGCAGACTCTGCTAGTTGGGTCAAAACCTACAAGAGCATCAATTAGTAAAGAGTTTATAGTTTTTGACATAGCAATCAAGAGGTTCAGTTCCCAGAATGATGACTGACCTCCGGGGCAGGCAAAAGTGAAACCAAGAAATGAAAGAAACCCTCATTGCTGATCTAACAGATGCTACTGAATTAATAACTGACAGTGATAGCTCCATAAAAGGCATGAATGCCACAAGAAATGAAAGATATTTACAGAATTGGGCATCAGGTCTTGTTTTTCTTGTGGACTGAGCAAGTTTCAATGAAATGAAAGACCAGTGCTGCCAAATTGAGAAAATTATCATAATTCCTTGGACTCAGCAAGGAGTGGACCTGGGAAGGCACTTTAAATACTAAGATTAGATTATCATGAGAACCGTAATATGTTTCATTCATTATTATTTGTATTAAAGTAACACCTAGGGGCCTCAACCAAGATTGGAGCCCATTGTGCTAGACTCTGTATAAACACATTGTAAGAGTCAGTCCCTACCTGAAGAGCTTACAATCTAATTAGATAATACAGACCGGGGTGGTGGAGGAGAGGGGAAACGGGCCCAGAGAGGTGAAGTGAGTTGCTCAAGGTTATACAACAGGCCAGTGGCTGAACTGGGAATGCAACCCAGGGCTCCTGGCTCCCTGTCTAGTGTCCTCTCCTCTTGCCCACACTGCCAAGAGCTGTTAAAAGCTTTCCGAATTCTGAGCATTGTAATTGCTTGAGTATCATGAATCAATTAACTGATAGCATTCTGAAGTTTGTTTATTTTGCTGTGAATTGATTTCCTGTGGAGTACAGATTTTTTTATATATATTTTAAAATGAGCCCCATATATTATGTGCTTGTTATTGCAATGCCATTTATTTGCTGATTTTTATATGACTGAATGGAAGGGGCGGGGTGGGGGTTGGGGAGAAGAGAAGCCTAAATTCTTGTTTCTGACTTAGTGAATCTTGGGGACAGCATGAAGAAAAACTATTCAAGTTTTCATGACTTTACCATAGGTATTATGAGCTAAAGAGGGAAAAAATGCAGCATGCAGCCCTCCAAATGGTAATTTTCCAGATAATGGTATTTTAAAGATTAAGCCTCATTAAAAGTCAGTGTTTTGTTTATTTTTAAACAGAGATATGGATAGCAACTGCTAAAGCTCAGCCTGAATTGTAACTTCCATTTGAGCTCCATTATTTAGTTGCAGGGGTAGCCGTGTTAGTCTGGTTCTGTAGAAGCAGCAAAGAATCCTGTGGCACCTTATAGACTAACAGATGTTTTTGCAGCATGAGCTTTCATGGGTGAATACCCACTTCTTCGGATGCAAGTTGTTATTTAGTTGTTCTGGCTTATCAGTTCCAGATAGACCAGTGTCTGTGCTTTCTAGTGTTGGTTGAGATTGGGAATTGGATCTGTGAGCTGTCTGAGACTCTACCAGGACAAAACAGAAGACATCAACTTTGTTTGCCTGTAAATTGCCTAGCAAACCTATGGCACTGCATAAATAATAACAGCGAATCATAGACCTGTAGTCTAGATCAGTAGTTCTCAGCCAGGGGTCCAGGGTCCCCTGGGGGACCCTGAGCAGGTTTCAGGGGCGCCTCCAAGCAGGGCAGCATTAGACTTGCTGGGGCCCAGGGTAGAATGCTGAAGCTCCACTGCATGGGACTGAGGCCCAGGGCTCTGAGTCTCACCACCCAGGGCTGAAGCTGAAGCCTGAACAATGTAGCTTTGCAGGGGCCCCTGTGGCATGGGCCTCAGGCAATTGCCCGGCTTGCTACCTCCTAA